>NC_048231.1:42388423-42485663 GCF_002007445.2 Ailuropoda melanoleuca
CCCTCTCTCGCTGGCTGTCTCTATCTCTGTCAAATAAATAAATAAAATCTTTATTAAAAAAAAAAAAGAAACGGGGGGTAATCAGGAGGGGGAATGAAGCATGAGAGACTGTGGACTCTGAGAAACAAACTGAGGGCCTCAGAGGGGAGGGGGGTGGGGGAATGGNGGGTGGGGGAATGGGATAGGCTGGTGATGGGTAGTAAGGACGGCACGTATTGCATGGTGCACTGGGTGTTATACGCAACTAATCATCGAACTTTACATCGGAAACCGGGGATGTACTGTATGGTGACTAACATAATATAATAAAAAATCATTAAAAAAAAAATAGATTCATCCCTGTGGTTGCCCGTAGCAGTACTCTGTACCTTCCTACTGCCGAGCGGCACTCTGTCACGTGGATGAACATGGCGTGTTTTATGCGAACACGCCCTCATCTCTCTAGAGTAAATACTTAAAAGCAGGGTTGCGGGATCACACGGTAGGAGGGTGTTTAACTTTTTAAGAAACCGTAAAACTGTCTTCCAGCATGGCTGAACCATTTCACATCCCCACCAGCGGCGTGCCTGAGGGTTCCAATTTCTCCACATCCCCACCGACATTTGTCACTGCGCACCTTTTTGATTATTGCAATCCTGGCGGGTATGAAGTGGGATCTCATTGTGGTTTTAATTTACATTTCCCTACAACCACGAGCATCTTTTCACATGTTAATTAGCTACCTGTATTTCTTTGGTGAAGTGTATTCAAATCTTCTGCTCATTTTTAAAAACTGGGTTGTCTCCTTTGCACTGAGTTTCTGAAAGTTCTCTATATTCTCTGATTTACAAGTCCTATATCATGTGTATACACACACACACACACACATATACACACACACGCACATATATATGGTTTATAAATACTGTCTCCTAGGCTGTGGCTTGTCGGTGAGTTCTCGTTCAGCTTTACGGCATCGGTGGGAAAGGTCAGCACAGTGCCCGTCCTGCATCCTCCTACAAGGGGCCTGAGGGCTCGCATGGAGGTGGCATGCTGACGGGTGCGGCACGTGCTGCCCTGGACTGAAATGCAAGCAGCTCCCACTGCTCCGACAGCTTAAGCACCTGAGAGGTGCTCCCTGCCTCGGAGGGGTGGGAGGAAAAGAGTATCCATTTAGCTGTCAGCAGGCAAATCCACGCTGCTGGCTGGGTCAAGGCACTGCTGCCCACAGCTTGGAACCCAGGCTGTATTTTCCTGTCTGTAGCAGACCCTAGTGCCTGTAATTACAAGACCTGCCTGCAGGGAGTAGCTCAGCAGCTCGCACATCTGGTCTAGAGACCAGAGACAGGCAACAGTCCACTCCAGGTGTCACCCCGCACAGGACCTCACAGGGTTAAGAGTCCAAGGCATCCGATGATAATCTGAGTCACGACCCTGGCTCCTCACAGCCTCCAGCTCAGTGCTCTGACACCTTCCTCCCCAAACCAACCACTTACTTGAACTCTGCTTAAAGCCAGTGGCGGAGTGGACAATGACGTTCAGGAATCCGTACAGCCCCGGTGATTCATCATCTGTGCAAGACAGCGAAGGGGTGAGCAATCTGTTCTCCTGGGAAAGGTCGGCAAGTGACAGGTTCTGCTTCAAAATCAACCCCCAAGGGGAGCAGCACGTAGCTGCCATCTGCTCAGCACAGGGCCAGGTGATGTCACAAGCCAGAAAAACAATCCACTGCATCCTCTGTCTCAGAGACCTTGGGTTCTGAGGTGGGTTTACAACACGGCAGGCCGGTGACTGAGGTGAAACATAGTAAGGTTCCCAGGACAGGAAAGGGGAGGGGTGGCATGTGAGACGTTGTGCGTGTGCATGCATGTGCACAAGCATACACCTGTGAGTGGGAAAGAGTGGACACAAGTGTGTGCGCGAGTGAACGCAAAATGCAGCATGACGAAAGGTGTGGGCGGGAAGCAGAGAGTTGGGAGGCCAGGGGAGCGGGACCAGACCCGGAGCACAGAAGGTCTGAGATGTGTTGTGTGACCAGGAACAAAGTCATGGGTCTCCTCAGCCACGCAGCAGCTGGGGAAAGACTACCCCTGACCCGTCCCATCCACTCCTGGGAGAGGCCGACAGGCCCTAAGCAGCACACACATTCCTTCAAGAAGCCCATGGTCCCAAAGACAGTGCTGACAGCAGAAAGGGACGGCAGCCCTTGGGAGGATAGCCCACCTTCCTTGTTGATGGTCAGTGGAATGCTGTGGACGGTCTGAAGTTTGACACACGAATTGGTCAGCATCTGCAGCTCCACGGATGTCAGGGAGAAGCTTTTGAAACCTGAGAGGGCAGAACCCAGGTGCATCAATCAGCCAGTCAGACCCCCAGGACACCCAGAGGGTGTTCTCTGACGTCCCTGCAAGGGACCTTCACCACACCCTGGTGATGAGCCGCGGTGGCCAGGAGGGGGCGATCTGCTCCCGAGAGAGGAGCCGGTAAATGGCCAAGCAAGGCGTGGCCTTGGCCGAGGCTGGGCTCAGGGGGGAGGAGGAATTAGCATAAGGCTTGTGAACACAAGAGCTGGCCTGCCACCTAAGCACAGCCACAAGCCAACTGTGAGAGGGTGACCGGGTGTATCTTCCCACACAGATACCCAGCATAACCCTGCCCCGCGCTCTGCCACCGAGGGCCCCTGTCTCTCCACCAGGTGAGGAAAAGGGGCTTATTTCCGTTGCAGCACCGAGCAGGGAATAGACACTGCCATGCTGCAAATGGTCGGGATCCCCTGGTTATAAAAGGAAACCCGGGACGTGAGCCCGGGCAGGGCAGCAGGCACCAGCCGTCGGAGCTGCCAGGAGTGCCTCATCCCCCAGGATGCAGGGGCACTGTGGGGGGAAATGGCTCAGCACAGGCAAGGATGATAAGCCCAGAGGGATGGGAGCTCAGGACAGGGCAGAGGCGTGTGGAGCTCCCAGTCCAGGTCTCTCTGTAGGTACTCTCAGAACAGTGCCACACGCAGCGCACCTGGGAACCTCTTAGCAAGGACAGCTGCAACCCCAGGACTTGTGGCAGGGTCTGCCTTCCCACCTCTGCCAGATGGTCAGACAGGCCCAGCGGCAGCTCCGAGCTCAGGAGAAGGAGAGAACTGCCAAGAGACCAAAGCACCCAGGGAAGGGACCATCCCAGCAAGGAGTGAGCACCCTATCCCAAGAGCGATCAATCGCTGGCCCCTTGGACAGGGAGTGGGGCCAGCACAGTGTGGCTGCCTAGGCGGGTCTAGCCAAGGGCCCTTTTGGCATCAGCACCCGCGGGGCGTTGAGGGAGGCCTGGGGGTAGGGCAGGCAAGGGCGCAGGGGGCCACAGGGGCAGGTAGGCAACAGAGCAGGGAGGTTCAGGAGGCAGACGGGGAATTTAGGGAAGGCACTGCGGGAGAGGGAGAGTTTACAGGGGAGGTCGGAGAGCTGGTGGGGGGTGAGGTACAGGGGATGTGGGGGAGGCATAGGCAAGTGGGCACAGAGGGCAGGGCCCTAGCAGGAGCTCCTGTCCAATTTATTTTCGAATCAGAGCTCCACAGAGCATCTCACTTGGGTAAGAGTGCCACTGTCCAGCCCCTTGGGAAGAAAGAAAAGGCCTGAAACCATCGGAGGGGATGGATATCCTGTGGTTCCAAGTCTCTCCTTGCAGATGCCACTTACACTTCTTCTGCTGCTCTCGGATGTTCTCCCTCCACTCAGCGCGCTCATAGTCAGAGGAGATCAGGAATGTGTAACTCTGGCGCGAGAGAAGGAGAATACACCCTGGTTACTTCCACTCCCACTCAGGTGCCGCTCCCCGTCCCTGTCCACATGGAGTCCGGCACTGCACCCCTCCAAGGCACACGTATCTGGGTGCCAGAGGCTGGCTGGGGCCTGGTGGCTGAGTGTGCTCACAGCTTGGCTTGTGCTTCTGGCATGCTCCACCCTTCCTGCCAGCTGGGCTTCAGGCCACAGCTCCCATGCCCCGTGCAGCTCTGCCTCTGGCACCAGCCCCCTGCCTGGACTGCCTGGGCCAGGGCATGGCATGTTGTAGCTTAGGGCCACAGAGAAGGTGACCAGGTGGGATCTGCAGAGGTGAGGGCCGATGCCACCCTGACCACCTGCAGCCAACACACAAGCCCCGAGCTGTGACCTAGAGGCTAGGCGCCTGCAGAGCCCACCAGCTGCCTCCCTAGGCTGCGCGCGGACAACTACGTGCGATGCCCACAGAGGGAGTGGCCCGGGCTCCAGATGGCACCAGGAGCCAGACTCGGGAGAGAAGTTCCCCTCAGGCCCACCACGTCCCCGGACAGAATCCCTGTACTGAGGGCCGGGTCTGCACAAACCTGCAAACCCCCTACCCTATTTAGACTGCCTGGAGACCCTGCTACCCCCCAGCTGTGGGGGCTGAGCCAGCTGCCAGTCAATCTGGAGGCTTCGGCCCGAAGCACCAGTCAGAGGGACCCACGGGCCTGGGTGAGCCACACTGAACAAGGCTCTCCTGGTGGGAGAACGCCCTCCAGGGAAAAAGGGCTGCTGCTGTACAGGCCCCATGGGAGCTAGGGTCTCGGCCACAGCACAGCGAGGTGGGAGCTGGGGGCCAGGAGGGTCTGCCAGGGCTAGCAGCGGGAGGACCCGGCTGGCTGATGAGATTGTGGTGGGCGCTCACCTTGCCGTTGCGGTTGTGCACCCTGAAGGCCATGCTGGGGGACATGAGCAAGAGTAGTGACTCCTGCTCTGACAGCTTCTTCTTCAGCCTCTCGATGGCCTTGCTGCCCTTGTTTGCCCTCTGTGGGGAGAAGCCACACAGTCACGTTTCCATCCCGGGGGCCCAGTTCTACCCGTTCCCACCTGTCCCATCCCCACTGCTCCCAGAGCCTTCCTTGGCCTGCAGGGTTTGTGGTGCGGTAGGCCCGCAGGGTGGGGGTGGGGGGGAGGAAGACCCCTGTCCTGCTGAGCTCACCTCAGCCAGGCAGCCCTGAACCGAAGCCCAACCTTCCGGGGACCCGCCTTTTCTATGGCCACCGCATGGTGCCTGCTCTGGCCGGGGCTAACCCTACATGCGAATGCCTCATCCTCACCGTTCCTCCAGTCTTATAAATCTCTCCAGAAACAACCAGGGGCCTGCCTGGGGCAGTCCAGAACACCTAGAGGGGCTGATTCCCCTACCTGGGACTCTCTCCCCACCGGTGCAGCCAGGCACCTCTTCCACCCCACGTGCTGGACGGCTCCAAGCCTGACAGTGGGTTCGCAGGGGTCCCAGGTCCCCAAGGCCGGTGAAGTGGGTCAGATACTCAGATACCCGTGTGCAAAGGGTTGCTGCCACTCCAGCTGCAGAGCCTAGCCTTGCTCCTTCCCAACTGGTCTCACCTTCTCTCTCTGGATATCATTCTTGATCTGGGATATCTTGATCTTCATGGCATCCAGCTCCTCGTCCAGCACCAGGGGGATGTTGGGAGCTGCCTCTGACTCATCTACCGTCTGGAAGCTGAGATCCGTGAGTGGGATGTACCACTTGCAGTCATACTGCTGGGTTTTGCTGGGTGAGGAAATAGCGCATTAACATACGGACTACTTTCCTTTGCTAATGTCACTGTTCTCAAGAGCCAGAAAAGCCTAAGTTTGAGGCTTGCGTAGTTTATGAGACCTTAAAACCTAGCTTGTGGTCCATGCAACAGACTGGCATAACGCCATCGGCCAACACTGGTGACCCAGCCCTGGTGACCCCTAGCAACAGGCACTCTGCATGTGTGAGCTGGGCCTGGTCCACCTTATCCTGGGTTGATGGTGGCAGCTCACAGGCTCCCTGATGTGGGAGCACATCAGGGCATCCACTGACAGGACAGTACTGCAGATGCCCCCAGAGCCATAGAGTTTGAGGGGTTACAGATCTACCATGGGTAATCCCCTGCCGTGACAGAAGGGGAAACTGAGGCTATATTCTGAGATGACTGATTTAAATCTGCTCAGTACGGTAATGGCAGAATGGGGGAAAGAACCCAGTTCTGATCTTCCTCAATATGACCATCTCTCCATTCCAGCTGGTGCAACCTGGGTGGTCTGATCCCCAGGAGGAGGGGTGTGTTGGGGGGTGGTTTGTAGCCTAGGCTGGGAATAATTTAGAAGCTCTCACCAGGTCTGGGGATACAAAGCACAGGGATGGTCTAGTGATGCCCCCCTGTCCACTCGCCCCACTCCCACACCTGCCAGCTTGCACCAGATCCCGCAGCTCCCTGACCTGTCACTTACTCTTTCTGGGTTATGACGTGACAGTCCCCCAATAGTACTTCAACAGGTAAGTTCCCCTTCCACTGGAGGAGTTAATAGGCCGGTCACTGATCCTGACCTAGACTGTCCCCAGGTTGTTAATGGTGACCTTTCACCCTGAGCCTGGCATCATGGCCAGCTGGAAACAATGTCACCTAAAGAAAGTGGCCTGGCCACATAGTTACTGAACTCTTCAGGTTCACTGCACACAGAAAAAGCTAGGTTTCTTTCATTTATGAAACCAGTCCTGCCCCCCCGCCCCCCAGTGGGATAGGCGCTGCGTGGTCACTCACCCTCCACTCTGCTTCTTGAGCTTGGTGCAGAGGAGCAGGTCGGTGAACAGGAAGACGTGGCGCAGCTTGCGGGCCCCCTCCACCAGCTCCACCATGAAGCTGTCCTTCAGCAGCTGCCGGTGCTGTGTGGTGGAGTGGGGGCTCGAGTTAGGGCAGTGGGCCAGCGGGGTGGGGGTGGGGCTTCAGAGCCTCAGCCTCCCACTGTCAGACCCACTCTCCAGCGCTCCCCCTGTCTCAGCGAACATACACACTACGCTTTCCTTTGTTCGGCAAAGTTTCTTGGGTGCTTGGCCTGCGGAGGAGGGTGAGTGCACAGGGCTTGGAGGCTGGGGAGGGGGACATTACAGCCCTGTCAATCGTCTGCAGGAAAAATGATGGCAGGAAACCCCTGTGAGCAGGGCAGTCCCTGCCTCTGTGGGGCAGCCACTGGAGACCCAGAATGGGCAAGAGGTCAGCCGTGTGAGGACGTTCTCCCAGAAGGGCCACCATAGGACAGGCCCACAGCAAGAAGAGCATGGATGGGGCAGTCTGGTGAGTGGGGAGGAGGTAGGCCCGGAGTGCTCTGAGCAGCGGGCAGACTGGCAGTCATGGGAGAGGCTGGGCTTAGTTCTGAGGGCAGCAGGAGGCCAAGCAGCAGGCCCACAGCTGGGACCTCATGCTCTGGGCTTCCTAGGGTCAGTGCCCCCTGAAGAAGCCCACACAAGGACGCCTGGATAATTGCAGCCTGAGTCTGAGGTGACCCGCCCAGGACCCACTGGACCTAGACTAGCAGGGGGACAGGAGGCACTAGCCTGCCAGCAAGCTACATGCCTCCACACCTGGGTGCTTCACCTGAAAGACAAGAACACTCCCATTGGTTTACACAGCTCCGTGGCTTGCCGAATGGCACACCAACGTAGGTCAGTAATTCACCCGGAAAAGAGTGCCCAGCAGCCCATGAGAGTCAACGCTGTGCCATGCCAAGGACACAAAGACAGGAGGAGAGGCTGACATGGCGAGCCTTCCCCTTCCCCATGCACATTCCAGGTATGCTGTCCGAGCACATGCCCTCATCATCAGATGTGATCCCCACAACACCCCGTGGACAGGTCCTTGGGCCCATTTCACAGATGAGAAATGGAAGCCTTGGAGAGGTTGACCACCTATCCTAGGCAGCACAGTGAGTGAGCAAGCAGATACTCGGCGGTCTCTGTCCTTGGGAACTCAAAAACCCATGGGAGGGAGACCAGATGGTTAGCGGGAACCCAGCCACCCTGGCTTCTGGGAAGGCCCCCCAGAGAGGGTGACTCTCCACTCCTCACTGTGATGGCTAGGGAAAGGTCAGGTACATACACTGGAGTGGGCAAAGACCCACAGCATCTCCCCAGCCAGAGGTATCTCCACCGCTGCCCCCCACCCCCGCAATGTGCTTGGCAGGCCCACACACCTGACTCCCCGGCTGCCTGTAGCCTGAGTCCTCTTGGGGAGCCTGTGCCTCCTTAACTCTCCCAGACTCTCCGCAAAAGCTGGAGCCAGCAGAGCCACCCAGAAGCAAGTGTAGCCTGGGCTGGGCCCCAACGCTCCTCCCAGGTGCAAAGGCCACACGTCACTGTCACATTCAGCTCGGCTCGCAATGGCCAGCTGGCCCCTGGCCTCAGACAGCGACTGATTTAAATGGGAGAACATTAAGTAGAAGGGCTGGAAGACCGCCTGCGTGCCAAGGCCATGACTCACCATCACTCATCCTCTCCCCGCCTGCCAGGCGCAGACAGCCCACCTGGCACTGGTGCCAGAGGGAGCAAGAAAGTATGTACACCTGGAGAAATGTCCACACAGAGCTGGAGACCCTGGGGCAAAACCTAGGGCAAACCTGACAGCTGGATCCTCATCAGGGAGCAGGTCTGTGAAGGCTCCTGGGACCCTGAAGTCCCAGAGGAATGAATGGACAAATGCCTCCACAACAGGGACATGGCAGACGGTCTTCCAGTTTAGGGGGCAGAGACCAAGGGACCCTCTGTGAGGGCACACGGATCCTCTCTCCATATAAAGGGGGACTAACATAACATAATAAAAAATTTAAAAATAAATGAAATAAAATAATAAAATAAAATAAAAAAAAAAAATAAAGGGGGCTGAGCTTCTGGCCACCACCAGCAGAGGGCCCCCTATGTCCAGCTCAGAAGTGGACTCCCCCCCCCCCCCCCCCCCCCCACCCCCCTGGGGGCTTAGACTGCAGCGTTGGGGGGCTCTGATAGGCAGACTCTATTTTGATCCTGTGACAGCCGCCAGGCCCCTCCCCGTGAACTCTTACCTATGCAAACCCTCACCTTTCTAAGAGAAGCCCCAAAGCCAAGGGTGCCCTACACTTCCTAGCAGCCCACTGCCCCCAAAGCATCCCAGTCTGAGCCCTGCTCTATGCCACGCTCTGTCTCCGAGGGCCGTCCAGAGCATGTAGTCATACACAGCCCCTGCCAGACCCTTGGGAGTGCACGGCTGGTGGACAGCAGTGGTTATCTTCAGAGTAAGGCTCTTTCACTGTGAGTTTCCCTGTCATGTCACAGTTGCCCTCCCCCCGACGAGGCACTGGGCCTTGCTTCTGAACCCCAGGCCACTCTCAGGTCTTCCAGCATGCACGAACAGAAAATAGCCAGCAAATGGGCAGGAGGGGTCTCCCAGCCCCAGAAAAACAGGGCCCCAAAACACTGGCCAATCCACAAAGGGAGCCTGGACCCCAGCAGAGGGCCCAGAGTCAGGGGAGCGGCAGGGCAGCAGGCGAGGGGAGTGGGAGGGAGAGGGGAGCTGGGAATCACACTGTCTCTGTCCGTATTTCCTCAGGCCCAGGGATAGTCCTGAGGCACAGACTCGTAAGGCTGGTGGTCGCACCCTGATGCACAGCCGAGGGCCCTGACCCCTGGCTAGATGCCTCCTGTGCTCAGAGCCCAGCTCAAAGCCCCACGCTGAGGAGGGATCCTGCTGCTAAAACAGGCTGGTGAAGAAACGACAACAAATCCCTATCCGCTCAGACACCGTTTCAGGAAGGAGAAAGGCCAGGGCAGATGATCGGGGAGGACAGAAATGAGGGGAGGGATGGAGAAGCTGCACACCCAACGGCGAGTTGGTGAGGGGCTGCTCTGCCCCTTGACTGAGGCATCCGAGGGGCTGTCGGACCCTGTGGCCATCACCTGGGCTTCCTCTCAGATCCCCTGCTTCTGCAGAGATGCCCTGCCAGCCCACATGGGACCAGTGTAGAGCCGGGAGGCCCATGCCTGCCCCGGAGACATCCCATTCGGAAATGCTCACCAGCCCTGTCCCCAGCACCAACGTCCAGTCCAGCCCACGTGTCAGGTCCTCCAGGGGACACAGGCAGGGCCACAGCTTGGCTGCAACAGGTCACAGCCCCTTGGCACTGTGGGCCGTGGTCTAAAGATGGTGTGAGGTTGGGTGGCTGCAAAGGGCTGTCCCTTTGCCTCAGCATCTCATGCAGAGCACACACCCCCAGGTAGAGCTGTAGGAGAGACGTGGAACCCACCGCACCCTGGGATAGGTTAGCACCACATTTCCCAAGGCCTGTGGGACAGTGATTCAGAACAGCCAGCCCCTTGGGCCCACAGGAGTGTGTCTGTGCGAAAGAGAATCCACATGTCCGTGTGTGTGGCCCCATGAGGCAGGCACGTCTTTGTGTGTGTGTCCCTGTCAGTGTGGGTCCTGATCTGTGTGTGTTCCGTGTCCCGTCTATGTATCTCTGCATCTGTGTCTTCATGTGTGGGTCATGTTCCTGTGGTTCTGTGTGTCATTCTAGATGTTTCCATGTCACTGTGTGTCCATGGGTATGTGTCCCCATGTCCCTCTGTATGTATGTCTATACGTGTGTGTGTCCCCTTGTGCGCATGTCTTCGTGTGTGTTGTGGGGTGGAGTGGGGATGGTGGTGGGAAGGCACTCCCTCTGGGGAGTCCCCCTACCCCACATCCCAGGTGGGGAACACCTGCTTAGAAGGGACACTACCTGCCTCCTTGAAAAACTGATAACCTCACCCTGCCTGGGAGTGAGGTGTCTGGAGCCACTGTGCCCCCCACTGCCTGCGGCCCTCCTTCCTCTCTTCTCTCTGCAGTGATAATGCTGGTTCAGCCACTTCATTTCTCTGAGCCTCAGTTGCCTTAAAGATAAGACGGGATGCAAACACCTGCCTGGTACCATTTTTAGAGGAGTAAATGCGCCCACAGGGGGCTATCGGCTACCATAAGCCAAGTCCTCTGTGGGTATAGGCCCTGTGTTGAGAGTTGCCCTGTCATTGGGTCTCTCACACTTCATGATGACTGGGGGGGTACCATCACCCCCAGTTTTACAGACAAGGAAACTGAAGCCAGTGAGGTTACACTATGTGCCCACAGTCTTCTGAAGAGGGGCGTCTCCTTCCCCAGGGTTTTCCCTAGGCTGGGCAGCCTCCTCCAGCTGTCATCCTGGCAACACTGCACCCCACCCCCAAACAGAACCCATCCAGGGAAGACGCATCTGGAAGTGCACTGTTATGGATTGATGTTTGTGTCCACCCCAAAATTCGTATGTTGAAGCCCTAACCCCCAGTGTGACAGTGTCCAGAACGGGGCCTTTGCAGGTGATCAGGTTTAGGTAAGCCTGCAAAGGTGGGACCCCATGACGGGGGTCCTTTTAAGAAGAGAAAGACAGAGCTCTCTCCATGTGCATGCTGTGAGGAAAAGCCAGTGGGGCCTGGCCAGGGAAGACCAAGAAGGGTTGCCAAGGAGGGCCCAGGTGGGGGCGGAGAGGAGAAGGAGGAAGATGGCTAAAGCAAGGGCAGATGAGGCCATCGGTTGCCAGCTGAGGGTGCCTGGCTTGGCTCTAAGCATGCGCCAGATTCAGAGCGTCTGCCCCTGCAGGAGGCCGGCAGCCTGAGTACCTGTGCCCCCAGTGAGGTCTAAAACTGGGGGTCGCTGGCTGCATGCAAACAGCCCAGCTGACACCGCCCATCAGAGCAGCCCTGGCTGCAGGGTAACTCAGTGGGATCTGGAGTTTCAGCAGGTGGAACCAGTGTCCCCAGAATAACACGCGCACAGCCGAGCATGTGCTCAGGGTCTCACCCAGCCCTCCTGCCCTCACACCTATTCTAGGGCTCTCGGCACCGGGCTACCTGGCCTCCCTGCAGAGCACACCTCCACTCCCTGGTCCCCAAGAAAGGCTCCAGTTTCCCAGGCCCTGGAGAGATGCATCACTGCAAGACAACTCGCTGGGGGGATGAAGTCAGCTCATGACGTGGCTGGAAGGGATGGAGGCGTGCTGTGGGGAGGGCAGGCTGAGCCGGGAAGCACACTGCCGGAGCACAGCAGGAATGCCCGCCAAGCACCTGCGGGCTGCTGGGCCCTGTGCGGAGGGTGCTTCATGAAACATCGTGCACTTGGCAGAACGGTCCCAGGCAGCAGGTTCCAGCACCACCACATCTTGGAGAAGGAAAGGCTCGGAGTTAAGTAACATGCCCAAGCTCCTGGAAGAATAGAACCTGGGCCCAGACAGGTCAAGAATCCAAGCTCCATCTGCAAGTATTTATGAAGGATTGAGGAAAGGACTAGACGTGGAGCATCGGCCTTGCCCTTATGGGGCCCCCATGTTGTAGACAGCCTTTGAAATTGTGGACACACGGGGTCTGGGCTCAGCCCCGTCCCACAGCTGAGCAAGCTGGTGCTCGCAGATGAGTGGCACTGCTGAGGTCACACGCGGTGTCTGGTGGCACTGAGAACCCCAACCCTTATGCTGTCTTCACCCCCACCCCCTTTCCACAGCACCCCTTGTAAACTGCCACAGGGTCTGGCATTTCCAATTCTTTAATGCTCAAGCCAGAGGCCTCCCTTCTCCTCTGACTGAGCCTCATCACCCCTCGGCCTCAGCCTGCACCGGCGACATTTCTCCAGTGGCTCTGCTCCTGTTCGGCCTGCCCATCTGCCTTCTTCTGCTAGGGGCACCTGGGAACCTGGGTGGAGAATGGCTCCAAGACAAGGCTGGCTCTTGGGAAACAAGACACCACACAAGATCATCCCATTTGCCTCCCAGCCTGAGCTGGGGATGCCAGGCGGCGGTGCTAAGAACAGACAGACAGGCAGCCACATGGGGAAATCAGCTGGCAGTGTAAAGTTAATTCAGCTAAATGAAGGAGCACGCACCCACCAGCCCACAGGACCCAGGCCTGGGAAGAAAATGTGCCAGGAGGACCTCTTGGTCCTGACCAGCTCCCAGGAGGCTGAGAAGGGTGTCCTCCTGGGAAGTGCCTGCCTCTCACGGCCCCTGTGGAGGGCCAGGATACGGGCTGGTTTTGAGAGCATCTGCCAGCCACAGTGTCAGGGAGGCACCTGTAAATGCTGCCCAAAGTCCCTCTTCCTTAAAGAGCACAGCCCTGGAGCTGTGGGGACTGGCTGAAAAGGGTGATGAAATTATAGGGGCCATAGTGTGGGGGGGGAGGCTGTTGGCCCAGCTCAGGGCTCACACGGTGCCTCTCCACACTGCTCTGACTGACCCAGGCTGAGCAGGTAGAGACAGGCCACCACTCAGGGGGCCAGCAGTGACTGTGGGGCTATCTCCAAACACCCTTGCCACTGGAGGTACCTTTCCTCTCCCTAGAAAACTGCTAGGAGAGCTAGAAACAGAGACATGCCACCCCCTTTCCATGCTCCCAGCAGGAAGAGCAGGGGATGGGGCTCAGCTCAGTGCCTAAAGCTCTGGTAGCAGGCCGAACCGAAGGGGCACATCTTCTCCTTATGACCACCTACGTCCAGGCAGCTCTTTACACAGGGACCAGGGAAGGGTGGACAGTCCTGTTGGTTCAAAGGGGTGTGAGGGGAGTGCGGCAGGGGCTATCATAAATCACAACACACCTGCGGTGCACACAGGTGTCAAGGCATACGCGGCCTCAATCCAGGCTTAGCTACTTAGTGGCTGTGTGACTGTGGGAAAGTCACCTGACCTTCCTGAGCCAGTGTCCTTGCCTGGAAAATACCTCTAACCTCACAGAGTCACCAAGAGCAATGTCATACACCAAATTGAGAGATAAGAACACAGGGGGGAAAAAGGTACTGTACCCATCCCTCCCGGGACATGCAGATTCTCTCCTGACTAGTGATCTAGAGGGTGCTTTCCCACCACCTCCAACATGAATGGCGCCCATGTGGGCAAATCATCACCCCTGCTCTTACACAGCCCCTCAGAGGTCATGAGACCCTTTCTGTCTCACAATGAACCTGTGGAGGGGCCGCAGATCCTGAGTCACTATACTCAGATTATGGACACTTGGCAAAGAAATAAGGGCTTCCCAAATCAAAACCACTGTCAAGTGGTGGGCAGGACTTAACCAGGTTGGCGGACCGCCCTTCTGGCCTTTCTACCACAGTGGGGATTGTAAACTGGGTTGGGCAGGGCTGAAGATACACTGAGGGGGACGCTCAGGCTGCAATCAGCTCCGATTTTGAGCACCTGATTGATTAGTGATGTCTGCTCCTGGAATGGTGGGGGCAGAGAGCATGAGCATGGACACCTGTCTGTCATACTGGGTTGGCCACCACCCCCCTTAACCATGCATGGGATGGAGAGAAGGTGCGTGCGGGTCAGACTCACCACCTCTCAGAAGGCATTAGCTTTCTCTCTCCTCTTACAGTTGCAGTACCCGAGTGGTCCCTTTCACTGAGGCCAACAGGGCCAGATGCTGGTGGGGGAGAGACTGGGTGCAGATTAAAGCCCTTTCCTTCATGAAATGGCAGGCCCCCATACACTTCCTGTTTGGTCGCCCCCTGAGATCCTGACTGCGTGGTCAGCATGGAAGGAAGCCTATGATAACAGATGTGGGACAAGGGCTGGGCTGCCAACTCCAAGGTAACATCTGATTTTCCTCACTTCCCTAGGGTAGCCGCCTCCACCAATGTGAGGAACAAGAAAGTATTTCTCTCCAGGGATCCTGAATGGCAGGATGGGGGTGCTGAGGGCAGGCTGAGCACTGTATGAAAAGGGAAAGGACTCATATATTTGCTTCCCAGGAGGACAGAACTCTCATAAGAGAACAGTCGGCAAAGGAGAAAGAGCAGGTGTCCTAGGAGGGAAGGGTGAGTTGGGCACAAACCCACTCAGTACAAGGATTCTAGGCAGAAGCAAATCCCACATCCAGTTAGGGAGGCCAAACAGAGTCCCTGAACGGGGCAGGGTGCTGCTGTTGCTCCAGGAAGGAGATCTGAACCCTACCACCCCTAGGTTCCAGACATCGAACAACTGGGTGTAGAGGCCCTGGGAGGTGCTGGGGACCCACTCCTGCCTTCCGTGAGCTCGGAGACTGCTTCTGTTTGCCTGCCGACGGGACTCTTGCCAAAAATTGTGAGCTTTGGGTGCCCAGGCACGCAGCAAGGTAGGCTCTTGTTCCCACTCTGTTGTAAAAAGGGGGAACAAGTCCAGAGAGGAGGAGCAAGCATGGTCCAAGTTGTGTAGTGGGTGAGTTCACGCTGACGTTGGCACTGGATCTCTGTTTGCCTGGCTCCAGGGTCTGGACCAGCAGGAGAAATCTGACTAAGCCCCTCGCTCATTGTCAAGCCTGATGAGACTCTGGGCACATGGGAGCCTTCTGCTCAGCACTCAGGTACCACTTCCCAAAGTGGAGGAGGGAGGACAGATCTGAGGGGCCTGCCTACAAGCCCAGGTGGAGGAAGAAAAAGAAACGCTGATTGCGAGAAGGTGAGTCCTCAGTGCTGAACACCTGGCACATGAACCGGAGAAAGAGGAAGAGGTGGCTTTCAGGGGCAGCTACGGTCAGGCCCACTGCTGGCCGTGTCCTGCCTAGGCCATACAGCTTCTGCCCCTGCACAAGAGCCCAGCGGCAGCAGGTCAGCCTCCCTCGCCTTGGTGCTGCTCACACTCGTGTTGGATGCGGCCTCCCTGATTTACACAGCTCTGCTCTCTCACTAAGTGCTGCCCGCCAGGGCGGCCCCTCCCAGCAGGGTCAGAGGCAGCAGAGGCCACGGGGGTGGGCTGGGTCCTGGGTTCTTAGCCCTTCTGTTCTCTACTCTCTTATCAATGCTTTGCAGGGAGATAAAGGCCAGGGGTGGCTGTCAGTGAGGGCGGGGAGGACGAATGAGAATCCTAGCTGAAGACAAGCAAGCCCACAAAGGGTTTGTATCTCCCTTTCTTCGTCCTGTTTAAATCCTTAAATCCGGTTGTACACGTTTTCCACACTATCTGAAAGTTTGCTTTACCAAAGACTTACGTTAGTACTTGTTTTCAGTAACCAAAATAGATCTGAAGATTTTCGCTTTTACAAATGGTGATGGCTTTTTCATTTTACACCATTTCAGCTTACAAAAGATTTCATAGAATGTTCTGCCTTCAGATAACAGGGGATACCTGCAACTGGTTTTTTTTACGTGTTTTTTTTTTTTTTTTAAAGATTTTATTACCTGGAACTGTTTTTTAATGAAAGAACAGTCAGGAGGAACTAGGTTGTTTCAGGCACACAAATGACATCCTCCTTCTCACCAGTCTCCTCAGCTGGGGACCCCGAGCCGACAAGGGTATAGGGAAAAGAAGGGGTGCCCTGGACACAACCTGCCACACCAGAAAAAGAGGTGGCCAAGCGAGGTGAACGGCCCTGCAACCCCACCCTGACACCCTGCACTGGGGATTGGGTTATAGGGTCAAAGACCCTAGAAGGTACCACATTTCCTGTGCTAGGCTGAATGGCAGGGCACAGCCTGCTGTTGACCAGAAAGGGGCTCCAACTTCCCTCTGCCTGGTGGGACAGGCTGGCACACCCAGACCATCCCCAGGCTCGCTCACCTCTCCCTTCTTCACGGTCATGGACTGCCGGCGGGGCGTGATCTCCTCGTTGATGCTGGACAGGAAGTTCTGTGAGATACGGAGGGCATCCTGTAGCAGAGGGTGGTCGGGGTGGCTGGAGGGCGTGTGCTTCAGCAAGTCCTGTGCCAGGCGAGAGGACTCAAGTCAGAGACAGCACAGCCTGGGCACCCACCACGGTATGCCAACTGCAGATACACACCAGGCAAACTCAGGACCGCCAGCTCGCCAAGTGTCACCGTCCCCTCTCAGACAGGCCAGGGCTAGGCGGGCAGCACTTGCGCGAGCACCATCCCACAAGCAGGTCCTAAACCTAGATAGCGCTACAAGTCCATGCTGTGTGCACGCTGCCAACAGGGGCTCCCACTCTCAGGGTCTAGGGCAGGGTTTGTCCACCTCAGCCCCAGTGACATTCTGGGCTAGATCATTCCTTGCGGTGGGGGCTGTCCTGTGCACTGTAGCCCTGGCCTCTACCCACTAGATACTGGCACCCCTCCTCCTTTGCAGCTGTGACAAGAAACAAAGTCTCTGACATTGCTGCATGTCCTGTAGGGGGCAGAATCGGTCTTGTCCAGGACCACTGGGCTGTGCAAGCTCAGGAGAAAGCACCTGCCTTCCCTGCCCCTCCTGCTTCGAAGAACAGACTAAACCTATTCAGAATACAGATGGAAACGCTGACTCCTTCTCCACTAGGAATGCATGTAATTGTGCTCAAGGTCAACAGCTCCTTGGTTCAGAAAAAACGATCTCCTCTTCGCTTTCAAGTCTTCCCTGCAGAGAAGCCTGGAGGAGAGCTCTGGTGCCCGTGGTCCCAGAACGCCCATGCCACCCCTGGCCGGCTCTGGAGTTTAGAGGGGACAGAATAAAGGTCTCTGAGACTCTGCCCGATGGGTCACCAGCCAGAGCCTTCTAAACCATGCCTCTCATCTCCCTCTTTATCAGAGGAAATGTGCACTCGACAGAATATGTCACAGCTTAAATACTACAGGGCAGAGCTGTTTGGGCTGAAGTGGGACAATCTCCACCACATCATATTAACGGGAAAAAAGGCAAAGTGTGGGATGATACATATAGCACGGTGCCTTCTGCGTAACTAAAAAGATGCTCACATGTGTCGGCATGTGTAAAAGGATCCTTGTGGTGGTCGTGGAGAGGAAGCAGGAAAGGAAATGGAAACCTCACACGCTTCAGTGACTTGGTTGTAAATTTAAAAAAGAATGCACGTATAACTTGCTCTAAATATAAGTGAATAGGGTCGCCTGGGCCATAGCGTAGGACTAGGGGCCAGTTTCGTTTTCCCCGCTGCCTTCAGGAGCAGCCTCACTGAGGCGAGCCCTCCCCACGCTCCCTCTCTCCAGGCTGGGAGGCAGTGGTCATCCTCGAGGCCCTGGAAGTCACCTGCTCTTTGTGCCCCTACCCCGCCTGCCTTGGAGGCCCTTCTTACATGGGACAGGACGGTCCCTCCCAGCACCTCCCCTTCCAGCCAGGATACCTTGAGAACCTGCCTGGTCCCCCCTCACCCCCATGAACCTCTCATTTCTGCATCTTCAATAAAGGTGTGTGGCAGAACAGGGGCAAGGGGTGGGCAACACTGACGAACATCAGAAGCCAAGAATGCCAGGATGAGAAGGGCCCAGGTAGGATGACTCACATGCAGGACCAGTGTGCTGCGTGTCACCCGGTCCACAGGCTTGTAGAGCAGGGCTGCAGAGAGACGGGCAGGGTCAGAGGTGGCCACACACAGAGAAAGCAGGCCCAGACCACCTGCCTGCCTGTCCTCACAGCAAGTGGTCGGGCAGGGGGAGCAGCCCCACCGCCACATCCCCTGGGAACTACTCCATACCCAGTGCCAAGGGCAAACTCCGAGCACCGAGAAGGCCGGGCACATGGCTTTGAGCTTTTGGTCCATGACACTAAATGCTGGGTGCAGAACTAATGGTCAGAACCCAAGCTGAAGCCCCTCCCCCTGGAGCTGGGCAGCCCACTAGCACCCTGGTGCAGATGGCTGGCAAGAGTCCCAACCTTGGCAGGAGACTGCTCTCTGGCCCGGAGGGTCTCCCAGGAGCAGACCAGCATGTCACTCATAATGCCCATCCCTGCGCAGTTTGGAGGCCTGACTCTGAGGACAGCAGGAATTCATGTGCCCACATAGGTCTTGGCTTTCTAAGTGTTTTCAGACACCTGGCCTCCAGCAGCACAGGAGCCCTGGCCAGCCTTGGCAGCCCCCACTTCTCCATGAGGATGGCGAGCCCAGCCCACCACGGGCACAGACGCCTAGATGTGTCCTGACATACATCAGGTCCATTTCCTCACGTGACTCCCACAACTACTCTAAGACACGCATCGTTATTCCCATTTTACAGATGAGACACCATGACCCAAAGCATGGTGCAGCTCTGCTAGCAGAGCCAGGTCTGCCGTTCTCTGTAAGCGTAACTCTTCATAACTGAGAAGTGACCTACCAGTCCTGATCCTGCTTCCGCCCACAGGGAAGGGGCTGGACACACAGGCCTGGGAGCCTGACAACCCTGGCTTTCCTGCTGCCTGGCCACATAGGAAGGATCTGTGTTCCAGCTCAGTTACTTCTATTCTAAATCGACATTTGAAATGCCCGGCAGTGCCTGGTTTGTGGATGTTTGCATACCCCTACCATCCTTCCTGGTTGCTACTGTTGGTGGCAGTCTGGTCCTGTCCATGTCCTTCTCCACCCCACCACACCCAATGCTGCTTTTTCCCTATCCCCGCTCTCACTATTAGAAGAATGGAACAGCAAAGGCGCCAGAGGGTGACCCAGCTGGGTGCTGTGTTTGCTTTTCCAGCAAATGCCCCATCAGCTCACAGCAGCCGCCCCCACAGGGAGCACAAAGAGGCCTTGGCACAGAGAACTCACTTTCCAAAGAGTTCTTGGTCGTCTGGTCCTTGGCATCCTTGTTGCTTCTGGCTCTAAGGTTCTGCAAAGAGAAAAGCATGTTTTCACATGGGACAACTGAGGCAGCGTTGATGTGGCAGAAAGTTTCGTGGCCAGGCACCTTCTGCAGAAAACTCACCCTTCTCTCGCTGCACAAAGCCTTAGATGAGGCAAGTCTTAGGGCATCCTGGACCAAAGCACGGAATACAGGGTGGGTGGAACACAAGGCCTGCCCTGGGTGCTGTGGTTCACCTGGGACTGTTGACATTCAGGGCCAGAAATTCTCTTACAGTGGGTGCCCGTCCTGTACACTGTATGAGACTGAGTGGCACTCCTGGCCTTACCTATGGGTGCAGCAGCATGCCCTCCTCCTGTTGTGACAATCAAAAATCCGAAGGCACTACTAAGCTGTCTGTTGGAGACAAAATCACCCCGAGTCAAGAGCCTCTGACATACAGAATGCTGTAAAAACAAGGCAAACCACAGTGTCCTTCCTAAATGCAAAGAAACGTTTTCTCAGAGAAGTTAAACAGTGTGCGAGGGGGCTGGTGGGTTGAAAGACAGTCATCTCTGGAAATGGCCAGGGCGGGCCCCCCACCACTGAGACCTATGCCGGATTCCACCTCCATCTCACCATCTCCTGACTTTGCAAATGTACAGGCATACCCTGGAGATACTGCGGATTTGCTTCTGGACTACCGCAATGAGGCGAATATCGCAATAAAGAGTGACCAGTGAATTTTTTTTGGTTTCCTAGTGCCGATAAAAATTATGTTTACAGTATACTATAGTGTATGAAGTGTTCGACAGCACTATGTCTGAAAACAACGTGCCTACCTCAATTAAAAAATACTTTATTGCTAAAGAATGCTAACTATCATCTGAGCTTTCAGCAAGTCAATAATCACCACAGATCATTACCAGAAATATAACGACAACGGAAAGGTCTGAAATGTTGCAAGAATTACCAAAATGTGACATAGTGAGCAACTGCTTTTGGAAAAATAGCACCGACAGACTTGCTCAACACACGGTTGCCGCAAATCTTCAGTTTGTAAAAAATGCAGTATCTGCACAGTGCAATAAAGCAAGGTAGGCCTGTACTTCTAACGAACAGGCACCATGGTCCCAGGAAGAGAGGAGAGAGCTTTTTGGTGGGTAGGTCATGTTTTCACACAACTGCATCAAAGCCATCATCGACTGGATCCAAGGTACCAAAAGAAACCAGGATAGAAGATCCCTGTGTACCTGAAATCATCTCCAGGAAGAACCTATGGTTAATCCCATTACCAGGCTGCTAACAACAACACAAAACAGCACTGGGACGGGAAGGGGCTCAGAGATGGCGTTCCCAACCTCGTGTGCTGCAGTAAACCTCTCACGGCTACAAATGACAGTATTGAGAGCTCACTGGAGCCAAATTCCACCATGCCCTTTGGTACCTCTCTTGAGAGTTTAACGCTCCTCACAGTGATTATTCCTCCATATGTCTGCTTCAGCAGTTCCCAAGGGGCGTGCGGAGTGTGAGGGGGCGTGAGCGCAACACGAGCCTCTGCAAAAACCAGGTTCCATGCTCCCGTGAGCCTGGGAGGCGGCCCTCACCCCACACGCCCCTTGGCCCCGTACACAAGCGTGCAGAGGTAGGTCCACAAGTCCTGCCTCAAGGAGACTTACGAATTTGGCTTAATCCCACAGTTCTCAAACAACGTGGCCCCAGAGGTCCTTTTCCCAGAACTCTCAGTATCTATTGTGTGGGAGCTGGCATTTCATGGAACCCAGCTTGGGCATCTCTAGCCTATCTGGACGCTGCCCTGCTCATTTTCAGGACTGGTAGCAGATGAAGAGCCACTGCTCCATTGTTCCCTGTCCTGGAGGTGACCATCCAGTCCCCACGCCTGAGCTCTGACCCCCGGAGTGCAGCCTCTCACGACCTGCTATTTCTGTTTCCTTTGGTTTTGTTCTGCTCTGTCTAGGTGGCTTCAGTCTCTCCGGGTCTCCTTTAAAAACACAGGTGGAGTGAGATGCTGGGTGGCTCGGTCGGTTAAGTGTCTGCCTTAATCAAAGGGCTCGGGCCATGATCCCAAGGTCCTGGGACTGAGATCCGCACTGGGCTCCTTGCTCAGCAGGGAGCCTGTTTCTCCCTCTGCCTGCCACTCCCTCTGCTTGTGTGCTCTCACAAAAAATAAGTAAGGTCTTGGGGCGCCTGGGTGGCTCAGTCGTTAAGAGTATGCCTTCGGCTCAGGACGTGATCCCAGAGTCCTGGGATCGAGCCCCACATCAGACTCCTCCATTGGGAGCCCGCTTCTTCCTCTCTCACTCCACCTGCCTGTGTTCCCCCTCTTGCTGGCTGGCTATCTCTCTGTTAATGAATAAATAAAATCTTAAGAAAAAAAGAAGATCTTTAAAAAATAAATAAATAAATAAATAAAAATAAAATAAAATAAAATAACACAGGTAGAGAACCACAGTGGACGCTGTCTCCAAGGTATAAGCTTCATGGAGGGCCAGCTGAAAGCGGTCTCCCTCCCAGCATCCCTGCCTCAGCTCAGATGCCCACAGGATCACATGACCCCTGGGTGGTGTCACACCATTGCTTCCTACCTCCTCTATAGAAACCTGTCTGGGTGGACTTGAACTTGGCCCCCTTTAACTGAAGCCTGCTCTTAAAGGATTTGTCAAGGTCACTCTGGATCCTGCACCAACACCCCAGCTAGTGCGGGGGAGGGGGTTGCTAAGTGAATGAGCTGAAGAAAGATATGGCCTAAATGCTCCAGGCAAACCAGAGCAGACAGGGAGAGATGTCTGGAGCCAGCCTAGAACCCTGGGTGCATGTAGACTGTTACCAGCAGCACTAGGCAGGGAGTGCCTGCCCCCACAGGCTCTGGAGGGGCAGCATGGCACCCATTACCACCATGAGAGACAATCATCACCCACGACACCCCACCTCCCATGACAAATTACAAAATGGCACAAAGCCCCCAGAACAAAGCCAGGTATGACAATCGGGGTAGGACTGTCTCTCAGCAAGGGAGACCCCACTCACTCCCTATTTCTAGTTTCCAATTATCTTTTTTATGCTAATTTCTCTCATGGAATCTTTCCACCCAGAATCCTTATTTGGTGGAACGCAGGCAAGTCAGAGCTCTAAGGAGCTGGAGGCATCACAAGTAATGACAGGCCCGGAAAGAGGAAAACGTCACCCAATTGCACAGGGCAGAAACAGGATGTGGAAGGCTGGGGAAAACCCCCGTGGGGTGCCTGGAGAGGCGGGTGCTGTAGGTTCTGGTCCAGGGCTGGTCACTGGCCCTGACACCCTGCTTGTCCTCTCTGTATCTGAGGTGCTCTTCAGAGGCCCCTCATGCTAGCAGTTTGGGGCTCGAGGTTTCAGTCCTTGTGGAGCTCCAGCCTGGTGCTTCCTTCAGGTCCACATACTAGCTGCTCAGTGTCCCGGCAGGCTAGAGGAGGAACAGAGCACAAGACCCGTCCCCGGCTTCTCTCTAGCGACCACGTACCTCCTCACCCAGGACTCTCAGGTCCAGACCTCCGCTAACCAGACAGAACTGTGAACACTCCTTTATATTGCACACAGATGGCGCAAGAAAGCATCTGTCTGGGGCTCCGACCTCGGGGAGGCAAGGCACTTGTGGGGCTGCCCCTCCTGTGTCCCCTGCACAGGGCTGACAAGGCCAACCCAGAAGCATCTGGAAACAGGGCGGAGATTTATAACCAGAACTCGGTTTGGTGCGCCTTGTTCTCCTAGGTCATGATGTACCAACGACCGGCCCACATCCCACCCGGGGGAGGTGGAGGGGTGCACCTGTATGAACAGTGTCACGAGTACCTCAGAGATTTCTGCAAACTGAGTGTTGGCCTGACAGCACTTCTCAGCCGTTTCCATGGCAACTCCGTAGTTGTCTACAAAGGCTCGGTACACACCCAGCTGGCTGGCCTGCAGGGAGGAAGGAAAAGAGTGTGGGACAGGTGCAGGACAGGTGTCATTGCTCCCCATCTTTCTGAGAAACAGGCTTCTCTGCACAGCTCTGGAGAAACCCCAGGTGCAGCGGACAGCACAGACCTGCAGTCACCTCAGCTCTTCCTCACTGTCGCCTCCCACCTGCTTCCCCTCCCCACGCACTGAGCATGCTTCCCTCTTCCAAGTGACACATTGAGAAGTGACTCACAGCCCCAGGCAGGTAACGGCTCCCTTCCACAACTGCTGATTCCTCCCACCCTATTCATACACACAGTGCCACGAGCAGTAGCTAAAATTCAAGGCTGTCCGTGAATGCAGACAAGAATATACACAGGTGGGATGGAGTGGCACCTTCTCATTCTGACTGCAGGAGATTACGGTGGCAGGGAGAGCGGCCCCTGGCCTAGGGCGGCCACAGTGCCCCGCTCTTGTCTGATCCCTTCAGACACATAAGGTCATGCAATCCAGCTGCCCTTGGACAAGACAGGGTCCCACTGTCTAGACATGAGCTCAGCCCAAACTTGACAAGGGGGTCTAGGTATCACACTCCACACCTGGTGTGTGGGATATGTGCTGGCTGCCAGCTTTAAGGTGAGAGGCATCTTGTCTTTTGTCAAACCAAAGGTATTAATAGAGGGTCTCTTCACATAACCTCCTGGTCAGACACCCAACTGAGTGACTGCATCCACGGGTGTGTGTGTGTGGGGGGGGGCACACAGCCGCCACCATCTCTGGGCCCCAGGTCACCTTCAGAGGTAGCCAAGGGGAAACCAGCCCTCATCCTATACCAGCAAAGCCAGGTCTGGGGAGGATAACGGAGGACCCCAGTGACCCGCTACCCAGGATTTTCCATTGCAGCAGACCAGGCGCTGGAAGCCTAAAGCTTTAGCTGATCCTGGTGTTTGTTCTGTGCTGAATCTGAATTTTATTTCTACATGCATTTGCATTTATATTGAATTTTATATTTCTTCAGATGATAATCCCAGATGCTGGGTAAGCCAGGCGCCCTTGGCAACGATCTGGTCTCTGGCTCTGCTCCCTGTGGAGGCTGCATGGAGGCCACGCCCGGACCCTACTGCACCGATCACCCTGACAAGTCACTGTATCTCCAATGCCAACTGGGTAGCGCAGTCGTTAAGCGTCTGCCTTCGGCTCAGGGCATGATCCCAGCGTTCCGGGATCGAGTCCCACATCGGGCTCCTCGGCTGGGAGCCTGCTTCTTCCTCTCCCTCTCCCCTGCTGTGTTCCCTCTCTCGCTGGCTGTCTCTCTGTCACATAAATAAATCACATCTTAAAAAAAATAACAAAAAACAAATGCCAACTGGGACAATGGTCAGACCTAGAGCACTTCCTTTCCTCCCTCCTCTGCTGCTCACTGAACGCCTAGCCCCATATGAAGACCACTTTAGGCATTGTCACCACAGCCGCAAATCACTCAGACACAGTGGGGCCAGTAGCAGCAGAGTACACAATAAAGTCAACGAACATGTGATAGAGCAGATGTCTGAGAACAGAGCAGGGGCTGAAAGCCATGGTGCTGCTTCAGATAATGCGGTCAGGAGCCCTGAGGGGACATTACTGTTGACATGCGTCACCTCGAAATTCCTATGTTGAAACCCTAACTCCCGGCACCTGAGAATGCAAGTCTACTTAGAGACAGGGCATAAGGGGTGATGAAGTTGAAATGAAATTGTTAGGGCAGGTCCTAATCCAGTACGACCGGTGCTCTCGTAAGAGATAAGGGACACAGACCCACAGTGGGACCCACGTGAAGACACAGGGAGACTGCAGCCACCTGCGAGCAAAGGACAGAGGCCTCAGGAGAGACCAACCCTGCTGGCACCTTGACCTTGGACTTACAGCCACCAGAACTGTCAGGAAATAGATTTATGTGGTTCAAGCCGCCCAGACTAGCAGCCCTCGCAAAATGATATGAGGTCCAAGAGAGGAGAACCCCTTCCATTACTTCTTCTCCCTTTTCCCCAAGGAACTCGCATCTTCCACGTGGCTTCTGAGAAGTGCCAAGCAATCTAATCTCACATTTTTTGCTAATCCAAAACAGAGCCAGACCACTAATGGGATCAGTGATCACAAGCCTCCTGGTAAGAGGCACTGAGGACACAGCATCACTGTTATGGTTTATTTTGTTTTCGCCAGAAATGCAGAACCTGAATCTATTCCTGAGGAAACATCAGACAAGCCCAAACTGGCCAGTACCCTCCAAAAAAATGTCAAGGCTGTGGAAGACAAGCGAAAGCCAAAGAACTGGTATAGACTGAAGAAAACTAAAGAGATAATGAAAACCTCGTCCATCTGGTGACCTCGGATTGGATCTGGAATCAGAGAATGAAGGCGGCTTACAAAGAACATGCTGGGGGCGCCTGGGTGGTGCAGTCTGTTAAGCGTCTGACTCTTGATTTTGGCTCAGGCCGCGATCTCAGGGTTGTGAGATCAAGGCCTGCAGCGGGCTCTGACCTCAGTGTGGAGTCTGCTTGAGATTCTCTCTCAGTTCTCCCTCTGCCCCTCCCACTTGTGCTCTCTCAAATAAATAAATCTTAAAAAAAAAAAGAACACAATGGCTAACTTGGGACAAGTTTGCATATGGACTGCGTAGTCGGTAACAGTGCCTCACCACTGTGAAAGGTCCTAAATTTGATCATTGTACTATGTGGTTATGCAAGAGCTTGTCTTTGCTTTTTAGCAAATACACAATGAAGTATTTCGGGTAAAAGGGCAGAGGTATCTGCAAGCTATTTTCAAACTATTCAGC
Organism: Ailuropoda melanoleuca; assembly: GCF_002007445.2. Classification (NCBI taxonomy): domain Eukaryota; kingdom Metazoa; phylum Chordata; class Mammalia; order Carnivora; family Ursidae; genus Ailuropoda; species Ailuropoda melanoleuca. The sequence goes on from NC_048231.1 coordinate 42,414,424, forward strand.
GTCTCTGTAGGTGCACACGTGTGCACGCGCGTATATAAAACAGAGAGGAGAAGATAAAACACATCTGGCAACGTGTCACAACTGGCGGCTCTGACGCATGGGAGTTCTTGAACTCCTGTTGCACCTCTCTGGAGTCTGAAATGATTCAAAAACCCAAGAGCAGCCCGACAAAATTAGAGCCAGGACAGACCCCAAGCAGCGACGCTTAACCCGCACGTTCCCACACGAAGGGGAGGCAAGGCTTCGCAAGCTACCAGGTGCAGCTCGTGAATCCTGGGGGAAGGGGAGGTGCCACGGCTGGGGACAGGCATCATGGGCTCCTTTGGTCCTAAGATTTTCCCAGCTGGGGGGCCTGCTGGGGTGACACTGGGCTGACCTAGCTGTGCTGGTCAGAAAGGGACGGGGGAGCCCCAGCAGCCAGATGGGCGGCACACATGAACGCTCTCCACGCGGTCCCCGGGGCACGGCTTCCCACTGGGGCCCCGCCTTCCTCCCTAGTCCGCTGCGGTGTCTGACCCACAAAGGTAGCTCAAGGACACCGGGGAAACCAGAGGAAATTTCCCAAATTCTGGTGTTCATCATACTATGGAAATTCGAAAGAGAAGTTTCTGAGAGATGTTGGCATGTTATCTGGGGGAAAGTGCTGGGTGCAGTATCTTCTCAACAACACAGCTCTCCAATTCTCCGGAGGGCTGCAGGCTGAGCCAAATCTATCAGGTTTAAACCTGCTGACACTTCACACAGGGAGAAATGGGGGAGGGGCAGTTCAGAGATGGGAGGGTTGCACCAACACAGCCTCCTACTTTCTGGCCATAGAGGAAGGGTCTCACGCAGCAGGAATTTGAATTTAAAAAAGTGAAAAGTTCCACATGCTTCTTGCATCTTCGCTCCGGCCTACAGTCCAAGGTGTCTGCAGCCCAGAGCAGTGGAGAGAGGGGACTGCCAACAGGAAGGCCACACCTTGGAGAGGAACGCTCAAGCCCAGGCACGAGCCAAGGCAAGGACTGGGTCTGGGCCAGCGGGGAGTCTGGGAAGCCCAGGAGGCCGTGCTCTGCATACTCGGAAGGGGCCTGTGACCTTGGGCCAGCTCTACCAGTGGAGGTCTAGTTTCCCTTGGAAGGGGGAAGGCCCCAGGGCAAAAGCATGTGCCCAGGGGGCCTGGACCACCTGGACGCAGGACTCGGGTTAGGGACCCTCAGAGGTAAAACCTCCATCACAGCGGCCTGCCCGGCACTTGCCTTCAGTGACACTCCCAGGACAGCTGCTGGACTCTCCTGCCCAGCCGCCACCTCCCACAGCCTGCAACTGGAGAGACTGACTGGCTCCACACTTCAGACCCGCAAAGGAGGCAGGGGCTCCTTTCCACACAGGTTGGAACCTCACACGTTAGAAGACAGACGTCAACCAGAAAACTCTCATCTGAGTTTTCTCCTTCCTCCTGCAGGTGCCTTAACTGTTTCCTCATTTTGGACAAGTTTTACCTGACCCATGTCTCGGTTAAAGAGGCACTGTGGGCCAACCTGTCCCAGATGTGGCCTGGCCAGTGCCCAGGGGTCTACCAACCTCTTTCATCTGGTTGCTTGGTTTTATTGGTCCTGCTTTTTATTTTTTTTATTTTTTTATTTTTTATTAAAGATTTTTATTTATTTATTTATTTGACAGAGATAGAGACAGCCAGCGAGAGAGGGAACACAAGCAGGGGGAGTGGGAGAGGAAGAAGCAGGCTCATAGCGGAGGAGCCTGATGCGGGGCTCGATCCCATAACGCTGGGATCACGCCCTGAGCCAAAGGCAGACGCTTCACCGCTGTGCCACCCAGGCGCCCCCCCGCCCTGCTGACTTTTTAAAAGCTGTTATCTTTGCCTCCTCTTGGGTCCTGTGGTCAGCAAAGGGCCACAGAGGCCCCCGACCTGCCTTCACGGTGGGCCCCTTCTGTCCTGAGAGGGTGCTTCCGCCTCTGGGACCTGAACCGGGACCCATAGCCACCTCTGCCGAAAAGACTCCTGGTGAGTATGGGCTCAACCAGCCCTTTCAGAAATTCTTACTCTGTCATCCAGTCAGCATCACCTGTGTCCTTCAGTTTTATGGCACCTGAAGGCAGCAGGAAAAGCACTCCTTTTGGAAATAAGCCAGTATTACAGTCCCAGCAAGTGACCCATAGTTCCTCAATCTTCTTACCCCCCCCCAGTGGTGAGGACAGGACCTGCCCTATATGGCTGCCTCAGCTCAGGTGTGATGGGCCCCTGGCGGCCCCCTTGCACCCCACTACTTGGGAACCAGACCACCTCTTATTGCGAGGCTGTGCCTGGGTCCACGCTCTGCAGTCATAAACCGCCTGCCCACAAGAACCAGTCTTGATTCCTATAAGGCGTGAGGTGTCACTGTCAAAGTCAGCATTAAATATGCCTCCAGGTTCTGAAAATAGCTGCTGGAGGAGCTAAGGGCCACGTAATGGCTTGTGCCCCGCCACCCCCCTCCCCCGCAAGGACCCTCCTTCAGGCTCCAGGGGCACTTTTCCCACTACTCTGCTTTTTACTATGTCTCTCCTCCCCACACCACTCAAAAAAAAAAAATCACCAGGGGTGCCTGGCTGTCTCAGTACAGCATGTGACCCTTGATCTTGGGGTCATGAGTTCAAGCCCCACGCTGGGTGTGGAGCCTACTTAAAATAAGGGCTCTGTGTCCCAGAGTCCCTGGCAATACACACCACCAGGTCAAGGGAGAAGCCTGACCCCTGCAGAGCCGCAAACTCCTGGGAGGCTGCCAGGTACCTGTTCGGAGCCACTCACCAGCTTCTGGAAGAGATCACCCACTCGCTGCTGGTGGCTCCACTGCTGCACGCGGGGGAAGAGCCCGTCATAGAACTCCTTGTGGATCTCGTAGAGCTCAGGCACTTTGAAGAAGATGGTCTCGATCTGCTGGCTTGTCAGCACTGGCTGAGAGGTGGTGGCAGCAGCCTTCAAAGGCTTCATGGGCTGGAAGAGGGCACAGGTGAGGCAGCACAGGTGATGGGTCAGAGTGGCACAGATGAGAGGGCTCGCCATTTTTCAGGTGCATGGTATGACCACAGAAAATCATGGTTATGTGACATGCATGCTTTTCTTTTTAAATTCCATTAAAAATAAAAATTTAAAGCCAGCTTGGTTTGGCACCTGTCTTACGCTAGTGTCCACCACCCCATGGGGAGGTCCAGCTTCCACAGAGGTAAAATGACCCTCCGGGGAGGGTGGGCTGCCTTCTGACTGCTGCCCTGGGACCTGGGAGCAGAGTGCCCCTGCCTGGCTCAGCCCCTACCCCCTCCTCACCAGCAGCAGTGCCTCCAGGTGGCTCAGGTAAGTCTCCTCGCTGGCCAGGATTCCAGACAGGACCCATTTCCTCATCTCCAAGCCCTTCTCCAAGTCCAGCTCACTCTGCAGGAGAAACAAACAAAGGTCAGACCCGGGGGATGACGCCTGAGGTGGGCCCTCTCAGAGAAGAAGGCCTGCTTATTATCAACCTGAGGCCAAGCCCCTGGGGAGGGCTCCGTGTGGAAATCAAGGGAGGCAAAGGAGCCTCGCCAAGTCAACCACGTGCTCATGGCCACTATAAATTCTGAAGGGTCATCCACCAAAGTCGAGGGCCACCCTTGGTCTGACAATGGGAAATGGGCAGCGTGAAGCTGGGAAGTCAGGGCAAGCCCCCGCTCTCTGGTACTTTGTTACAGCTGCCCAGGAAACTAACACAAATGCTGATGCTGAAGGCGATGAAATCTGCTGTGTGACTTGCTGGCCACTCCCCCCACCTGCCACCTGACCACCAGTGAGGGAATCAGTATCAGAGACTGGCCATGCCCACGGCCTGCCCATGTGCTGATGGGCCCCACTGTAGTCCACAGAAAGTGATGTAACACCCCTGCCCATTCTGCCACCTGGTTTCCCACCTGTGGGTGAACATGAGCAGCCACACTGACAGCCCTTGGGGGTAGAACCAGAGGGCTGTCCCAGCGGTCCGCTTTCCCAAACCACTCAGGGGAGATCACTGACCTGGCGCAGGCCCCTGGCCCTCGGCACTGCTGACATCTAGGGCTAGAGGATTCTCGTTTGGATGCCTGGGGGGCCTTGTAGGGTGTTGACAGCATTTCTGGTCTCCACCCAACAGATGCCAGGAGCAACACCCCCTCCTACCCCTGGCTGGGACAGCCACATGTCTGCAGATGTTGCTACATGTCCTCTGGGGCCAAACTGCCCCTATGGGAGAACCACTGGGTTCCAGGAAGGACCTAAACCCAGCTCAGGCCTCACAGTGTCTCTACAGAGCCTAGAATCAGGACACCCCAACGTGGCCCCTCTATGTGCCCCTGACCCTGCTGCCCTTTCCACTTCCCTGGACTGGCAGAAGGGAGGTACTTTGTGGTATATAGATGGCTGGCTCAGCAGGAAGCACCCAGGGCCAGGAGTTGGGGAACAGGGCAACGGAGCCAGGCCTGCCTGGTGAGCGCCATTGGTCTTAGGCAACTGCCCTCCTGCCCTGAACATCAGCTGCCTGGGTGTAAACTGGGGAAGGAAGGCCCGATCCCCGTGTCCCATCTGCTTCCGCTTTCTGGGTCCCTGGGGCTTGTACCACATCCTCACTGCCCACTGGGACCATCCAGAAAGTCTTCCTGAACCACCACTTTGCTCTGGAAATCTCTTAGTGAGCATGAGCTAGGTGCATGCATATGCGTGTACACGTGTGCCTGCCCACGTGTGTATGTGTACTTGTGAACGTGCAGGGGAAAGCTACCATGATCACGGCTGAGCATCACTCCAGGGAAAGAACACTCAGGTTCCACCCCACTCGGAACGCCCTCCACCCAGGGCACACCGGGCAACGGCTCCACAGGCAGAAAGCTCCAGGACATGCTGATCCTGAAACTCCCTGTGCCAGTACAGCGCCTGGAACACACAGGTGCTCCGTGAAGACATAATGAACAAACCAGCCAATGAATGGATCTAGAACTCCTGGCTGGGCCCTACTTTTGGCTGTATCTCTGCGAAGTTCTGAGTGCTCCTTCTGGAACCGCTGTCTGTTTGACAAGCCAGTGCCAGGATAAACACCTGTCAGCTTAGCCTGCTCCAGGGCCTGGGGTGCCACCATGGTCAGCAAGTCTGCGGCACACAGTGCACAGACATGCAGGGTATGGAACCCTGACACCTCCTCTCATCTCAGCCCACTGAGGTCACACCATGAATGGTGGCAGTGTGTTGGAGAAGCAGCTCTCAGCTGCCCCTGAATGTGCTTCCCACCGTGTCCAAGTGCCATTTGTGCCCCAAGCAAGGGAAGATGCTCCTGGAGCAGCAGCCACCCACCCAGCCCTGCTGTGTCCCGAGGAACAATCCTGCCACTGTGAGCACCGAGGTGGGGGGACGACGCGGTGGAGCCCCACCCAGCACGAGATGCCGGTGCTCACGTGGGAGGCAGTGCGTCTCATTCTCACCCACACAATCTGGAAAGCTGGGAGGAAAAAGAGCGCAGGCAGGATGGCGCCAACTCCAGCTCTCCCTGTTCCGAAGGGCGTGGCCAGCTCAGGGGACCATCTGGCCGGGGAATGTGCTGGGCTGGGGAGAAGACACGGGGGCGGACACCTCTCCATGGACCAGGAATCATCTCCTGAGCCCCGGAATGGGGCTGGGTGCTGGGGGCAGACAGGGACGGTTCAGAAGCCAGCCAACTGCTTCTTAAAGGAGAGGGCGAGAAAGAAACACAGAAGATGAGGGAACAAAGGGCAGGGCTGGAGCCAGGGTTATTTATAACTCTGCTTTGCACACATGCCAGTTCTGGAAAGGGCATGTGAATCCAGTCAGGACCATGATGGTAGGGAGATCTTGGTAAAGAAGAAGCCAGAGGAGAAGGGCAACTGGAAAAGGGAGGCAGCCAGCTGGAAGGCAGGCCTCCTGCTTCTGCTGGGGAGAGGGCGGGGGGCTGCAAAGGGAACAGACACAGACCTGAGGCCGAAAGAGCAGATAAAAACAAACTGGGCATGACAAGTGGGAAGAGGCTGACAGAGGGACCCAGATGAACAGAACTGCCACCAGGCCCACAAGGGCAGGAGCTAGAACCGAGTGGCAGGAATACGGATGGCAGGGCAGAAATCTGGGGGAACACTCTTTACCCCCAGCCCCAACCAGGGGGAGCCAGGGTGATCAGGGTATAGAACCCCGACTGTGAAGGGGTGGGCTGCTCTCATCTGGGAGCTGGCAGCCAGTTTGCTGGACAAAGGACGCTGTCTTCCTCTCTGGGCAGGGGCCATGCCTTCAATGGCAATAGGGCTGGCCATCGTCCTGGAGCCCAGCCAGCAGAGGGCCAGGGGCTGGCCTCTGCATAAGGACCCGAGCTTGGGGGCTCCTGGAGCCCCAGAGTCCTCTGAAGAGAGAGTGCCAACATGCAGGGCAGGCAGTACGATTCTTTGTGCCTGCCCCATTGATAAACCAACCACCCAGGGAGGGCTCTTAGGAGGAAGAGTACGGGTGGGGGTAGCACCAACCACCTGTTGTCCCCACCTCTGCAGGGAGGACAGGCACGAGCAAACATTATCCCTATGTAAGTCATGACCCAAAGCTGGGCAATGTGGCCAAGATGAGTCATAGGGGTGCAGGTACCATTCATCTTGCTGCGCCTGATAGAGTGCCTCACCCGGACACCTACACAATCAAAGCGTCCCTAACCACTGAATCATACAAGTGAATGAATCTGTGGTTGCTCAGATGAAAGTTCAAGTCAGAGTTACAATTTCTGTTCCATGAGTACAACTGTTGACCAGATATACTCCATGTGGTGATGGCCGATAGCAAAATTATAAAGCAGGTCTGTGTGTCTTCAAACACTTCTGAACCAGCATTTACTTCCCTTAAAAAAAAATGCAAATCTGACTTCTGAGTAGGAGTGACTGAACATGTGCATTTACTTTTGCTTCCTCCTAAAAAACAAACAAAAAAGGGTCCACGGGCACCCCTGCTGAGGCAGCATGTGGGCAAGGCCACTTCTGCAAAGCAACAGAACCCAAGCGTGCATCTGCTTTCTCGGCCCCTATACGCCCACGAGAGGCCCCTGGCTGGTGGGCCCGTCCAGCTCACCACTCGCTGAAGGGCCCCTGAATATGAGAAGTGTGGGCTGAGGTCGTATCAGCCTCTTCTTGCAGAGGTTCAATGCTTCTGGGCCTACCCCATGCTGGTACTCTTGGGCCAGGGCTTGGCAGGTCACTGTGGGGAGCAAAGTCACACAGTGTTTTCCCGGAGCCCAGTGGGCAGGGGCTGCTCGACAATGTCAGCTCCCCTCTCTGTGCCTCAATGCTCCCCCTTATAAACAAATAGGAAGGATGATGTTGGGATTCTAGAGGACCCCAGGAAGGGCTGACCGTGCTGACCTGGCAGATCACGGGCCCTGCCTCCCCCGGCCCCAGGATTGCAGCTGGGGGTGATGACAGACCCTCACCCCTCTCCCTGACTCTGCTGAAGGAAGGTTACTTGCTAGTCCACAGCTCTGCCCATAGCTTCCAGGAGTGTCTATGACATTGCCTTGCTTCCCTCAGGTCAGTAATGCCAGCTTTGCCCTCCCAGGTGACAGAGGCACTGGTCATCAAAATGGCCTGCATAGAAACTGCTTTTCTTCCTAGCAACCCCAAGGGGCTTGCTAACACATATCCCCACCTGGCCATGAAGAGATAGAGGATGTGTGCCTGATGGTTCTTACATGGGGGGCAGCCTGCCCTCTCCTGCAACTTCTGTCCCCATCTGGGATCACACAGTCATCACTCAAGGGGGAAACAGCTTGGTCAAGACAGGCAGACACTTCAGAAAGTCCAGGGCTGGAGAATGTCATAGGTAACCCTGGTCACCACGACCCACCCAGTGTAGCCTGGGTCCTTTCCACAGCACCCCAGGCAAGGGGGTTTCTGGCCTCTGCTGACTCCCTTCCTTCCCCCGGGGGCAGGCGTTCATGGAGCAGACCTGAAACCCAGGAGTTCACCAAAAACGGTCCCTAGAAGGGTCCTTCTGATTGTTCCACAGCCCTAAGAGCTCAAGCCCGCTAGAGGGAGTGGAGCACCCCCTGGGAGGGTAGAGAAAGATGGGCACGGATTCCCTGAACCCAGCTGGTTGGGATCGGGCACCTCAGGCCTCAAGACCAGCATGCTGTCTGTGGGTGCTAGAAAGTGACAGCTGTCTTCTTTGAACCAAAAATAAAAAATGAAAGAAGACAGTCTTACTGTCTGGGCACTGCGCGGGCAGGGAAACCAGGAAGTCAAAGCTGTGTCCGTGTCCGTGTCCAGGGCAATGGAGGGCGCCCACCCCCAGGGCTCCAAGCACCTAACCAGAGGGCTTCCAGAACGAGGCTACACAACCCTTTCCCATCTTACCACCTCACACCCGTTAGGATAACCACTACCAAAAAAACAGAAAGCAAGTTCTGGCAAGGACTCTTGTGTGGTGTTGGTGGGAATATAAACCGGGGCAGCCATCGTGGAAAACAGTATGGAGGTTCCTCAAAAAATGAAAAACAGAGCTACCAGAGGATCCAGCAATCCCACTTCCGGGTATTCACACAAAAGAACTGAAAGCAGGGTCTTGAAGAGACACTTGTACACCTGTGTTCACAGCCATGTTATTCTTAACAGCCAGAATGTGGAGGCAACCCACGTATCTACCAACAGACAAATGGATTACCAAAACGTGGTCTGTATGTACAATGGAATATTATTCAGCCTTAAAAAGAGAATTGTTCTGTAATGTGCTACAACATGGATGACTCTTGAGCACATCACACTTGGTGAAATGAGCCTGTCGCAAAAAGACGCAGATTAACAGAGACAGAAAGTAGAATGATGGGTGCCAGGGGCTGGGGGCAGGGGGAGTGGGAGCTGTTAATAGGTGCAGACTTTCAGATTTACAAGATAAAGAGGGGGATGGACAGCGCTGATGGCCGCACAACAAGGATGAATGCATTTCATACCACTGAACTGTACACTTCAAAATAGTTAAGATGGCAAATTTTACGTTATGAATATTTGAGTGCAATAAAAAAGAAAAGAAAGGAAAAATTCCCATCTTATCCAGACACTCCCTGACACCTGCTCTGGGCCAGGTGGCGTGCTTGGGACTGGAGACCCCATCTCTGGCAATCAAGGATGTGTGAGACATGTCTATGGACTCCCACGGGGGGCCCAGGAAGGGAGCAGGCACTGGGATCTGCTCCACAGCAGATAAGCCCCTGAACTGTGGCTAAAAGGTGAGGGGAGAACTCCAAGTCAGTGTAGATGAGGTCTGAGGGCGGGAGCCTGGTGGGGGTGGGCAGCCAAGCTACACGGGGTCTGAGGCACAGGGTGGGAGGATCAGCCTCCTGGAGCAGCCCTGTCCCAAGTTCAGGACTCAGCCTACTTATTCAGGACCGGAAAGATCCCCACGTGTACCAAATCACACTTGCGAAGCAGGAAGCAAGGGAGTGCACTGAGAAAGGGTAGTTAAGAGTGTCATCTGAGGACTCAGGAAGGCTTCAAATCTGGTAGCTGTGTGGCTCTGAGCAAGTAACTTCACCTCTCTGAACCTCAGTTTCCTCATCTGTAAAACAGCAAAACCAGATGTTGGATAAAAAGCAATATGAGGGGGGTCCCTGGGTGGCTCAGTCGGTTAAGCGTCTGCCTTGGGCTCAGGTCATGATCTCAGGGTCCTGAGATTGGGCTCCCGCACAGCGGGGAGTCTGCTTCTCTCTCTCCCTCTGCCCCTCCCACCACTTGTGCCCTTTGTCTCTCTCTAGCTCTCAAATAAGTAAAATCTAAAAAAAAAAAAAGGCTGCACGAGTATGTGTGTATGTGTTACACACGTGCTTCCCCTCCCATCCTCACATTTCAGAACGAGAAGTCTGCCCAGTGCCAGGGTCTTTAGAAATCACAAAAGCATAAATAAGAAGCAGTCCCACAGCAAAGGCACCAGCCCAGCAGAGAAGCAACCGCAGCAAAAAGATATGCTTCTGACACTCTTATCAACAAGGCAGAAAAGCAGATTTCGCTTGTTTTTAAACCTGGAGGGATCATCACCAGAAAAAAGCAAAAGAGGGAAGGTACTTGTCATGTTCCAAAGTGGAGGTGACAGCAGGATTGTTAATGACAATGAGACCTCGAGGGAAAGACCCTGGTCAAATGCATGGAGTCATCAGCAGCACCCCTTTCGGTAAAAAGGAGCAAGTGCACTGAGTGCAGTGCAGGGACAGAAGCCCAGACACTGCCCCCCTCCTCCGCCTCTCAGCACCACTGCTGGGGCCACCACCATGTCATGCTGGTAGGACGGCGGGGGCATGCTCAGCCTCAGCATGTGCGGCCTGCCTCCTCCACACTCAGCGGACGGTTCCATCATCTCCCTGCCCAAAGCACCAAGGAGGCTGTGTCCGGACCAGCAGGTGTGCCAGATGGGTAATGAAGGTGTGTTTAGTGACTTCAACCGTTGGTTGCTGCTGGGATCACCTACTTGATACTTACCCCTGAGAGAGTGGACGTGCTTCAGGGCGCCTTCAGGAAGTGGACAGCAGGCCAGAGCCAAGCCCAAGCCCTATTTCACACCTGGCCCTAGCACCCTGGGACTCACCGCTTTGGTGGACTCCAGGGCTCCCGGGGCCGGTGTGTCCCGACTACCCCTGCCCTTGCTGCCAAGGTGGGGTGAGGAGGAGGGCGAGTCATCGATGTAGGGCAGCCCGTCCTGGTGCCGGCGCTGCTCTTCAGCCCGGTCTGCAGCACAGCCGAACCCAGGTGGTGTTCCAAACGACGCATCTGTGTGTGTAGAGAAGCAGCTGTTTTAGAGACAGGGAGAGGGGGCTGCAGGGCCACCTGCCTGGGACGGTACACACCCCACCCGTCCCAGCAGGCACTTGGATGATGATGGCTGTCACCCAAAGGTGTTGAACAAGGACCTCAGGTAGGCTGACCTCACCTTCACAACCAGCTGAGCAAAGACCCCAGGACGAGATAGGGGCCGAAAGAGTGGCACACTCCCCAGACAGGATGAGATTGGGCTTTCAAGGGGCACATCCTGGGAGTGGGCCTGGGCCACTACAGAAAGATGGACCCCAAATGCTAGCATCTTGCTATCAGGGATGGTCCTTGTGCACCTGCCCATGCGGATCATGCTGATCCAAGCACAAGCCCCGGGCACCGTGAGCAGTGCCCCAGGCCTGCCAGACCCAACCCAGGGAAAGGGCACTGTAGTCCCTTCCCCTCACTCCACCCTGGTCCCACGGCTGACGCTCAGCCCACTTCCCATCTGGTCTGGCCAAATCCCAGACCACCTTTACCCCAATCTGAGTATCCCTGTTAGGACAGAATGGCCTACCATAGCCGCTCCCTGCTGTTTGGGGCTATCTAGTTACAGAGAACACCTCCATCCTAAAGGCACCTGAAGACTGTTGCCCCTTCCTCTCCAACTAAATCACAAAGCCCACATCCCTCTGCCTGCCTTTCTTTTCCTTACTTTTCTTTCTTCTTTTCTTTTCTCTTCTTTCATTCAGATTTTTATTTATGTATTTGAGATAGAGAATGAAAGAGCATGAGCAGCGGAGGGAGAGGGAGAAGCAGGCTCCCCACTGAGCAGGGAGCCTGATGCAGGGCTCGATCCCAGAACCCTGGGATTACGACCTGAGCCTAAGGCAGACGCTTAACCAACTGAGCCATCCAGGCATCCCTCACCTGCCTTTCTGTAGCTCTGTTTTCGGAACTGTTCTAATCCAGTGGATCCTCACAAGACATTAACCCACAAGGGCTCAGCCCTCTCCAAGCCTTGAGTGAGGGTCACTTCTTAACTCCTTCCAAAGGGCGCCTTCACAGCTCATGGGATTTCCGAGAGGTCATCTTGACTGGGTTATGTCACCTTCACCATGACTCACCAGCAACCAGCTCTGTCCAAACGTCACCACCACAAATGGCCTCTGCAGTGTTCATTTACAAGTTCCCACAACTTCTGCCACCAAGCATACCCAGTCTAGGGCTCAAGCTCCAGGTGTTGGTGGCACCCCTACCACCTAGGCCAGGCAGGCACAGGCTCCCAGAGTCAACCCAGCAATTCTAGAAGGGGACTGTTTCCAGTTCTTTCCATTCAGCAGCCAAGAGGTGCTGTGGCTGGAGTGACCAGGTGCTCACCACACCTGGTTCTGAGGGCTGCCAGTGCCCGGTGCAACTCATCCCCCCAATCCCAGCTTCCTCACACCTCTACCTCTCCCACCTCCTCCACGTCTAGGGGCCTGAAGGTTACCTGCCCTCTCACAGGTGTCCTTAGCCCTGGCAAAATGTTAGTGCCACCTGGGGAGCTTCAAAAATAACAGAGACCCACGGAATCAGACACTCAGGGAGGTCTGGGTCCTGGTGGCTGCAACGGCTTCCTGGGGGTTCTAACAGGAAGCAGGGCTGACACCGCTGCACTAGGGGAGCTGGCATCCAGCAACGTGCTGTCCCGCTGACCCACACAGTGTGTTCCTATTGTCTGCAGACAGGCGCTGACTGCAAAGGCCAGGCCGAGCTCTGTGTGTGTTCAGGGGAGGGCCCCAGCAGAGGCTACCATGTCTCCTAACAAGCTGTACTGAGGTCCCCTGGTCTCCCTAATCCATGGGCTACCTCGGGGGCTCCTGATACCATCACCATGCGGGTTATCAATGCTCAGCCCTGCTGGGGTTTGTACTGTCCAGAGGCCAAGGCCAAGTTCTGTTTCCTTCTCCTAAACATCTGCAAAGGCATTCAATTAGCTCTTGCCCAGCATCCCTGAGGACAGACGGGGAGGCTTTCAATGTATTAAAAAGAACAAACCCTGTTCATACAGAACCCTAGCCCCATCCCCCACCCCCAAAACAGGTCTGACCAGCTTCCACTTCCTTTTGGAGGAATCACAGTGTTTTTTTTTTTTTTTAACCAAAATGAACACAGAGGACTTCCTGTCCACTCAACATCCATGATATGAACCTTGTATCATAGCAGCCCCTACTGAAAACTTGCCCTTCATGGGAGCTGCTTCCAAAGGCAGTCCGGGACCTGAACGGAAGACTTTGGCTGCCAGACCACTTCTTCACAGGGAGCCTGAACGATCCCCCTGGGCCACGGGGGTCTTTACTCTTATTTCTACAACCCAGGGCATGTCTTCCGAGGGGGCAGGTGTCAATTTCCACGAGCTGTGGTCTGGACAGGACAGGCTCTGGTCCTGTCCAGGTTGCTCCCAACCCGTGAGAATTAGTGCAGGTCACTTACGCTGTCGTGTCTCCATTCTCCTGACTTTATAATCAGGCATGTGCACTAAACTAAGTGGATGGAGGCCGGCTCTGTTCTAAAGCATTGTATCGCTGTGCAGGTCAGCCAGCCATGCCCTGCCTACCGCCTGACCTCACCTCCTTCAACAGCTTCCTTCCTCTGCTCCCCACTCCTCCTCTGCACCCAGCTTTTACATTAGCTCAGAATTTTCACTGCCCACACAGCTTCTCTACGAAACTTTAAACTATTCACTTTTTTTTTTTTTTTAAATAACAATGTTTTAAGAAGCCAACATATTCATCACCTGGAAGAGCACCCTTAATCTGAGCTCCACCACCTGACGTCCTGGCCTGTGACTACACTGAGCTCATGTCCCAGGTCAAATTAATACCAAGTGATGCCCCAAGTAAGAACTTTAGGGTCAGACTCGGGGGCCCAGGGCTCACTCCAAATACTTCAAGAGTCCACATTCGCGAAACAAAGTGCTAGCTTAGCAACATCCTGATTAAAACTCCACGCAAAACCAAGTGCCTGGCGAAGGTTTGCCCGCCACGGTGGTGTGAGGCCATTGGCTCTGATGTGGACACTTCACCTCCACCAGGTGAGACTGAGAAACCAGGTTCCACAGACTCGATAGGGTAATTATGAGGATCAGGGCAACCCAAAACCCAGCTGTTTCCCACTTGGACACATCTCCCCAAACTGTTGTCCAAGGAACTAACGCTTTTAAGTCTGGGTTCTGGATGGCTGGTCACTGCGGGGCTACATTCCACCAGAGGCTTCAGCCCATTGTCCCAGCTAATCCAGAACCCCCAGCCTACTCCAATGCAAATGTGACAGGGCGAGGAAGAAAGCCCTCCTTTCCTAGTCCCCCATCCAAGCGGCACACAGGCACCCGTCTTCCCCTCACATGGCAGTCTTTCACTCCTAGGGCCCCACACCTCCTGGAGCATAAAGTATATTCCTGGGGGGTTTGGGAAGCTGCCATTTCCCAAGAACCAGAGCAAAGTGGGAGAGGGGCCTTGCTCTCCCCTCTTCTACCAGGACTACCCAGTGGAAAAATCTCTCTGGGTCTCATTACCTCGAAGAACTGGGCACCTGGTGGCCAAGTTAAGCCTGGTGCTTCCTGCAAAGTTCTACCTAAAGCTGAAACCAAATACTGGTTTCAGAGGGGGTGGGCCTGCGATCCCACAGCTACAAGAGGCTCAGGGAAATGAGGGCTCTACTGAGCAGCTCATCAGCCGGGGGTGGGGGGGAGCGAGGCCCATTCAGAGCTGGCAGACAGCGGCTGGCTTAGCGTGGAAAAGGGACGTGCACAGTGAAATCCAAAACCTCCTCCTCTCCAGGCAAGTCGGTTTAGCAGCGACAATCCCAGCACTCTGCAAATCTAAAATCTAATCTTTGATGCAAGGAAAAAAGGCAGCCACCCCCACCCCTGCCAAGTGGGAGGAGTCCCAGGCAGCCCAGATCACATCCCCTTCTCACACCTCAAGGACAACATCGGTTAAAAAAAAAAAAAAAATTCCTCGGGTGCCTGGGCGGCTCAGTTTGTTGGGCATCTGCCTTCAGATCGGGTCATGGTCCCAGGATCCTGGGATCGAGTCCCGCATTGGGCTCCCAGCTTGGTGGGGAGCCTGCTTCTCCCTCTCTCTCTCTGCCTCTCCCCCAGCTCATGCTCACTCACTTGCACTCTCTCTCTCCCTTTCTCAATAAATAAAATCTTTAAAAAAAAAATCCCTTAAAAAATTAAATGTAGAATTACTGTATGATCGAGTAATTCCATGTCTGAGTATACACTTAAAAGAACTGAAAGCAGGGACTCAAATAGATATTTGCAAACCCACGTTCCCAGCAACATCATTCACAATAGCCAAAAGCCAAACTGCGGAAGCAAGTCAAGCATCCATTGACAGATGAATGGATAAGCAAAATGTGGTATGGATATACAACGGAATATTAGTTATCCTTAAAAAGCAAGGCAGTTCTGACACAGGCCACGACACAGATGAGCCCTGAGGACGTTATGCTAAGGGAAATAAGCCCGCCACAAAATGACAAATTTATTTTGAGTCCACTTACAGGAGGGACCTGGAATAGTCGATTCATGGAGACAGTAGAATGGTGGCTGCCAGGGGCTGGGGGTGGAGGGAATGGAGAGCTGTTGTTTTGTGGGTACAGAGTCTCAGTCTGGGAAGATGAAAAAGTTCTGGAGAGGGACAGTGCTGACAGCTGCACAACAGTGTGAATGTGCTTAAAGCCACTGAACAGGATGCTTACGCGTGATTAAAACGTCCCATTTTATGTTATGTAGTAAGTACAAACCACATGCACACATCCCTAAGGTCCCTGCCAGACGGGGCAATGCTTAGGTAGCTGAGCTGCGAGGGCCCAGGGGAGCTTCTCTTCATCCCTTTCATTGCCAACAGCACCCTGCCACCCCAACGAAAATATGCATAGAATCAAAACTTCCAAGCAGTGTGCCCCCCGAGCCGATAACAGCGGGCTGGGTGGTTGGTACCCAGGCTTCATTATAGTCTCCGTGTGTGTGTTTAATAACCAAGGACAAGGAAGGAAGGCCCTACTCATCCTCTCTAAGTGCAGCCTTCAGAGGAGCCCGGCTGTCTGTCACACTGCCAGACCAGTCGAACTGGCACAGCCACTGCTCCCAGCAGCTATCCCTCTACTCTCAGAGTTTACGCATCACTGTTTCCAGGCACTTCCCTGTCCACCTGCATCTTCCTGACCCAGACTGGGTGAGATTCCTGCCAGCCCAGAAGAATTTGGTAATCACAGGTTACACCCAAGGCTGGCAGGACCCCTCAGGAGAACAGCACCACACGTGCCCACAGCCCTGCAGCGGTGGTCCTCCCTGCCCTCAGAGGGCCACAGCGTATCTGCCTTCAAAGTACCAAATGCCTTTAGCCCAGCCTCAGTCCTGTCAGCCCCCACGGGGCCCCCAGCTGCTCCCCATACCCTGTCTCTCCCTAAGCCCAGCCTTGGATCAAACAGCTCCAGTAACTTCGACACTCCTTCCCCATCTTCGTGTCTGTGAGCCAAGAAGCACGCATCCCACGACAAGGCCTCTGCAAGGCCCTGCTGGGGTCTCTGCTGCAAGAGCTTCCAGGAAATGGGTGTAGAACCAAGCTCAGACCACCGGCCACAGGTCTCCTGGCTGAAGCCAAGCAGAGGAGGCCCTGCTGGACCCAATGTACCTGGAGGGTCCTCAGATCTTGCTTCTGTGGTCTTGCTGCTGCCAGAGGTGCACGGCCCAGATCCCAGCTCCTGTCCCACCCTCTGACCAACGCACCTCAAGATGAGCGCCTGGAGCAAATCCTCAGGAGGAACAAAGGTTGTGTTCCCAGCTCTCCCCTCCCAGAACAGACACAGAAACAGCTGGAAAGGGCCAGGGGAGGGATTCTGATAAACACATACAAAGGACCAGGGTTGAGAGAAAAGAAGAAGGGAGCTGGGAACTTGGGTGGGGGTGGGAGGAACTCAATCACGTATTAAGACCGAGGCAGGGTGGTCTCCTATCCCTGTCTACACTGTGAGCAAAGGGCTGGGTCGTATTTATTTACCGGGTTAAAAGAGGCTCAAACACCATCTCCCTTCCGGTGGCTCGCCAGCTGCAGTGGGCAGGTTTCTGCAAAAGCAGGCACTGAGCCCCTCACCTCATCCTATCTGCAGAAGTCCTGCTTTCCCTGCTCCCGCCCCCCTCTCTGGGCCCTGCACCTCTCCTGGGTCGCAGGCATACAGCACAGTGCTAATGGTGCCATAGGGCTGGTGACTTCTAGATGGCAGCTCATGTCTTTAGGGGTGTCCAGCCAGCTAGGCATCGTGCCTCCGGGAGAGGCTCAGAAAACCCTGGCTGGGACAGAAAGAGCCAGGTCTCACTGAAGGGCACACAGGTTCCACAGGTCCAAGCTGGCTCTGGACGCCACGCTCATGCACAGCCTCGAGCTCTCCTCCCACCACCCTGTGCACTGGGAGCAGATTCTATCTGCAGGATTAGCTGCGGGTCCTGGGGTTCCGCTGGCTTCTTTCTTATGTGGTAGAACCCCGGGCGCAGTCAGAGAATATCTGTGGTACTTCAGGGAAGTGAGTTTCCCCAACAGTAGAAAAGCCTCAAATGTGCCAGAGCAAGCCGGTATTTTTGCAAAATACCTGCTACCCTTTTGCTGGGCACTTCCTCCGGGCAAGGCACCGCGCTGATCTCCTTGAATTCACCTTGACCCCTTAATGGACAGGAACTTCTAGATGCTCATTTTTCAGACAAGAAAAGGAGGCTCCGAGAGAGGGACGGGTGGAGCCTAACTAGTACACCTGGGTCCACCTGTGTGACCTGCCTATCTGGTCCCTTTCTGAGGACATTTCTAAAAGGCCGAGCCTGATGACCATATGATGTAGTGATTCCTCTCCGAGACATATAACCCAGAGGAGTGAGAATGCAGAGGTGTCGAATGCAAAACTGGAACCGGGAAAATTCAAGCTATGCTCAAGCAGCATGATTCACAATAGCCAAAAGGTAAAACAACCCAAATGGCCATCAGCTGATGAATGGATAAATAAATTGTGGCTTTTCTATACAGTGGGATATCATTCAGTCTCCAAAAGGAATGAAGTACTGATACAGGCTATAACGTGCACAAACCTTGAAGCCACGCTGCTGAGTGAAGAAGGCAATCATAAACGACCACAGATGGTTGATTCCGTTTATAGGAACTGTCCAGAACAGACAACTCCATAGAGACAGAAAGTAGACACTTCATGAGTTTGGGGTTTCCTTCTGGGGTGATGAAGGTGTTTAGGAACTAAACAGAGGTTGCACAACACTGAATACACTAAATGAGGAGCTGTTCGCTTTGAAATGTTTTATGTTATGTCATTTCACCTCAAAAAAAAAAAAAAAAAAAGATCTGTTTTCCTCTGTTAAAACAGGGGACCCTTATCCAGCTGTTTCCTGAAGACCAAGAACATCATTCCAGACAGACGTCAGTACTGCCTGGCACCATAACCCTGGGCCACCCGGAGGCAGAGAGAGGCTGCTCTACTTTCTAAGATATCTGGTTAGTTTGGGTGGTTTTTCTGCTTTCTCCTGTACCCTCAGCTGGCAGCTGCTCCTTCCTGCATCTACACCAAGGGGGGTCGAAATTCTTTACAAACAAGATGTCCCCCATCTAGTTGGCCACTGCACCCTGGCAAGAGGCCTGCTGTCAGAGCCTCTGGGTTCTGTGGGAGAAGGAGGGGCACAGAGAGCACCCTAGGATCCTGGGACCTTTCAGCCTTTATGCTGCCACCCCAACAATGACATCACCAGGCTAGCGTGGAAAGCCCCAGCTGCCCGGGTAGTGGGAGGTCACGGTCCAGACCGGCTTATGGCACAAAGAAGGCCCCGGGGCTAATCAAGTCTCCCCGACAGGCCAGAAAATGCTAGCTGGGAAGGGCCAACCAAACCCCGGGTGGAAGAGTCATAAGAGCTATTGTATTAGTCGGCCCATCTCCTCCAAGAGAGCTCAGCCTCGTTCAGAGCTCTAGAGCTGCCTGGAGCTGAGGCATTAGGCCATAAGCTGGGCAGGCTCAGGCCCTTCCCAACGAGCATTTTCTCCAACTGGCTGGAGACTGAATCACCACAAGGTCAATGTTGCGGGTGACTTTCAGCGATAAAGACTGAATACCCCCAGTGTGCGTGGACAAGGACTCCCCAGTCAGCATGAGAGAGCTGTTAACAAGATTTTCTTCTGTCTTCAAGGACCCACCTGCGCCTAAAGCTCTTCGATCCTCAGGATGGGAAGTTCTGTTCTGGGCCTGGGGCTGGAACCAGGTGGCACCAGGGCGGGGCAGGCAGAGGCTGGAACACCAGCTGGGAAGCTGCAGCCCTCAGCCACTGGATGATGGGATTATTACTCTTCAGCACCACCTTGTTTCTCCAACAAGGTTCAAAAAGATTTCTCAGAGGCGGTTTGGTCTCAGACAATCAAGCTGATGTATTCAGTGAGTACTCAACATTCAGCCAAGACGTATGACGCTTCTATTTCATGCTGGGCCCTGTGCTGGGTATATGACAGCAGGCACCACAGACCCAATCCCGGCCCCCGGGAGCCAGCAGAATCCCAGGAGTCACATGACGTGCACCATGGCAAAGCCACCCACGGGGGGGGGGGGCAGTCAGACCCTCAGGCAGGGAAGCAGAGACCATCTTCCCAAGGAAGTGACCTCTCCAAGACCTAATGAGGTAAGAGAGGCAGATACTGGCTCCCCCTCCCCCCAGAACATGAAGGCGGGAAGGACACTACAATGGGTTGAATGGTGGCCCCCAAAAGATTCATCCACATCCTAATACCTGGAATGCATGAAAGCAACTTATTTTGGTAAAAGAGTCCTTACATATGTAATTAAGTTCAGGACTCTGAGATAAGATCACCCAGGATTATCCAACGGACCCTAAATCTAAGGACCCTTATGAGAGATAGAAGAGGAGAAGGCTGTGTGAAGCTGGAGGTAGAGATTAAAATGACATGGTCACAAGCCAAGGAATGCACGGGGCCACCAGGAACTGGAAATGGCAATGAAGGATTCTCCCCTAGAGCTTCCAGAGAGTATAGCCCTGCTATATACCTTGATTTAGACTTCTGCCTCCAGAACTGTGGAAGAACACATATTTGTTGTTTTAAGCCGCTGAGTCTATGGCCATTTGTTACGCAGCCCTAGGAGACTAATACAGGTGCAGCCCATGGCCGGAAAGTGATGCCATGGGGTCAGAGAAGAGGCGGCCAGCTACGGGAGAGAGCCTGAAGAGCTTCACAGAGGTGAGGTCTGTGTGGGATGGAAGAAACCACTGGGCCTTCAGCCAGCAGAGGGCCTGCAGAGGTGCCCCACGCAGGGAGCTGGGTCAACCCAGCTGCGGGGCTTCTGGGAGCTCATGAACAAGGAAAGGCTGGGAAAGGTGTTAAGCTGGGAATGAGGCGAGAGTGGCGGGAAGGCATAATTCTGGGAAGAGCCTTGGGCTTTGGGCCAAGGACCCAAGGCATGATTTAGGAGTATCAAGGGTCACAGAGGCCTGGACCAAGAGGGGGCCCCTGGGAACATGGGCAGGTGATAGTCTGGCAGCACATCTGGGTGTGGTGCTGTAGGTGGGACGCAGCTGGAGGGACCCGGCTGGAGGCTTCTGTGATGGTTCCTCCAGGTGAATGGGTTGAGGGCCTGGTTTCAGTGGGAATGGTCACCACGACATCAAATGGTCACCACGACATCAAATGCCACCAACAGGCCCAGACTGAGTGGATTCACATGGAGAGAGCAAAGGGGACTGAGTTTCTAGCACCCAAGGCCAAGACTTGGCTGTAGGCAACTGGCCAGAGGAGTCATGGGGGGTGGGGGGGGCAAGGCAGGAGAGGTGAGCAGAGCTCTTCAAGAGCTCATGGCACCGAGGGCAGAATCGTGGTCTGGGAGCAATGTGGGAAGTGAGGCACGTGGTCACTGCCATGACTGTGAGCACACCCCCCCCCCATTCTATTCCCACTTCGAGGAGGAAACGTGGAGAGCAAGAGAGAAAAGATGGTGGGGAAAAAAGGGCTTCCCTGCTCCAGTGGTCAGCATGTGGAGCCCAGGCCAGGGCTGGGCCACAGGCAGGCGCCCACCAGAGGTGAGCTTAGGAGGGCAGGAGGAACACCCACTTTCCCCACCTCCACCTCAGCACTGCCCCTTCTGAAGGAAGCCTGGGGGGACTTAGGAAAGGAGGTACACGTACACCCACGTTCATAGCAGCATCATGCCCAATGGTGGAGAGGCAAAAGCAACCCAAGTGTCCACTGGCAGACGGCTGGATAACAAAATGCGGCGTACATGTACAATGGCGTATTACTCAGCCTTAAAAAAAGGAAGTCCTACAACATGCAACCACACAGATGAACCTTGAAGAGATTATGCCAAGTGAAGTAAGACAGTCACGAAAAGAAAAACACCTCATGATTCCACTGATCGGAATGTATTAGTTGGCTAGGGCTGCCTTAACGAAATACCATAGACTGAGTCTATGAAACAACAGAAATTTATTTTCTCACAGTTCTGGAAGCTGGAAGTCAACAAGCAAGGTGTCAGCATGGCTGGGTTCTGGTAAAAGTTCTCTTCCTGGGGCGCCTGGGTGGCACAGCGGTTGAGCGTCTGCCTTCGGCTCAGGGAGTGATCCTGTTGTTGTGGGATCAAGCCCCACATCAGGCTCCTCCGCTGTGAGCCTGCTTCTTCCTCTCCCACTCCCCCTGCTTATGTTCCCTCTCTCGCTGGCTGTCTCTATCTCTGTCAAATAAATAAATAAAATCTTTAAAAAAAAAAAAAGTTCTCTTCCTGGCTTG
The DNA here is from genome assembly GCF_002007445.2 of Ailuropoda melanoleuca. NCBI lineage: Eukaryota > Metazoa > Chordata > Mammalia > Carnivora > Ursidae > Ailuropoda > Ailuropoda melanoleuca. Next base: position 42,435,999 of record NC_048231.1, read on the forward strand.
CAGACAGATGCATTCTTGCTGTGTGCTCATCCAGCCTTGTCTTGGTGGGTGCAAAGAAAGAGGGTGCTGGCTCTCTCTCGGTCTCCTCTTACAAGGGCACTAATCCCATCAGGAGGGCTGCCCTCACGATCTGTCTCCCAAAGGCCCCACCTACAAATATCACGTTGCAAGTTAGGGAACCAACATATGAATTTGGGGGGAACACAAATATTCAGTCCACGACATAGGTGGTACCTAGAACAGGCACATTCATAGAGACAGAGAATAGAATGAGGGCTGTGAGCGGATGGGAGGGAAGGGCAGGGGGTACTCACTGCTTAGGGTGCAGAGTTTCTGTTTGGGATGAAGAAAAAGCTCTGGAGATAAGTGGTAGTGATGGCTGCACGACAATGTGGACATAGCTAACAGTACTGAATTATACTCTTAAAAATAGTTAAAATGGTAAATTTTATGTTAATCCTCCCCCAAACAAACCCTAAAAACTAAAGAACAGCCAGGTTTAAAAAGAAGAAAGTAGTACAGTGTCATGGGCTGAACTATGTCTCGCCCAAATTGAAGTCCTAACCCCCAATACATCTAAATGTGACCTTATTTGGAGACCTGGTCTTTGCCAAGTTCGCCCCAATCCAATACAATTGTGTCTTTATAGAAAAGGGAAATTTATTTTTTTCAAGATTTTATATATTTATTTATTTAGAGAGTGCACAAGCAGGGGGAGGGCAGAAGGAGAGAGAGAATCTCAAGCAGACTCTGCTAAGCACAGAGCCCAGGGTAGGGCTCAATCTCACAACCCCAAGATCATGATCTGAGCCAAAACCAAGAGTCAGACGCTTAACGCACTGAGCCACCCAGGTGCCCTAGAAAAGGGAAATTTAAAGACAGACCAGCAGATAGAGTGTCACATGAACATGAAAACTACAAACTACATCTACAAACTAAAAAAAACAAACAACAACAACAACAAAACCCCCCAAAACAAAATAAAAACCAGAAGCCTGGGACAGATTCTCCCTTACAGCCCGCAGAAGGAACCGACCTTGCCAACAACACCTCAACCTCAGACTTCCAGCCTCTATAACTGTGAGACGATTAATGTCTCTTGTGTGAGCCACCCAGGGTCTGGGTCTTTGCTACGCAGCCCCAGGAAACCAATACATACAGTAATTGTGGAAATCAGGTACCAGCTCTGAGAAGCTGCTTCCCACCCAGTGTCTCCATGGTCAGTGATTCACCCACTCATGGAAATGAGACTTGCCCAGCCAGCCAGCTGCAGTCACCCGCGGGCTGTCCACGCTCAGCAGCACGCTCAGCAGCACACTCACAGCACCTCCACGTTCTAGACTCAGATAGCAGAGAGAGAGAAAAGAGCAGCCACTGTGCCTCACGCGGTCAGAGGGCAACAGGCCAGCCCTGAGCCTCACACCCTGCAGCCACCCAACACACTCACACCCTCCTGGGCTCTTAACCAGTGCCGCTCTCCTTCAGAAGTTAAGCTAGTGCAGATTTGCCCCAGACTATGCTACTCAAGAACAGACCAGAACGACCAGGATATCTTACAACTGTGCAAGTCAGAAATAATAGAAACCAAGCATTCTGGATCCCTCCCCGCCACACACACAATAGTCTGCCAACTGCCCTTCCCTCAAGGGCAGAACAGGAAGGTAAGAGACCTGAGTGAAACCCCAGCGCCTTCTTCCTTCTTGACCTCAGGACCTGACAAGTGGGGCTCACTTTGTTCCCTTCATCCTGCTCTGAAAGGGGACTTTGTGTGCACATAAGGAAACTGAAGGTACTAAAACGACAAGCTCATAGCACCCACAGGTCAGATACCAACACTGGGGATAGACTGATGATATGCCTGTGAGCCCGTTATGGGCTGAATGTCTGTGCCCCCCGCCCCGAATTCACATATTGAAGCCTTACCCTCCAATGTGATGGTATTTGGAGGTGGGGCCTTTGGGAGGTAATTAGGTTCAGATGAAAATCTAACCTCATGAGGGGTTATGAGCCATGAGAGTGGGGTCCCCATGATGGGATTAGTGTCCTTCTAAAAAGAGGAAGAGACACCAGAGCTCTTTCTCTCTCTCTGATATGTGAGGACCAGCAAGAAAGTGGAGTCTTCAAGTCAGGAAGAAGGTCTCCACCAGGAACCGAACTGGCCCGCACACAAATCTGGGACTTCCCAGCCTCCAGAACTATGACAAATCAATGTCTGTTGTTTAAGCCCCCTGGTCTGTGGGGTTTTGTTACGGCAGCCCTGCTCCGTCCTCAGTGGATTTCCAAGGCCCAGGTCCTTTCCACTGGGAGTCACAGACTCCCCATCAGCCTGCTCACTCCCATTCCTGCCCTGGAGAGGCATAGCTCTGGATCAGTCCTGGGGGGTAGCCTGCAAATCTCCGCTCTGCTCTAGTCCTGGATCACCCCAATCTACGGCACTCCTGAGAGGTTCGCTGGCTTCTAGATGCAAAGAGGGGAAGGCACCTGGGACGCTGGCCTGAGTCAGGGGCTTTGAGACCTCTGTGGGGGCAACACGTAGTCACAGCAACAGGCACTGTCCAAGTGCTCAACCTCAAGTCCTCGCACCTCTGCAAGGGAGATGATACCTTGTCTTACAGACGAAAGCTGAACGTGCAGAAGTGGAAGCAACATTCCCTGAACCCCACAGCTAATGAGTTGAGTTGAAAGGCAGGGATCCAGCCAGGCAGGTGTGCCCGGCCAAGGCCACCTCCTGGAGGTTCAGAGGGTTTAGCCCCACCCTGAGCTCAATCCCTGACTTCAGGCATCCTGGGGATGAACCAGAGGTGAGCTGGGGTGGCAGGGGTGAGGGGGGGCGATATTTTATATTCTGCACTGGAACTTGAGATGTACCCAATGCAAAAGCAAGGAACAGACCAGGAGGCAATAGGGTCTTGAAGTCTAGGACAGAATGGATTTTCCCTTGGAAAACCTTCTGTGCACTTCAATCAAGTGGCCAGAACAACTCTACCATCCTTGACTTACATATTTGGAAAAGGAAATATAATTCCTCTGTCCCCAGACTCCCCACCCCCTTACAACCTCCAGGGCCTTCTTCCATCACGCCGGGGGGCGGGGGGGGGGGAGACAACAAACAAACTGGGATTACCACGGCCACTCGGAGGCTCGTTTCATCTCTTGATGTTCCCACCAGTGAAATGGGGATAATGACACTCCACCCTCACACCCTGAGGGGGTAACGAGCAGGCCACCTTTCTCCTGCCAGAGAGAGGAGGCATCCAGAAGCATAAGCATCATTTATCATAATTATCAGAAGCCTCAGGTATTCATGTGGTCCAACCTGTGGTAGTTACTGGAGCTCCTTTCCAGAAAACGGCATGATTGCCTCTTGCCTGACTTCTAGGGTACTCAGCATTACCTTCTACTTCCTTGTGAGGCTGAAGGCTCCACTTTGAGAAAGGTCGTGGGGTGGGGGCGGGGGCAGGGGGTGGTGGTTGGAGAGCGGAAGCTCACGTGCTTGGGGCTACTGGGAATATTCTTCTCTGGGCCACAAACCATGTGTCAGCGGAACCCGTGGCACCCACCAGGTCTCAGGCTGCTGTGGGTCAGACAGTGACCCTGGCAGGGTGATCCCATCCATCTGGCCCGCTGCAAAGCTCACCAGGGCTCCAAATGGCAGCCCCACTCTGCCCTTCTCAGCAGCCCATTGCTGGTCTACCACAGAGGCTGTGGGCCCTCCTCCGTCCCGCAGGTCTCTTCTGGGGCTTCCCCAGTTCTCTTCTGCAGCCGGATCAGCGGGAGCAGAACTTTCTCCACTCCCCTGGGGCCCAGGGTCTGCAGGCCACAGGGTCTCTGTGGAAGCACAAGGCCTTCAGAACAGCTGAGGAACGAGCCAGCAAGGATCTCTGTCCAGATGAAAGAGGAGACAGAGGACTAGCCTCGGCTCTTGACCTGAAACTTGAAACTGTCATGTGGGAATTACCACCTACGGTGATAATCCCAGTTGTCATCGCAGGGTAACAGCCTGGTCCAGGCTCCATGCTCACTCCCTAGTCAGTCAGGCTTGGGAACCAGGCCCAGCTCCCCTCTTGCTTCCCCTGGCACTGGCACCGTGGGCGGAGACAGGATTCACACACCCAAGACACGCTCGACGCAGAGCTGCCAGTTGCCCTCTCAGGCCTCTCTCTCTGTCACCGGCCAGCCCAGCCAGCAGACCCGGCAGGTCCCGATGAGGGTCTGCAGCATGCTTGGTTCCGAAAGCACCTTTTAGGAAAAGCAAGTCCTCCCGAGAGGGACTCAAGCCACAGACGGGGCAGAGTGGACCACTGCACCACGAAGGCCCTGGGCCCATCAGGTGTACACATTCTAGGAAGAGGCCCTTTCCTCAGGAATCGTGAGATCCCAGGGGAAATAGTCACCTGGAAAGGCTCCCAGAGGTACCCGACACCAGCCGTGAGCCTGGCGCTTCTCCCAGAAACACTGCACGTGGTAGAATAACAGCTTGGTTCAACTGGGTCACTCTGCCCAGCAATCACACTGTCAGGCTGGCACCTCACTCAGGTACTGCGGAAGGCACAGAATTTGAGCTCAGACCTCCCAGACAGACCTGAAGAGAATGAGGCTGATTCCTGCTCTTCACGACCTGGACTCTGGTCCACTGCCTGAGGTGGCTGTCCTGGCAGCTCTTCACCTCCAGAGCGGGCACGGCCACCCCCCCCGCCGCGCCCCATAGAGGTGAGCAGTGGAGACCCAGTCAGATCACACATTCACAACAGCATCTGGCACACAGCAGGCATCTGATATGTGTGTGTCCCCTCTCAGCCCTTGTGAAAGGACCTCCAACAGCTTATGCCGAGGGCTCTCTGCTGTGCCACACGGATCTTCCCGGTATGAGGTGTGTTCTGTCTTCTTAAAGCCAATCTCAGCTGTACAGGTGTATGTTTCCCTGCCTTGCCTTCACCCAGCCTGAGCCATGCTCTGCTCTTGGCCGGAGGGTGGGGAATGCCGCTAAAAGAGCTGGGGACAATCAGAAGGTCGGGCTGGTCTGTTTGGACAGCGGGACACCGACTACCTCATAGGCACCAGCTTTCTCCCAGCCTTCCGAAGAGGCTCCAGGAGTCAACACCCAGCAGCAGCGCAGACAAACACCCCTAGCTCCCGACCCCACTCAGCCAAGGTGTACCCTGTTACTGCAAGGTGGAGATTAGGGGGAGGAGACAGCCACGGGGTGCTCAGAGCCCACAGGACAGCAGGAGCCCAATGGACCTGTCTGGAGAGACCCGCTTTTCTCTAAGGGATGTCAGAACCCGGACCTGGACAGCAGTGCCCAGAATGACGACATGTGGAAGGTCTCAGAGCTGGGGTAACAAGGCGAGACACCCTGATAAACACGCGCACATGTCATATTTCAAGTTTGCAGAAAGACCCACAACGCAACGGTGACGTAACACAACCCTTCCTTTCGCCAGCCCCCCTGGAATGCCTTCGAAGACGTGGGCCTGGACATTTACATCCTCTCTACCCTGTGCGGAGGGTTCCCTTAATAGGAGAAACACGTACCTAGTCTATAGCCAATAATCAAACGCAGAAGGCAGGCTGGTGGCAGAGCTACTTTCAGGGAATTCAGAGCCTAAGACCCATGAAGTGAAACAGGAACTGAGCTTCTGTCCTCAAGCCCGCTCTCGTCTCCAGCCTTTCCGCAGCTGAGAGAAGCACCAGGTGCAATGTGCTGCAGAGCCAGGAAGGCCACTGCTGACCTTTGCCAGCCCGCCTGCCCACCCTCAACGCTCCATTCTGGGCCTCGGCTCACACCCTCTCCATCCAGATGGTCTCCCTGGGCCTGTGAATTCTACTGCTCCAACAAACCCTTCCCAAATGTGACTGAACCTGACAGTCACCTCCCCCCGCCCCCGTCAGGGGGACGCTCTCCGGGGTTCTTTTCCCAGTCACTGTGTATAAGAGCCTACCTGCCTTCTCACCTACTTTACAACCTAAATCTAGTCCCTCCTCAATGACTCAGAAGCTCCTTAGGACAGCCTGAGTCCCAAGGCCCCTGAACACCCAGAGACCATTTGAAAAGGCACTGTCCCCCATTTGACTCATTTTAGCTCCTGGTTCCCCCTGCCTCCCAGGACCCAGATCAAAATAAACAGACAACCACCATACACACAGCCTCCAACATGCGGGGTGCCGGGAAACATGAAATTAAAGGCGACCCCCTCCTTTTTAAGCTGGTAAGATACCTAGTAAAATTTCCATTCACTGTCTCCAAGAGTCCAGCTGTGCATGGGGCTCTATAAAAACGCTCACTTAGGAGATAATGCTAAGTGAAATAAGTCAAGCAGAGAAAGACAATTATCATATGGTTTCTCTCATCTATGGAACATAAGAACTAGGATGATCGGTAGGGGAAGAAAGGGATAAAGAAAGGGGGGGTAATCAGAAGGGGGAATGAAACATGAGAGACTATGGACTATGAGAAACAAACTGAAGACTTCAGAGGGGAGGGGGTGGGGGAATGGGATAGACTGGTGATGGGTAGTAAGAAGGGCACGTGTTGCATGGTGCAATGGGTGTTATATGCAACTAATGAAGCATCGAACTTTGCATCGGAATCCGGGGATGTACTGTATGGTGACTAACATAATATAATAATAAAATAAAATCTAAAAAAAAAAAAGTTCAAATATACACAAAGCAGATAGTATGATAAACTTTAACTCTCATGTACTGATCACCCAGCCTGGACAATGATCGACTTACAGCCAATTCCTGCTTCATGTCTCCCCACACCCCTCCTCCCACCCAGACTTTTTTTAACCTTTTGATTTTGACATGATTTAATACAGTTTATATTTATAATATATTTAATATACTTTTTAAAATTGCAAGAATAGGGGCGCCTGGGTGGCGCAGTCGTTAAGCATCTGCCTTCAGCTCAGGGAGTGATCCTGGCGTTATGGGATGGAGCCCCGCCCGCATCAGGCTCCTCCGCTGGGAGCCTGCTTCTTCCTCTCCCACTCCCCCTGCTTGTGTTCCCTCTCTCGCTGGCTGTCTCTATCTCTNTCTGTCAAATAAATAAATAAAATCTAAAAAATAAATAAATAAATAATAAATAAAAAAAAAAACCAAAACGCTCACTTAGACAATCCCACAGCTGACAGCCATCCGGACGACTCGGCCCTGAGTTTCAGAACATCTAAAGGGTGTGTGGGTTGAGCTCATTTCTGAGTCACAAAAACCGAAAGTGATTTTTTGGGTCACTGACAACCAGGAAAGCCTCCAACGTCTGCCCGCTGACCCCACGTGCCTACGGCCAACAACTGATTTTCCACGGGCCCCTGGCTGACACAGAACCTACACCAGGCGGGGCCGCTCTGCTCTGCGGAGGACCAGGAGGAAAAAGGCTGACAGAGAGGGGACCGGGGCGCCAAGGGCCCAGGTGCCCATGACGCACACACACAGCCAGCACTTCACGGGCATCACTGAGCTGGAGCCTCAGGTTTTGGGAAAGGGGAGGAGAAAAAGCAGCAATGGTGTCTTCTGTTTCCAAACAAGAACAGCCTGTCACCACCGGGCGGAGAACTGCTACCGGCTGCCTCTGCCAGGAGAAGGGCCAGGGGGAGCGGCGTGGAGATGCTGCCAGAGCCCGGAGCCTACACAGGCTGCTGGGAAGCACATTTCAAGAACTGAGCATCCGAGTGGGGAGACACTGACTCAGGCAGGCGCACGGGTCCTCTGGAGGCTCTAATGCAGATACTGTGCTCTGGTTGGGGCCCTGCCTGCAGACTTCAAGGCGTCCCAGAAGATGAAAGCAGGAGCAGAGGAGCCCCAGAGGGGATATTTTCCACCAGATCCCAAAAGTCTGGAAAGATTCTTCTCTCTGAGGCTCTGGACCCAAGTCCAGGCTGGTATCATCTGAGCTGATTTCTGTCCCTCAACAATTTCCTCCTCTGTGTCTCTGTGTGAAGCATGTGTGTGCACATGTGCATATGTGTGGCACGAGTGTGTGCACGCAGCATGTATGTACAGGCGTGTGCACAGGCAGGAGGCGTGTGCATCCACTGAAGGGAGCCTAACCCAGCTCTCAGGCTGGCAGCTCCTGCCTGTCTTGGCCAAGCTGCCATAGGACAGTGGCTCCTCAGCCAGACCCCACAGCATGGGCCTCGTTAATAAGCCCTCCCTCCATCCGGTGACGCGGCAGCACTTACAGTCCCTCTGATTGGCCATCTCACCTGGAGGATGGGGCAGGACAGGGCCACAACTGCGCGCAGGTGCACCACGTGGGCTTGCTGCTGACCGGCTACAGCGACACAGAGCTGGTGAGTGGCCGAGCTGGGCTGGATCCTCAAACCCGATTAGGCCCCATCTGCCCCCAGGCTCCTGCCTCTCCAGGTAACAAGGGCTGCCGCCCGCTCCCTCCTTGCCGGGCTGGTTGCACTTGAGCTGCTGACCTGACGCAGAACTCATGTGCTGGGCAGCATAGATCTTGACTCAAACCCAGTCCTGGGTTCTATCACCCAAGTTGGGCCTGAGGCTTTGAAATCAGCAGGCCCTGTCCTCGGCCAAACACTGGGTCTCAAAGAGGCTTTCAATTGCTGGGGAGCCGAAAAGGCAACATAAAATAAGGAAACAGAGCTAAGGTCAGAGTTACTAAGTTGACAGCACATCCTGGGACAAGGTGGTTCAGCAACTAAAGGATGGTGGCCTTCAGACAGGCCAAGGGTACCCTGGGGAGCAGGCAGGCATGGCAGGGCCGCAGAGGGAAGCAGGAAGGGCCGAGAAAGAAGACAGGAAGACCCTCAAAGACTTACTAACTCGCCTGGGACTTCCTTCCCCCACTTGCAGCTCTAGCCAGGGGTCAGATTATCCCTCCGAAAATGGGGCATAAATGTGGAGCAGGCATGGGTGGGGACATAACTTACAAGCCCCATGTGCTCCATGAGCCCAGCCAGATGGTGCAGGTGGCCCAAGTATCCAGGGAAGAACGCAACGTGCATTCCTGCTGGATTCCACTCCCGCCGCACGAAGGGCATGGGGAGAACACGACCAGCACAGCCTCCACGCGAGGCAGCCTGAGTCCACGGCACCCCTCAACACCACAGCTCCACCCAGCATGTGCTGTTGGTTCCTATATGGAAGTGGAGCAGGGAAATCATCTCAGAAACGAAACCTCTCCTTCCCCATTCCCGGGCACCTACAGCGTGCAGGCTGTTACGGACCTTACTGCTAATCCCAACACAGCCCTGTAAGTTCCTAGGGTCACTCCCATTTGACAAATGGGAAAACAATAGCTCGCCTGAGGCCATCTGTCCTGTCTGATGGTTCTGGATGCTGCGCTCCCCACTCCACCTGTGGCCCCTGCTACAGAGAAGCTGGAACCCACACCATGACAGAGTCCACTCCATGAAGGAATGCTATGTGTCCATGACAACTGCACAGGGTGGGTGCTCTAGGGAATGACAGCTGGCTGGTGGGAAGGCAGGTCTTGGCATGCAGGACAGGCAGGAGCGGGGACACAATTTCTGGGATCCTTTGGCCAGGAATTCCTGATCTTGCCAAAGATCTCCATGCATTCATAGCTGGAAGCCTTTCTCTTTCTAGAAATGTAGGCAGCTATACCTATCCTGTAAGAACCTCTGAGTGGGGCCACAGAAATCAACAGGAGGGCCTGAAGCAGAGCAGGGACTAAGCAAACCAGGGTAAGATACTGCTGAGTAAACCGCAAGAAGCAAAGAGAGGCTTCTGAGGCATCACAAGTTGGCAGCTGCTAGGGGTGGTGGGGGACAACGCCAGGAGGTCCAGGCCTGAATCCACAGCGCAAGTGTCAGTGGGACCAGGCTTGGCCGCACGTTACTGGGGAAGGCAGAGGTGACCAGCACAGGTGGCACCCCTCTAAATGATGTCTATGGATAGGGGCCAATCCCAGAGAACACCACCACACACAGAAAGAAGCAAATTCAAAGGCAGAAGCTTGAACTTCCAGTTCCAGGCGAGACAGAGCAAGTGCACTCCATGTTTTCCCACTCTCCACAACTACAAATTCTGGACCAAACATAGGAAATAGCTACCACGGGACTCTGAAAGGCAGCTAAGAGCAGAAGCACTGGGTAGGCATCCAGGACTGGACGGATGCTGCAGAAGGGCCTTCTCGGGCTTTCTGTTTGTTTTAACCTTTATTTCTTTTAGAGCAGTTTTGGGTTCATAGCAAAACTGAAAGGAAGCTACAGATTTTCACATGCCTCCTGACCTACTCACGCCCAGCTTTGCCCATTATGAACATTCCCACCAGAGGGGTGCATCTGTCGCCAGTGAAGCTGCACTGAGAGGCCATCATCACCCAGGGCCTGTAGTTTGTGCTGGCATTTGCTCTCGTGTTGTAGACTGCGTGGGTTTGGACAAAGCCCTGTGGTATCACACGGAAAAGTTGGGAGTTTTTCATACCCATCTATCCCAGCTTGGGTACCAGAGCAGCCCAAAAGTGTCAACAGGCATAGACAGAAAGAAAAATACCCCCAAACAACAGAAAAGCCTGTTTTCTCTACACAAAGGACCCCGAAAGGAGGGATCCAGTGAATTAAACTCTTTTAATCTCACCTACTGTCCTCCAGGCAAACACCAGCATAAGCGAGGCACTCCTTCCCCTTCCCACAGACACAGCAGCAGCAGCCCCGTGGGGTGGAGTCCTGTGCCCTCTCCACTCTATACTAGGAGAGTGTCATCAAAGAAACAGAGTCCCTGTCGCCACAAGTACAGTGGCAGTAGACCTTCGGGCGTCAGCATGGGGCGGGTGGAACCCAGCTTTCTAGTTGGGACCTGGGGAAGCAGAGTGCAGGACAGATCAGGGAGAGGAAGGAGCTGCAGAAAGGATCCTTCAAGTCTGCGTGTGAAGCCCTTCGCTGACCCCCAAGCTGCCTGTGTGTGAAACCACCTTCATTCAGCTCCGCACATATTTGGGGACTGAACTACAAAGGGTGAGAACTGATACTACTGCCCAGCTTACAGACTGACCCCCAGCTGGTGCACAGCATGGTGGGCGGTAGAACCAGAGGCCACAGAAAGTGGGCTAGGACGTGCGGTCTTGAACCTAACTGGGTTGACTGGCTGTTTAAATAACTCCATCAACATCTCCAGAATATTTAAACAATCCAGAGTCTCATAACATAACATTCAAAGTGTCCAGGATACAATTCAAAATTACTCAACAAAGAACCTAGAAACCTAAGTTGTTAAAAGGAAAAGGCAACCAACAAACATCAACCCCCAGATGACCCAAATGTTGGAATAATCAGAGTAACATTTTAAAGCAGCTATTAGAATCATGCTCCAAGAAATAAGGGCAAAGACTCTTGAAGCAAACGGAAAGAACAGGAGTCCTCAGCAAAGAAACAGAAGCTATAACAAAAGAACCTAAATTTTATTTATTTATTTATTTTTTTAAAAAGATTTTATTTATTTAGTTGACAGAGACAGCCAGCAAGAGAGAGAACACGAGCAGGGGGAGTGGGAGAGGAAGAAGCAGACTCCTAGCAGAGGAGCCTGATGTGGGGCTCGATCCCAGAACGCCGGGATCACGCCCTGAGCCGAAGGCAGACGCTCAATGACTGAGCCACCCAGGTGCCCCAAACCGAAATTTTAGAACCAAAAAATAACACCTATAAGAAATTTCTTGGAGAGGAACTCAGTTTCAGAACGGAGATGAGAACAGAGTCAGTTAACTTAAACACAGATCAATAGAAATTATCCATCTAAACAACAGGAAGAAAACAGAGTAAAAAAAAAAATTGGAGCAGAAACTCAAGGATCTGTGAGACATCAAAACATCTTATGTTCATGTCACAAGAGTCCCAAAAGAGAGACTGGAGCAGAAAAAATATTAAAGAATTCATAGCTGACTAATTCCCAAATTAGGTGAAGGCCATAAATGTACAAATTCAAGAAATACAGTGAACCCCAAACAGGATAAACGAAAACCACTACGAGACACATCAAAATCAAAGTGCTAAAAACCAAAGATAAAAAATCTTGAAAGAAGCCAGAAAAAAACCAACATTACATATTACATATTCCCTATATTACATATAGGGAAACAAAGATGCAAATGATTGTAGATGTCTCACCTGCCATTATAGAGGTCAGAGGAGGGAATAATAATAATAATAATAATAATAATAATAATAATAATAAAGTGTTAGATAAAAAGAACCGTCAGGGGCACCTGAGTGACTCAGTTGGTTAAGTGTCTGCCTTCAGCTCAGGTCTTGATCCTGGGGTCCTGGGATGGAGCACCATGTCAGGCTCCCTGCTCAGTGGGAAGTCTGCTTCTCCCTCTGCCCTGTTTCCTGCTTGTGCTTGTGCTCTCTCTCTCAAATAAATTTAAAAAAAAAAAAAGGAAAATGAATTTTTAAAAACCCTGCCAACTCAGAATGCTATACCCAGTGGAAATATCCTTCAAGAATGAAGGTAAAATAGAAACCACCTCAGATGAAAGAAAACTAAGACTTAGCCTATAGGACACATTTTGAATTTGTGACCCCCAGAACTGTAAAATAATAAATCTGCATTGTGGAGCACCTGGTGGCTCAGTTGGTTAAGCATCTGCCTTCAGCTCAGGTCACGACCCCAGGGTCCTAGGATCAAGCCCCACTTCAGGTTCCACTTAGACCAACACACACAATTCAAGGGGAGGGCTCCTGGTTGTGACGTCAGGAGACTGGTGAAGTCTGCTCTCACCAAAGCCAACTCTACTCTACAAACTCACCTTACTACCTTCCCACTGGCTTCTGTTGGGGTTCCAAGTCTGCCTCCAAAAGGTGCCTCGGAAGGGGCGCCTGGGTGGCTCAGTCGTTAAGCGTCTGCCTTCCGCTTAGGGCGTGATACCAGGGTCCTGGGATCGAGCCCCACATCGGGCTCCCTGCTCCGCTGGGAGCCTGCTTCTTCCTCTCCCACTCCCCCTGCTTGTGTTCCCTCTCTCGCTGGCTGTCTATCTCTCTGTCAAATAAATAAATAAAATCTTTAAAAAAAAAAAAAAGGTGCCTCAGAAAAACCCAGGTGGACGTTCCTCAATCCACCAGGACAGTAAATGGCACCTGCCCTGGAGAAAAAGAAAGCCCCAATCCATTCACTCACTCTCTCCGGGAAACCTCCTACAACTTCTCAGTCTGATTTTCTCTCACGGGAACCTGCGGGAATGACCCACCCTGAACCCCATGCTCCCAACCATTTGTGTGACAGGCTGACAAAAGTTGTGGATAAAGGAGCCCTGAGGCTGATGGTAACCTGAGACAGACAGAGTCTCAACACATAGACACCAGGACCTCATAAGGTGGCCCAGCCTCCTAGAAGATTTCTTTGGTGCAAGAACCACTCCAGAAACCAAGTCTCCAGTAACTCAGGGCCTTGGAAGTCTTTCTGAAGGGGCTTGGTGCTGTTGTGATCTGACCAGCAAAGGGTTTGCTCTGAGGCAGGGCAGTGGGGGTGGGTGGGTGGTGGTGACCTGCTGAATCAGAAAGGTCAAAAGGTTGTCCTCCAGGACCACTGAGGCCAATGCCCCGTCACCAAGCAGCTGAAAACCCAGGCATTGAAAATACACTTAAAAATGGTTTATCCTTTCCAAAGTTCTCCTCAGATGGGAATTTCTCACACTTCCCTGACAGCTTACCCCAGTGTTTAACCATGCTTACAGTCAAGATGTTCCTCCTTCTGTCCCACAGGGCAGCTCAGATGCCGACTAATTCCCTGTTCTCTCTCTGAGGGCTGGACCACAAGACGGCATGCACCTGACGGCTCCCTCCCTGCTTTTGGGCCGAGTGATACCATGCAGGAGACACACCCTTTGAACCTCTGCTGGCAAGGGGATAATGGAAGTAACCCGGCAGGGCTGTTTTGAGATTTTGTCCTCCAAGAACCCAAATTTCAGGACCCTGCTCCTCTGGCCCCCCTCAGGTGGTATTGAGGAGACTAACCATATTAAATCTAATGAAAAAGACAAAACTGCTAGAGAGAAAAAGACTCTCTCTTAGGTAGGAATGCTATTCTGGGGCCTTCTACCACTGTGTTCTATCTTAAACCAGGGGTTAGCAAACTTTTCCTGAAAACAGCCAGCTAGTAAATATTTTCAGCTTTGCAAGCCATGTGGTATCTATCACTACTACTCAACCTTGCCATTACAGTGTGAAAGCAGCCATACATCATGCATGGACAAATGAGTGTACCGTGTTCCAATAAAACTTTATCCATAAAAGCAAATAGTGGGCCAGACTGAGCTATTCCTTGGCCTAAATGACAAGGAGAGCCCCAACCACCTTCCTCTCCTTAGTTTCAGAACTTGGCTGTTTCCTGCCATCTCTGTGGACCTAGAAATTTGTTATGACGATTAGGGACTTTTCTCCTCATCTTTGCCCAGGCACTTAAATGCTGACAAGAACCCACTAGCACTGGCAACACGCCATGAGACAAAAGCATGTCTTCCCTAGCTCGCTTCACGTGCAGCACCTGACAATAATGTGCACACACACGTGCACAAACATTCATTCACTCTCAGTACCAACGAGTATAAAAGAATGACTGTGCCCTGTACGAAGAATATTTCTAAAGGGAAAGATCACATCAGTCATGGCAGAAAATAGGAGCCAGGATCTTGATTCACACCTAACGGAGATTCTACTGGAAAACAGCATAGGACATTTGAAGGAAATGAATCATTTGGGAGCCCAAGGAAGAGGTCTGCATAGTTTCTAAGGCGACACCACACCCCGCCCTGCCCCAACCGAGGGGCCCCCACTTCAGCAGGCCTCCAGGTCCCAGGGAAGGAGAGCAGGATGTGGGCAAGGGAGCATGCCAGGCTGGGTGGGGAGCCTATTTGTGTAGGTTTCTACCCGTCTGTTTCCAAAAGGATCTGAAGCAGCCTTAAGAAATTAAACAGTGTGTGGGGCGCCTGGGTAGCGCAGTCCTTAAGCGTCTGCCTTCGGCTCAGGGCGTGATCCCGGCGGGATCCACATCGGGCTCCTCGGCTGGGGGCCTGCTTCTTCCTCTCCCACTCCCCTGCTGTGTTCCCTCTCTCGCTGGCTATCCCTCTGTCAAATAAATAAATAAAAATATTAAAAAAAAAAAAGAAATTAAACATTGTGAAAATAAGACCAGTGGGAAGAAAACAAAAAGGCCCAAAGAATGTTTTTGGTCTCTGGGATGTGTTAACTACATCAAATGAGCTGAATGTGGCCCCTAAACTTCCAGATAGCAAAGGCCAGAAAAGGGGACAAGTCTTGGAAAAGTGCTGCCAATGGATGGAAAAGCTAGGATACAGGAAGACACGAAAGTATCTGGAATTCCTTACTGTAGACTCCCAGAACTGCCATTCTACCTATCCCCCAAGCTGCTAGACATACTGCAAATAGACAACGGTGTCAGTGGGATACAAACAAGAGGTTAACGGTGAGGAACAAGCCCTGGGTCATCTCAGCCCCCTCCAGACCCACAGGGATTTCGTCCAAAACAAAGTTCTGAACAGCTGCCAGCACAGACTGGGCAGGAGGGAGCTCAGGCCACGCCTTCCAGGTCTCAGGTATGAGAGCCTGGACCACGGGCCCTACAGTTTGGTCTCTGGCTGGCAGCCCTGGCTTTGTCAGAGCCCACGCCCTCCACCTGACCAGGCCAGCCTGCCACGGGCAGGGTCTGAGAAGCAGGGTGGGGTCCACCAAGTGAGTGAGCCCAGAGGTGCATGGAGAGGAAGTCCCAAAATAATCACAATGCATGCTACTCTGGGCTCGAATGACGTCTTTGGTCCAGACGGGTCCAGGGTCAGGGTCAGGTGTCCTCCTCTGTATTTTAATGGGAGAGGGGAATCCAGGCACAGAAAAAGCACGACACCAAACTGTTTCTTCCATTAAGCAGGACATACATGTTTCAAAGGGGAGCTGATCTCAGCATGGCTCCAGGCAGGCTTGGCCCTCTCCTGCTTTGGCACGCCCTTCCTGGGGCAGCCCAGCCAACTGCCCCTGATGCCCAGACTGCCTGCAAGGTCTCTGAGGCTGCCCCCATGCCTTGTGGCCAAGAGGGTCAGAGAAATGGATGAGAACGCTTGGCTCCAGCCCCCAGCAGCTCTGGGCTCCTCAAAGGCTGCTCTGTCCAGGTTTGGGAGGGAGTCTCTCCTCTTCTGGGCAGACTGATGGCATCACAGTGGATGGGAAGGTGGGAAGTGGGCTCTCCTCCTATCCTCTGCCCTCCCATGGGAGAATGAGGCTCATTCTCTCACTCAGTCACAAGGCAGCTCAGAGTGAGGCGATATCTGGTCTTCCTGGAGGTGGGAAATGAGCCTTAGAAGAAAAATATCCGCCCTGTGCCCTGCCCAGGCTGCCAGGGAGGGAGGGGGTAGCAGCCACTTCCACCACGACCATGGTGCCATGTGCAGGTCACCCCCAACATCCCATTGCACAGTCTACAAAGAGCTCTGAGAAAATGTAATCAAGTCAAAAGTATAAATGCCAGTCTGAAAATCCACCACGGCAGCCATAGGACAACGAGCCCTGGGGACCAGCAGGAGTAACTGCTGTGTGGCAGCCGTGGTCGATGCCGGGGGACCCGCGCCCACACCCGTCTTCCTGTTGTGGAGTCAGGCCAGCATTTGCCGTTTCAGCACCAGCTTCCTTTAGACTGTGTGGACAGGAGAGATAAACTGGCCCTCCAGGCTGGCGGCCGAGATAAGGGCGAGAGTGCTCCTGTCACTGCCCTTAAGCGGCAGTGGGTCCCAGGCACCAGGGCCTCTGCCTGAGGGAAAGGCAGGAAGAGGCAGGGCCTGGTTCAGGGCTCACTGGGGAAGAGGGAATGAGGAGGAGGTGAGCACAGCGCCCGGCGGCAGGGAAGAAGGGGATCAGAGCTCCTGGTCACTGCTGTGTGGGCAGCTAGGCAAAAACGCCTATAATTGGGGCCTACAAACAAATCTGAAATCCCCAGGCTAATGACACAGCCCCACTGTGCCCTGGAAGGATGGAGAACTTGCCAGGCCCCTTGCCAGCTGGAGTCCGGGGGTGTGAAGATCCTGTTCACCTAGGCTCTCCTTGAGCCAAGCGAGGCCCAGCTAGTCAGGAGGCTGATGGTCTGGAGCGGGGTGGGAAGGGAGCTAGTACTATGCCTGTATTGAGGGCCTGTCTGCGACACATCACCGCATATGGGATGTTGCAAGGCTCTCATTTCATCTTCTCAGAGGTACACAAGAAGCAGGTCAGCATCCTCATCTGAGAGGCAAGGCTCAGAGACACTAAAAAATGGGGGACAGCCCAACGCCCAGCCTGGAACCACTGCTCCCCTCCCCATGTGTGGGCTGCACAGCACAGGTGCATGTATGCACACACACATGCTTACTCGTGTCCGCATGCAGAGATGTATGCACACATACACACATGCTCACACTCACACCAACTCCCTTGGTTGAGTCAAGTTTTCCAATGGCCTGGGAAGGAAAGCACTCCTCAGGATGACACAGGCCTCCCAGGCAGCTCGGGGCCTCAGGCTCAGAGATCCCCAGGTTCTCAGCACTCCAGGCCTGGAAGCAAATGCTGCCTCAAAGACAGCTGAGCCACGGAGCCAAAATCACCCACGTAGAGTGGGTGTCCAGGGTTGGCAGACACCAAAGCCACTCTCCCGCCACCCAGTGTTGTCTGCACCCCACTTCTCCAAGGGTGTTATACCCCCAGCACAGCCCACCCGAACCTGACACACAGTGCTCACTTCACCGTAGACAAAAACTCAAGGTAACCCTCCTCCTTTTCAGAAGCACGTTGGGCAGAGGGAGGGAGGGACCCCATGGTTCCCACTTGAGGGATGGAAGTGTTTCAAGGACTCAGAAGAGGGGCACCTGGGTGGCACAGCGGTTAAGCGTCCGCCTTCGGCTCAGGGCGTGATCCCGGCGTTATGGGATCGAGCCCCACATCAGGCTCCTCTGCTAGGAGCCTGCTTCTTCCTCTCCCACTCCCCCTGCTTGTGCTCCCTCTCTCGCGCTGTCTCTATCTCTGTCGAATAAATAAATAAAATCTTTAAAAAAAAAAAAAAGGACTCAGAAGGGTCCTTGAAGGGTGGACTTGGAGCCCACAAGGGAGCCTGTGCCCAGTCTCAAAGAGTGGGTGGCAGGTGAGCTCACCCCTCTGTGCAGTGGCCACACATGCAGAGACACACACACACACACACACACACACACACACACACACAGAGCAGCGGCCAGCCCAGGGGGCTGAGTCCTCCCAGGGAGAGGAGTTATCCCAGGATAGCTCTTTGCTGCAGAAGACCAGGCAGTGCACACACAAGTACCAAAGGAGCCTGGACAGCACATGAAGGAGGCATGGATGAGGGGCCACTTGGAGAGGTCAGAAGAGGGAGACAAGTCAAGGGCGATAGAAGGATACAGGGTGGGACAAAGGGAGCTCATGAGGAAGGTGGCATGGGAGCCAGGCCCTGCAGGACACATGGATCTGGGCAGGTGGAGACATGTGGAGGGGCATTCCAGGTGAAGAATGCCATGCAGAAAGCACAAGGGAGGAAGAACTTGGAACTAGCGGGGAGCAGGGAGCTGTTCTGCCGCTGAGCAGAACCTAAGAAGGGTGGGAAGGCACAGTGTGGGTGGGCCCGCAGGCCCGATTTCCTGGAAAGCGTGGCCTGGGACCCCAGGCCCAGGGCGGCTTGGGCCCTGTGAACACACATCTGGTGCATCCACTGGCTACCTGAGGAGGGGGGCCAGGGGCCATGCCCAAGGGCAGGGCAAAGTCACAATCAAGGTAAGAGATGCATAGTCAAGGCAACATGGGATGGTTTTAATAGGCACGGTGGGAGGCTGGGGTAGAAGGCTTCCCGCTAACACACATCTAACGTCAGGGACAGACCTGGAAAGATTAGAGCACCCTCAACTTTTCTTCGCTGACTCACTGCAATTTCCAGCCCTGAGAAGCCCCAGAGGCTGGAAGACACCTCCCCCGCAGGGGCCATCTGTCAGTTTATGCTCTTTGCTTCTTCACTTTCTCCCCTCCCCCTGGATTATTTTGAAAAGATTAGGTTTCCTGTTTTCACTGCCTGGCAGGCCCAGCCTTCTGTCCATCCAGCCACTGTCACGGCCATTAGGGTAGTAGCAAGGCAGGAACGCGCTGGCATGTTGCAGGCCCTCCTGGCTCCCTAATGTGGGATTAGCCTCCTCCTCACCCTGCACCAGCTGGCCGCTCTGTAAACACCACTTCGTCCCTGCAAAGGGTGGGCAAGGAGCCTCTTAATGAAACAAGTAAATAGGCAATTCATCCTAGCTGTTGACAGCCACTCACCCTCGGAGCTGGCTCATTCCAGGACAGAAAAATCAGCCCTTTATGGTCGGCCTCCCCCATCTCTTCTCCTTTGTCCTCCCCCAGCAGTGGGACCTGGACCCTGGCCCCATTGCCTGGAGCTGGGAGTGAAGGGTCTTCAGGAAGAGGACCGAAATCCTTCACACCTGATCAGTCACTTGTGGCCTGAGGGGCAAGTGAAAGCCCTCACGCCCGTCAGGCTAGTTTCTAGCCACCACTGCCCCCACTGAAGCCAGCCCCGGGCTAGGCTGCCAGGCTGTCACTAGTCACCTGGGCCCACCCAGGACCAGGCCCCACCCTCCTCCCCATCACCCCTGAGACCAAGGCCTGAAGCAGCACTTTCCCAGCTCTCGGACCCACAACGGCAGAGACGGAGGCTGCGCTGGGACAAGGTCGGGGAGAAGTAAGCATCAACCAGCTTCATCTGCCTTAGATACTGGAGGTCCCACAAATTCTGGCTAATCAGAGTTCTGCAGCTGTTAAAGAAAAGGCTGAAACTCAGGGAGGGGAACTCAGTTTCTGAGCGATTCATGCTCGCTGGGCACGAGGCCCTGTCCTGGTCACCTCATGGAATCCTTACATGGCCTGGGGGAACGTGAGGGGGATGAGAGGACAGGAGCTCTGGGGCCTAGGAGCAGCAGGAGCAGACATGGATGCTCACCCAGCTCCCACTGCTTCGGAATGGGGAGCTGAAGATCAGGTCAGGCACAAACCCCAGGCAGAGGGGGCCAAAGGGATCAGCCAGCAGCATCCTCAAGGCTTGGGAGTTCAGGAGGAATAGCAGAATGAGAGTAGGAACGCAGAGAGGAGGCAGGTCCCCATGCACTAGGAAAGGAATTACTCTCATCAGAGGAGGGTTATTCCACAGCCCACACTTCCCCTGGAACAAGGTCCGTTTATTTGCTCGGGGCAGGTTCAAACCCCTTCCTTGATATCCTGGCCACAGTCATGCAAGACCCAAGTTTTTTTCACGAGGCAGGATTCAATAACCTGGGCCACAGGTCTCCCTCCAGCAGGATGTGTGGGTGTTGAGGCCTCTCCTGTCCCAGCAACTGGCCGGGCTCATGGCCAGGCAGGCAGCTGTAACTTAAGCCCAGCAGCCACTGGCACAGACCAGAGCCCCAAAGCCTGCACAGGAACACCCTTTCTCCAGTGCTGCCATCCCATACATAGACAGAGCATAGGTTCCCCAGGTATTTATTTACATTTTTATTCTGAAGCACTTTCAAACTCACAAAATCCTGCAAGGAGATTACAAAGAACCATTGGTTTAGGGGAACAGCAATAACCTGCAAAAAGGAACGTGGGGGGACATAAAAATACACCTGTGACCCCAACTCAAAACAACCAGATTAGCAGTGTCCTTGGACAAGGGGGTTCCCATGATGTCCTCTCTTCCTAAATCAGGATGGTCAGCTGGTGCTGGCTGGGCCCACACCTGCCTTATGGAGATGGGTGACCAACACCTCCAATGGCATGGGTCCATTTGTGCTGCCATCAAGACCCATCTACCCTCTGTCCAGGTGAGAGGAAGAGAGACCATGGAGCTAAAACATGTCCCACAGTGCCAGTCACTATCTCCAGACGTCTTCTTCCTGAAGTTCAGGCTGCAGAGGTCTCACACTGACCAAGCTTGCAAGTCTAGGAGACCTAACAGTCACCCTCACCTCACCCCCAACCCCATCATCCTCTGTCTAGGCGTCCAATGACTATCATGTGCAGAATTTCCATTTTAAACCTATTACAAGACATGGTAGTAGCCAGAATTGAAAGGAAGAAACCCCATACAACTTCATCTCCTTGATGACTTGTTAGACAGCAAATCCTGACACACACGTCACTCTCAGTATGAACAAGTCCCATGCTGCTACACAATTTTCATCCTTACCATTTGATGATGACATCATAGTCGACCAAGTTATTGTAACCCCTTTTCTACTGCAGGGCGTTTATTTTGTTTCCAATTTTCCACTGTTACGAACACAATGAATACCTTCATATAATAATACCAAAAAGGAAAAAAGGGGGGGGGAAAGTCCTATTTCCTTAGGAAAATACCCTAGGGTGGGATGACTGGGTCTGAGCTTATAAACATGTTAATGACTTTTCAATGTAGACACTAGAATTCAAAGAGAAAGATGCCCTTGAGGCATAATGGAAGAGGGGCTAGGAGTAACCTCAGGCTTCGCTTTCTGCAGAAAGCCTCACTCGGATCAGAAGTGGGGCTGTGGGGGGCGGGTGTGTGCCTGGGTGGCTCAGTTGAGTTAATCATCCACCTTCGACTCAGGTCATGATCCCAGGGCCCTCGGATCGCCCCGAGTTGGGCTCCCTGCTCAGTGGAGAATCTGCTTCTCCCTCTCCTTCTGTCCCCCCCCCACTGTCTCATGCTTTCTCTTGTGCTCTCTCAAATGAATAAAATCTTTAAAAAAAAAGAAAAGAAAAAGAAAGTGGGGCTGTTGATGTTTATCAAGGCCCCAGTCCCAACCAAAGAGGAAAGAGCTTGGAACACCTACCCATAAAATGCACCCACAGCTTCCTCCCAAATACTCAAGGGAAACAGAAGGTTATGTGTAAGATGTTTCTCAGTTAGACTTTGTAATTACCAGCTCTGCCAGATTTCCTGAACATGGCAAAATCCATGGGAATCTGGTTATTCTATTTTTTTTAAAGATTTATTTATTTATTTGAGAGAGAGCATGAGCGGGTGGAGGGGTAGAGGGAAAGAGAGAATCTTAAGTAGACTCCCTCGTCAGGCCCAGTGTAGGGTTCAATTGTGGGACCCTGAGATCAAGACCTGAGCCAAAATCAAGAGTCGGCCACTTAAGTGACTGAGCCACCTAGGCGCTCCGGGAATCTGGTTATTCTAGAAAATGACCCAGGTTTACAGGAATGGTGTAATTCCTGGAGTCTCAGTCACCATCTGACTCCTTCCTTGACTGACTGATCCCACATCCCTCTTACATGTCCCAGTCTCCTGAAGGCAGGCTCCAATCCTAATTCCTGCACTGTCAACTGGGGTACAGAACCATAGTCCCACCCCAGGGCTGGGCCCAACACTGCCTGCAGGAAGGCCCCAAATGTCAAATGGAAGCAAAATGTCAAATCAAGCAGATCCCTGTCCCACTCCACTCTGGTTTTGTCACTGACTTGCTCAGGGGCAGCTGGAATCATACAGAAACACTCCCCCATCTCCCCTCACCTCATCAGAGCCTCACCACTTCCCAGGAGCGGCTGACTCAAATTCCCTTGGCAGAGAAGGTGGCTGGAAATGGAATTAGGACTTGCAGCCAGGAACGCCCCTTTCCAAGAACTCCAGCCCTTTTTATCAGCAACCTGCTACATTCCAGAGGGCTGAGGGCTCCTGGCAGTCACTGCAAGAGAACAGTTCCCTTCTCCCATCTCCCACTAACGGTGGCTGAGTAGGGCCCGGGGTGCTCATGCAGGAGGGACTGTTTGCAAAGGGTCAGGAGTAAAAGTGTGTATACCCATGCTCACAGCAGAAGCATTCACAATAGCTAAAAGGTAGACATAAATCAAATGTCCATAGATGGAAGGGACAAATGAAACATGGCCTATCTATATAAAGGATTATTCTTTAGTGTTAAAAAGGAAGGAAATTCTGACACACGCTACAACATGGATAAACCTCCCATTATGCTCAGTGAAATAAGCCAGCCACCGAAGGACAAATACTGCATGATTTCACATATGGGAGGTCCCTAGAGTACTCAGGCTCGTAGAGACAGAAAGGACAATGATGGCTGCCAGGGGCTAGGGGAAGAAGGATGGAGAGTTTAATGAGGACGGAGTTTCAGCAGGGGAAGACGAAAAAGTTCTGGAGATGGAAAATGGTGATGGTTATACAACAGTGTGAATGATGCTTAATGCCGCTGAACTTCATGCTTAAAAATTTTGTCACAATTTAAAAAGAAGAGTAAAAGCGAATTTCTGTGACTGGCAGAAAGCCCTGCCTATAACCCTTTGCAAATGCAAGGCTGGACAGCACACACTCACACACACAGGCTCACAGCTGCTGAACCCCCTCACCTCACCCCACATCACCGCCAAAAAGAGCAGGTCATTCTAGGGACCAACTCTGTTTCTCTACTCTGGGAGGGAAGTTGTGCCAGGCTCCCGGGCCAGCCAACACCACTTGGAAAAGACCCAGGACACAGATCTCCAGGAGGAGTCTCCCCACAGATCTCCAGCTGCTGCCCAGGAGAGCACACACAGAATGAAAGAGTCAGCCACAAGCTAGGGTCCTGGGAGCCACGTGGAGGCGGGGGTGGGGTAGGGCCTGGAGGGGAGGCTGAGCTGGGCCAGGCTCGGCTACTGTGGCTCTTTCCTCGTCTGTTCCCTGTACTGAGGTCTAAAATGTCATTTCAAAAGAAGGGCTCTGTTCCTAAAACAAAACAAAACCATTTGAAAAATCATTGCTTGGAAATGCACACTCTGGGCTTTTCCAACTCGGATGAAAAAAGGCAGCATCTCATCTTCCACTTTGGTCCCTTAAAAACAACAACCACCACCAAGCCCGAACCTCCAGCCAGCTGATGAAGCAGCCAACATCCTCTCCTGCTATCTGTCATACAGCAACAATGATCACGACAATACAATGAGAATAACCAGTGCTATTAAGCCCTTACGGCGTGCCAGGAGCTGGGCTAAGTGCTCTTCTTACACGCATCACCTCACCGAATCTTCGTGGCAAGTCCCTGAGCAGAAGACTACTCTGATTCCTATTATACAGATGAAGAAACGTAACCATCCCTCATCAATTCTCAGACATGCATTTTCCAGAAGTTTCAAAGTGGGATCATACAATCATCTCTGCCTCTAACAATGACTGGAAGTGCTGCCTTCCTTCTCAGCGGCACATCAGCTAATGGCGCGCCTCACCAAGGCAGTGTCCCAGTGAATGAAATGCCCCACCCTTCCAGCAATGGACACAGACAGCCGTTCCTCACACTGCCAATTCTTCTGCAGACAAGACCCTGATTTATGACCGAGTAAATCATTCCTCGGTCCGGATAATACTCGGAACTGGGCGTACAGTTTGCACCTGCCACGTCTCTTGGCCAGAGAGCAGGTGCATCTGTTTTCCTCTTCAAATGAGGAAACACACCGAAGTGCGAAGTTGTAAACACCCTGTCCATCAGGGTCAGAGTGGGCAGCCCATGGAGGTTATCGCGTGTGGTGGGAGGTGCAGAGCAACGCTCACAGGTGGGCACACTCCGTGGACGCAAGTCTCCACTTGCCTTCCAGCTCCAGAAGCCCCCTGCGTTCCAGAACGAGAACTGGATCCCTGCGGATAGCCCCGCCCCCACCGAGCTCCACGGGCCCTATTTCAGGCCCTTGCAGCCCTGTGGGTTTTGTGTACCAATGCAGCAACAACTCTGCGAAGTTCCAGTGTAAGGCCCTGGGGTCCTGGGCAATGGGTGTCCCTGCAGACTCCAAATATCACAGAGGTTCCCAGGCACATGTGTCAGAAGTTCCAGGTCCAAGGACTATGGGTGGTGAAGGGTTCCGACTGTGGTCACAGCCCACCCTGCACAGAACCAGCGCATCTGCCCATACTAACCGAAGTCAGTCCTCAGTCCATAGCTTGGATTCCAGGCTATGGGTGCCCATCATGGCCATATGCCATGGCAACTGTTCTCCTGCCCCCAGCCCCCTTCCTGGGGCCTGGCCAACCTGCAGCAAACATGACAAAGGGGAACTCAGCAGCTGGACTCACAGAGAGGGGAGAGGCATACCCGAAAGCTGCAGGCCCTTGTTGGAGGCCGAAGGTTCCGACCTCTGATTCACACATCACCTCTGGGATCTGGGCCTTGGGGGAGGCTGAAGGCAAGACAGGTGGAACCCTGGGTTATAGAAAGGGGAGCCAGAAGCCTAGATAGGGGTTTGTTCCCTGGTACCCTGATGGGAGCAGCCCCAAACCTGGAGAGAAAGGCCACACTGGGGGAGGAGCCAGGAACACAGGGAGGGGAGCAGCTCCTCACCTCCCCCCACCCCCCAGGATACAACATGACCTGGAGGATGAGCCTTCCAAAGAAACCATTAAGAAAAGGACAATGTCCACCAAAAGGCACATGCTGTTTAACCTCATTTGCACGAAATGTCCAGAAAAGGCAAATCCACAGAGACAGCAAGCAGATCGGACTAAGGAGAGAAGGATGAGGAGAGGCCCCTGCGTACAAGGTTTCTTTTGGGGGGGGGATGAAAACATTCTGGGACCAGACAGAGACGGTGGTGCATCACTCAACCCCATGAACGTGCTAAAAACCAGTGAATGGTACACTTGAAACGGGTAAACTATATGGTATGTAAGCTCTATCTCGAAAATGCTGTTCGAATAGAACAGAAAGGAAAAGGCCTGTGTTGACCTGCCCGGGACAAAATACTCCTCATTAATAAAAAGGAATGCACAATCAATACACACAACTTGGATAAATCTCAACTGCACTAAGTGAAAGAAGCCAGACCCAAAAGGCTACACTCTGTAGGATTCCATTTATATGACATTGGGGAAAAGGCAAAGCTGCAGGGAAGGAAAGCACACTGGTGGCTGCCGGGGACTGCGGGTGGAAGAGATGCCTCCAAGGGACATGGGTGATGAACGTTCTAGGGTAACGGCCCTCTCTGGGGTGACAGCACTTCCTGGGGTGACAGCACTTTGTGGAGTGACAGCACTTTATGGGGTGACAGCACTTTCTGGAGTAATGGATTTGCATATCCTGACTGTAGTGGTGGTTACACAACTGTCATCATTCACAGGAGAGCACACCAAAAAGAACGACATTCACCATCTATAAACCGCATTTCAGTGCAGACATGCACAGAAACCTGAACTGGCATCACAGCACTTTTTGAATCTTTGGTATTTTAAAAAAAGAACCAATAATTTACAAGGTATGTATTTTTTTTCTTACCCTCAACTCAAAATTTCGTTTTCCTAACATGGACAAAAATTCCTGTAATTGGAAATCTGTTAAAAGAGGAAAGGGAATTGACTGAAAAACAATTAGCTGAAGAGAAAAATTCCTAACTATGGTGATGGATGGTAACTTACTGTCATAATCATTTCGCAATGTATGCATATATCAAATCATTAGGCTACCCACCTTAAACTAATACAATGTTACATGCCAATTCCATCTCAGTAACAATACATACATAAATAAACCAAACAGCTAAAAGGGAGGCAAATAGGTGCAAAAATCTGATGCTAAAAAAAAGACCCACCGAATTTGCAGACCCAGGTTCACGGCAGCATTATTTATAATAGCCCACGGTGAAGGCGATGCAAGTGTTCCCCACGGACGAATGCATAAATCAATGTTGTACATCCCTACGATGGAATACTATTTAGCCTTCAAAAGGAAGGAAATTCTGACACATGCCACAATGTGAATGCACCCTGAAAACATTTTGCTAAGTGCAATAAGGCAGTCACGGTGGGACAAGTGCTGCATGATTCCACTGACATGCAGTACCTCAAGTGGTCAGGTTCATAGAGACAGGAAGTAGAACACGGTGGAGGCCAGGCGCTGGGAGGAGGAGTGGGGAGTTAGTGTTTAACGGGGACAGAGCTTCGGCTTGGGAAGATGAAAACAGGTGTAGAAGTGGAGGGTGGTGGTGGCTATGGAACAATGTGAACGACTTAATGCCACTGTCCTGGACATTTGAAAATGGTTAAGATGACACCTGAAACTAATGGAACTTTGTGCGTCAACTACACTTCAATACAAAAAAGGTTAAGATGGTTAAGTTTTATGTTATTCGTCGTTTACCACCAATTAAGCAACAGACAAACAAATTGCAAGGACTCTTTTCTACGTTGTACGTTGTAAGTAAGCATGCTCACTCGGCCTGGCGAGGCCCTAACATCGCAGCCCTGGCCATGGCCTTCAATCAGCCACAGGCACAGGCCTGGGAGGAAGGGCGCTGAAGGAGCAAGTGCTGCTTCTCTCTGCTTTTCCAGCCAGGGGGTTCCAGCCTGAGGTTCTTACAACTGCCGAGAGGGCCTCATGGAGGTTTCTGGACAGCGGCCCCACACCCTCCTTGTGAGGAGCCAACTGAAGCATAGAATTCCACAAACACTGAAGCTCGAGCGTGTCTGTTTTGCACACAGACACAAAATACCACACTGTCTGGACTGGTGCTTCTCAACAGGAGACTGAGAGCCAAGAAGCCACAACAAAGGTAAGGGCAGGCAGGTGCACCTGCCTCAGCCAGAGCAGGGCTGCCGGCTGCCCAGCTTGGGGAGGAGTTCTGTCCACAAAGTACCCAGAAGCTCACAGCAGCCTGAGCACAGAGACTGGAAACCGAACAAAGCCTGCGGCTGCCAGGATAACTCTTACACCTCATACTCACCCCTTCTCCAGGTAAGGCCACCAGGCACTCTCTCTGGCCTGAGGCAGCACACTGGACTGCCCTACCTCATGGCCAGTCGATCCCTTGTCCCAATGCCATGCTCCAGCTGTCCTAAGCCTCACAGAACCCTGTGGCAAGCCGTGCCGTCCCACTCCTCCCTGCCTCTGTGCACAGGTCTGCCTCTGCCTGGAATGCCTTCCCTCTCCCCCATCTCCACAATAGCCTAACACACTCCTTTCCATTTGGGTCCATTCAAGACCCAACTACTGGGCCACCCTCTCCAAGAGGCCTTCCTTGAGCTAACCCAGCAGAATTAGTCTCTTCTTGGTGCCCAGTTGGTACTGACCTCCATCACATCACCCATCTATGGGTTTCTTGGAGTCAAGGGAAATGTCAAGACCTAAGCACAGGGCTTGGACCCCAGCAGGTGCTACATAAACTTCAGATGAACCCATGGACAGAGGGATGGTTGGATGACGGATAGACAGGTGATGGGTGGATCGATAGATGATGGATAGATGGATGTTTGGATGGGCAGATGATAAATGGATGATGGATGGTGAATGTCCTCCTAAAATCCATATGTTGAAACCTAATCCCCAATGTGATGGTATCATGGGGTGGGGCCTTCGGAAGGTGATGAGGGCTGCATGTTCCAATGAACACTAATGAAGGGGATTAGTACCCTTAAAAGAAAGACCCCAGGGAGCTCCCTCATCCCTTACACCATGTGAGGACACAGCGAGAAAGCAGCCATCTATGAGCCAGGAAGAGGGCCCTCACAAGACACCAAATCTGGGGATGCCGAGATCTTCGATTTTCAGCCTCCAGAATTGTGAAAAACAGATTTCTGTTGTTTATAAACCACCCAGTCTATGGCACTCTGGTCTAGAAGCCCAAATGGACAAAGGCAGATGGCTGGATGGGTCGATGATGGATTGATGCAGGGACGACGGATGGAGTGGCTCAGGCACAGCTACTGCTTTCTCTGGAACATCTGCTACTAGGAAACAGATGAGCAAGAGTCTACTCACACATATTTGGGGCTTGAGGAAAATTCAGGGTTCCAACACCCTGCTCTCTCAAGGTAGAGGGTTTTGTTTACAGCTTTGATCAAGAAATGACTGTTATTGAAAACTTTCTGTCATGGAAATTTTCAAACACATACAAAAATGGAGAGCGTGGGACCATGAAGGTCATGTCCCACTGCCCAGCTTCAGCCTTGTTTCAGGGGATGAACACCCAACGCTGGGAAGCACCCGAGCATTGTTAACCAGGCAACCATCTCCCATCCCAGCTCTGCCCCCTCTGGCAACCTCCTGGAGGAAAGAGCCCTTGTGCGGCTAACAGAGCGACCCCACCTGCCCCCCAGTTTCCATAAGGAATGTTAACGAGGGCTCCTGAACACGTGAGACACCGACACAGGGCTCTGTCATCTTATTTCACAACTACCAGGAATGAGGAGGCAGCTCACTGTAGGACAGGGTCAGCAAACCCCAGCCCATGGGCCAAACCCAGCCCGTCACTGCCTGTTTTTCTGTGACTTTGGGATCTGAGAATGGTTTTCATATTTTTAAAGGATGACACTTGAAATGGTTCTCTAAGTACCTACATAATAGCTTCAATCTCTCCTCAGCCACAAAGCCTAAATTAGTTACTACCTGACTCTTTAAGAAAAAGTCTGCCAACCCCAATACTGCAGAGCAAAGAGCAAAGGCTCAAAGCCAGGCTCTGCCTGGGCAGAATCTTCTTACCCACCTAAGCTCCTGCTGTCTGAGCATCAATATGGCAGGCGCCACCTAGCTCCCTGCAGGGTGGAGTAAGGCTCAGATCCTGGAAGGCACATGGGATCCCATTACAAAGAGCAAAACCAAACCCAAATGCAAAGTTCCAGTAAAGAGAGGGGTCCTCTCTCTCCTGCAAGACTGCTGAAGAGGGAACACTGGCACACTTTGGGGGTCCCCAGCAATCAAAGTGCAGAGAGAGCTGAGCCTGCCAAATGCAAAGTTCTTCAGGAAAGTACAGACATCCACTGAGGCATCCACGCCCCACTGGAGTGCAGACAGTCAACAGAGTCTCCTTCCTGTCCTTGAGCCCTCCAGACTGACCGACCCAACCCCAGAGCTGGCTAGCTCCGACACAACAGTCCCTGCTCCACTGGCAATGAGAATGCTCAGCATGGTAGCCACACACTTGAGCCCTGCTCATTTCAGTGTGGCCTTAGCACAAGCGTTCCTGACTATGCAGGGCTGTGCTCCGGCTGGCAAGACACCAGCTGGCACGACCAGGCCTCCCCCTGCCAACAACCTGCCTGGATACCAACACCTCCACCCAGGCAGACCCTCCACACTGCCCTCACCCCCTCCCACTTCGATCTGGCCTTGCTCTGCATTTCAGCACGTTGCCCAGGTGATACCTGCACAGCCTCTGAGCACCTGCTCCCAGCCCAAGGGCTAGCCAATGGGTGGCAAGAAAAAAATGATACATCAACCAGCAAAAAAGTATCATGGTTCCTACTGAAACTTGCACGCAGAGCCAAATCCACCCCCTGGCTCGCCACAGGCTCCCTGGACCCCAGTCACTGCAGGCAGCCAGACCCAATGGGGTCTTACAGAACGACTGCTTTGGGACCCCTGCCAAAAAGGTTTCTCAAGTCATGTGCTGAGAAACTCAGAGCAACATAACTTAATTTTATTTGGAACCACAGAACTAAAGGGATCTTAGAGATGCTGTGTGGCTTCCTCACTTACAGGTAGGAATTCAGAGGCCAAAGGAATTTAAAGTGATTTACCAAGTATCAGAGCAGCAGCCAATGGCACCACCAAAACGAGCAACACGGAGCAGAAGGAGTGAGTGTGAGCCTCAGCGCTGTAGTCCAGGAGCCAGGATGGCTGGCTGGCTGGCTCTCAGGGGTTCTAAAGCCATAGATGGACGCCCACTGCAGCGTGCTGAGACAACTCACCAATATCAGAGCAATGTCTATCCCCTTTCCTCCCCAAGCCCGTAATACCATGCCGCCCGCCCTCCAGACATGGCCTTGCTGCTGCCCTGACACGGCTTCTGCCAGCCAAGTGTGGCCATGTAAGCTTCTCTCCCTTCCATAAAATCCCTTTTCTACCACGGCATTCAGCTTCTTTGGAGCTTCCATTAAAGGCAGGCAGGAACTCCATGGGCCAGAATTAACTGGACAGTGCTATCTAGCAGGCCTAACCCAGGGCCAGGATACATGGAAGAGAAGCTGAAACGCTTTTCCAGTTCAGTTACAAGCAGCCCAGGGCAGCAATAAACTAGCAAGTTTCATGATAAACAAGGGGACAGGGAGTTCTTTCCCTACCAAGAACCACTGAGGCGACAAAGAACTAAGTGTCACATAGCCTGTGGCCTCGGGAAGCTTCCCAAATGAGAGACTGGAGGGGTGTGGCCCCTGCTCTGGGCCTCTCCTGACTCAGGGCCCATGGGACCTGTTATTTCTGGGGAACATCAAGGAACTGGGAGTTTTGATGGGACCCAGCTGAGGACAGACACCTCCTAAAGCAAACCTTAACCTCAGATCCGCTTCTCTAGACAAAAACCCCAGATCACAATTTTGGATTTTGGGGAGGCAAGTCTCTACCAAGCCTCCCCCTGCCTCACACTCCCCCTTTCCCCGCTCCCCGTCCTTCCCATCCCCTTGCCTCAGGGAAGCCTGCCCTTTTATCTCCCGATGGAACCACTTCAGTAAAGTCCTGCAAAAGGAACAGGGCAAGAAAGAGGTCCAGAGGCACCTGGATGCATCAGTTGTTAAGCGTCTGCTCAGGTCATGCATGACTCCAGGGTCCTGGGATTGGGCCCTGCATAAGGCTCCCTGCTCAGCAGGAAGCCTGCTTCTCCCTCTGCCTCTCCCCCTGCTTGTGTTCCCTCTCTTGCTACGTCTCTCTCTGTCAAATAAATAAAATCTTAAAAAAAAAAGAGAGAAAGAGAGAGAGAGAGAGGGAGGGAAGGAGGAAGAAAGGGGTCCAAAGAGAGCTAAAGATTAACTATAAAACCAAGGGTAAACTGGAACATTTCTGGAAGGTAACTGGGTAGAAGACATCAAGGGTCTTCAAACCATCCACACCTCTGACTTGGTAAATCCCCTGACAGAGCAGAGGCCCACCCTCAAGGAAGGAGGCAGAAATGCAAACGGAAACCCATGTAAGATGTTCACCCACTGTAATGAATGCCATCCATGATACAACATGGGTGAGACTCTATGCTCAAAGAAATAAGCAGTGATACTGTATGAGTCCACTTATAGGAGGTCCTGCCATGCATAGAGATGGGAAGTAGGATGGGGACTGCGAGGGGCTGGGGGTTACTGCTTGATGGGACAGAGTTTCAGGTTTGCAGGATGAAAGGAGTTCTGGAGATGGATGGTGCTGGTGGCTGCACAATAATGTGAATGTACTTAATGCCACTGACCTGGACACTAAAAAATGCTTAAAATGGTAAATTTTATGTTACATATATTTTACCACAATTTTAAAAAGTTAATGCAATATGCAAAAAACCATTGAACTGTACACTTTATTTTTTTTAAGATACTTATTTATTTATGTAATCTCTACCCCCAACGTGGGGCTTGAACTCACGACCTCAAGATCAAGAGTCGCATACTCTTCTGACTGAGCCAGCCAGGCACCCCAAACAGTACACTTTAAATGGGTGAACTGTATGGCATGTGAACTATATCTCAAT
Organism: Ailuropoda melanoleuca; assembly: GCF_002007445.2. NCBI lineage: Eukaryota > Metazoa > Chordata > Mammalia > Carnivora > Ursidae > Ailuropoda > Ailuropoda melanoleuca. The sequence goes on from NC_048231.1 coordinate 42,468,383, forward strand.
AAAACTTCTCTTTTAAAAAAAAAAAAAAATGTTCACTGGGGCACCTGGCTGACCCAGTCAGTGGAACATACAGCTCTTGATCTCAGGGTCGTGGGTTCAAGCCCCACACTGGGTGTGGAGAGTACTTTAAAAATTTTTTTAAAAGACACTCACTGAAATATTGCAGTTACCAGCTACATTCAGTAAATAATACTTTTTTGTTTTGTTTTGTTGAGAGAGAGTGCGTGTGAGGGCCGGTGGGAGTGGGGGCAGAGAAAGAGAGAATCTTAAGCAGGCTCCCCGCCCACGAAACCAGGCTCAATCTCACAACCCTGAGATCATGACCTGAGCCAAAACCAAGAGTCAGACGCTTAACCGACTGAGCCACCCAGGCGCCTCTCAGTAAATATTTAAATGTCCAACAATATTAATTAAAATTAGATCACTTAAACTGTAACTCTATCACAAAGTAACAATATGGTCCCTAAAAACGTTTATAAAATATTTAGTGAAACAAGGAAAGGCGCTGTGAACTGACAAAGGGAAGGCACCCAAGTAATGCAGCAGGATCTCAGCCACATGAAATTATAGATACGATTTTATAATAAAGTCAGGAAGAAAAGAAAATCTCCACGAACACTGAGCAGAAACTTGTCTCCTTGAACAGGTCAGCCTTCCAGCTATGACCTGAAAGAAATCCGTTCCTCTCCACCTGTCAGCCATTCAAAACACAGAGCTGGCACTCACGGATTCCCAGAGGATAGTTCTCAACCCTGCCTCTGGATGGAATCATCCACAGAGCTTTTCCAGAAACCCAAGCTGGTTTAGAGAAGAACTCAAACAGCCATCTGTGAAGTGCTTATGAAGGGGGGTGGCATCCGGGAGCTGAGAACAGCTGACAGCCAGCAAGAAAATGGGACCTCAGTCCCGCAACCACCAGGACCTGGGTTTCTGCCAGCAACATGGAACGGAAGAGACACGGAGTGCCCAGATGGGAATGACAGGAGCCTGGGCCCTGGGCAACACTCTGATTGCAACCTTGGGAGACCCTGAGCAGAGGACTCAGCTAAGCCATGCCCTGACTGTGACCCATAGACACTGAGAGTTTTCAAAACAAAACTAAGAAGAACCTCCGGGGGGTGACCCGCCATGGAGATGTATGTGTGACTGTTTTAACTATAGCAGAGGCAGTCTATGTGGGCAGCTAGGGTGGAGACCTACTTCTTTCATTCTCTGCCAGGCCAAACACCCCCATTTCCCATAAGCGCTCTGCTGACAGCCTTCAGGCTTAGCGGCAGCTAGCAGGATACAGCTACGGCGTTCCAAGGTCTGCACACTTCCACGAATACCGGGCAAAACCTGGACCCCTAAACCTCATGTGCTATCCTGCTGACCCCTAAAAGGGCCCAATCAAATGAAAACCCCCAGACCCTTTCCAAGTAAACCACAGGCCAGACCAGCCTTTCAAAAACCCCTCTGAACCTTCAAAACAAAACAGCTCTGAAAGGGAACAGCCAAGGACAGTGCATGATCCTGACCTACAGCTCCTGCCTGGTCTGTGTACCCCGGAGCCTGCAAGTCAGGCCAGCCAGGATGTCTGAGCGCACACCGTGATGCCTGCAGGTCCCGCCGCGGCCTTTGATGTCCAAGCTCGTATTTACGCTCCTGTCTAGTCATGCCCAACACAGAATTCAAGAAACATAAAGTGACCGTGCTCTCCTCAGGAAGGGCTCCGATTCATTCACATGCTTGAAGGAGCTCAGTGCTTTGGGGCCAGGGAGAAAGGAGAAAGAAATGAGAAGGAAACATCCATGTTCTGTTCTCTCAGATGTACCCTTCCACACTCCCGGGCCACACCCCTGCTTGTTGCTCCCCAGTAGCCAACTGTGCCAATTGTGCACCTGCTGAATTAGGAAGCAGGCCCCTTGCTGGCATTCTGGGGGCCCAGCTGTCCAGCCCAAAGCAGCAGACATTTCCTGAGCGGTTGGAACAAAGCACCCCCCCAGACAACCAGCAGGCCAGGCCTCAGCCCATTAACCTTCCCGGACTTCCTTGCCAGAGTTTCTGGAACCTAAGACTGCAGACTAAGCAGGGATAAATAAGCAACCACAGAGCTCATGGGGCCGGAGAAGCCGGGAGATGACAAAAGAATGTTTGGGACCAAGTCTCTGACGCTTCCTCACCACCCCTTTCTGGAGCTGAGGGCATTCTTTTCCAGAGGCACACGAGTCTACTTCTGGAGACTCACACCCCTTTCTAGAGCACCTCCCTCCCCCCCACACACACACCTCAAACAGCCCTTCTGGAGCCTTGCCTGCTCTTCCACAGAGAAGAATCTGCTGCAGCAACTCAGGCCATCTGGCCATTGAAGAAATACCACAGGAGAGGAAACCAGACTTATGTTAATAATCACAACCCGGATTTCTTAGGGCCAAATGCTAACAGTGGCTCACCAGCTGCTCTGGGGGGCGAGGGTGGGCCCATCTGACTACTCCACGACAAGACACTGTTCCACAAGGGCCTCCCTACTGGGCACTCACGCACATGTGGGTCTCAGATCCCAGACCGTGACCATGACTCACCGGGGCCCCTAAGCCACAGGCATCACATCTGGCATCTGACACTCCATCAGCACAGGGCTCATCACTGCATTCCTCTCCAACCACGCTCGGCCACCAGCCACAGAGACATGACCCATGTGGCCAGTGCTCCATTCCCCTCTGTGCCAGCCACCTGGCAGACCTCCCTGTCCCCTTTCAGACCTGCTAAAGGGCTCCAAAGCCCGCTCTCCCAAACCAGCTTTCTGGCCTCACAGCCACCTTCATCTCTCTCCCCTCCAGATCTCTGCATCCCTCACTCACCTCCCTACCCTACTGGGTCCCTGGGTGAGCCAGGCCAATGTCTTTGAAGCACAACCACATGCACACGAGTCACTCCTGGTCACCGTTCAGCAGTAACTTGATCACTCCTCTGCTGGGACCACTAACCTCCCCACTGACTCCACACACACACCTTCATCACCTCCTTGGAGCTCCACTCGGACCCGGGGACCAAACAAGCCCATGGGTACACACTTGGGGAGCTCTCAGAAACTCCGATCCTAAACCCCTGACCCCTTTGCCTTTCTGCAACATAAACTCCCCCACCACACTTCCCCTCTCGTCTAACTCCTCTCTCTCGTGGGGCCCCCAAATATGCAAAGCCCAGGCCTGCTCCAGCCCTCCTCTCTCTCCACACACCTGCCCTGCTGCCAGTCTTCCTGGTCTTGCCTTGCCTGGCCCTTCCTCCTAAAGGTCTGCAGCCTGCTGCCCCCACACCCCACTCTAAGGCCTCCAGCACAACCCTCCCAACCCACAGACTCCACCAGGCTCGCCTCCTTCCTCTTCTGTCACCCCCTCCCACTATCTGCTTGCTCCTGTCCTCTCCATCCTCCCCCCAGCCCCACTCACTCCCAAGACAACAACTCCAGGGGCCCCAACTCCCACCAGATCATCTTGCACACTCCTGCCAAAGGGCTTTCCTAAGGCAAAGCTCCAAGGCATCCTTTCCCCTCTCAACAACCTTCCACCTGCTCCATCACCCTTCTAGAAAGCACGACATCCTAAGCCTGGCTTTCCAGTCCTGCACAGCACGACCCCAACCCTCCTATATCCACCCTCACCCCCCCGTTGCCCACATTTTACACTAATTCTCCAACCGAACAGGCTCTGCTATTTCCTAGCAGGGTGACTCTGAGCTCTTGGCATTCTACTCCCCACCTACTACAGTCCCCCCAGCCCTCTTCCCCAAGGACATGGGACAGACTCGAGGCCTCCTCACCCAAGCGCTCCACAGCACCATTGGCTCCACAGAACCCTGAGACCTTTCTCACATCACAGTATTTCAAGTGCCTGCTTGTCCCCACTCCTACCCTGGTCCGCAGGCTCCTCGCACGCCAGTTAAGGGTTGAGTCTGACCATCTTCATATTTCCTAGGATGAGGGAGGGACAAACCCTCCTGAAGAACAGTGTTTTCCCATCACCTTTGCCCCTTAAAAAACTGAATACTTACCATTATTAAACTCTGCATGTAGTGGTCAAGACAGTACATTTTTCCACAATTAAAAAAAACACCACTGAATATGAGGGAGAGAGAAGGGATCGGTGAGACAGGCCCAGCCTGAATCTCGTGCTGCTGAACGTGGCTGAATAGCAGGGGGGTTCAGTGTCCTCTTTCTTCATTCATGGGGGTTTGAAAATGGCAATATTTTCTAAATTAAGAAAGCAACTATAATAATAATTTTTTAAAAAGCACCTATAAAATGCATTTCCAGTAACAATCCCATGCCTCCAAATAACAATGTGGACACGTTCACACATGTTCCTACAGGAAAATGGAAGGCTTTCAGAAAGTAACATTCATACATGAATCACATTTTCTGGTCTAAGGTCTAAGATTTGGGCAAAAACAAATACCATTTTCGCACACGCTGGCTTGCACGCACCCCCAGAGAGTGAACATGCCGTGCTGAGCGTCCATCTAAGATAATCCACAAGTCAGGCCCCTGGGACTTCCAGCCAACTGGGGGACGGCTGAGCCCACCGTGGAGACCCCTGTGCCTTGGAGAGGACAGGAGAGGTGGGGGTCCGCATCGCTGATCCAGCCTGTGCATCCCCAGCCTCCTATCACGGCCGCTCCGATCACCCTATTTATTCAAGTATGGAAGATGTCCAAACAAGCAGATAGCCTTGAGTATTTCACCTAAAACCTCGGATAACTCAGCAATGGGGGTCCCCGTTGCTCGTCCACGGGGGCCCCTAGGACAGAAAAATGCAAAACTCTGCAAATGCAGCATGCTGCCCAAAGCACTGGCTGCTCTTCCCCCTTGAGCGGAGGCCTCGGTCCTCAGCCTCTGGGGGGCCTGCTGTCCGTCCAGCCACCACCTAGGCCCGCCACCGAAAGACTTAAGGAAGACACTGAAAACATAGTGTTAAGTAAAACAAGCCAGACACAAAAAAGACAAGTGCTCTGTGAGTCCACATCTATGAGGTCTCTAGAACAGAAAGTAGAATGGTGGGTGCCAGGGGCGGGGGGGGGGATGGGAAATTGTTATTTAATGGGGACAGAGTTTCAGTCTGGGATGATGAAAAAGTTCTGGAGATGGATGGTGGTGACTGCTGCACCACAGTGTGAAAGTGCTCAATGCCACTGAACTCGACACTTAATGGTGTAAATGATACACTATATGTTCTAGTATTTCACCACAATAAAAGCCGGGGGGGGGGCACCTAGGGGAAGACCACAGCCCTCGAGGTCTGTGGATGGAAAAGGCCGCCTCTGAACAAGCAGGTTCCTGACAAACTTGTGAGGTGGAGCCTCAGGCTGGAGGCTGAATCAAGTCCCAGTGAGGCCACCAAACTCTCAGCCACTGCTTGGCTTCTGGCATCCCATTCCCCTGGGGCCCTCCCCCAAGGGAAAGGAGGCTCCACCGGTCCCTCCAGAACCTCCACACACAGGCCTCTGAGGCCTCCAGGTCTGACCAGGACCCCCATGAGCCAGCAGAGTGTGCCCAGGCGGTGGCCAGGGTCCGGCCACCCGTGTACTGAAACACACTCTGGAACATTACTCAGCTGCCAAAAGGAATGAAGTGTTGATGCAAGCTACGACGGGGGTGAGCCCTGATACCTTGTTCTAAGTGAAAGAAGCCAGGCACAAAAGGCCACATGTTATGCAATTCCATTCACGTGAAACGTCCAGAAAAGGCAAATCTAGGGACGCCTGGGTGGCTCAGTTGGTTAAGTGTCCAACTCATGATTTCGGCTCAGGTCATGATCTCAGGGTCGTGAGATCGATCCCCGAGTCTGGCTCTGTGCTCAGTGAGGAGTCTGCTTGAGATTCTCCCTCTCCCTCTCTGTAGATAGATAAATAGATAGATAGATAGATAGATAGATAGATAGATAGATAGATAGATAGATAGATAAAGTAAATAAATAAAATCTTTTTTTAAAAAAGCCAATCTACAGAAAGTAGAGTGGTGGATGCCAGGGGCTGTGGGAGAGGGGGGGGTCATGGCAGCTAAAGGGAGCAGTTTCCTTTTGAGGTGATGAAAATTTTTTCTAAAATTAGATAGTGGTGATGCTTGCATAACTCTGTGAATATACTAAAAAACACTAATTTGTACACTTCAAATGAGTGAATTTTGTGGTGTGAATGCTACCTCAGCCATTTTTTTAAAAGATTTATTTATTTATTTATTTTAGAGAGAGAGAGAGAGAGAGAGTGTGTGTGTGTGTGTGTGTTATGTGAGCGTGCATGAGTGTGGGGAAGGACAGAGGCAGAGGGAGAGAATCTCAAGCAGACTCCATGCTGAATGCAGAGCCCCATGTGGGGCTTGATCTCACAACCCTGAGACCATGACCCGAGCCAAAATCATGAGTTGGATGCTTAACCAACTGAGCCACCCAGGCGCCCCTCTACCTCAGCCATTTAAAAACCACCACCCCCGGGCAGGAATACAGCTCCTCATTTACAGAGCGTAAGTGAGGGAAACCAGACAATCATCTGCCCACCATCATCCCAGGCACCGGATGGGACGGAAACTGCATTTGCCCCCAGGTGTCCTAGCAAAAGACTTTCTGGAGCTCTCAAAAAGAGTATGTGCCCCAGTTGTGCTGCAGGTCCAGCTGTCCCAGCCTCTCAGGGAGGGCGTGACATGTGGCTGGGGGACAGCAGATGGCAGTGGTCATCGTGGGCCACACTGAGTCCCCTGACACTCTGGGGAAACGTCACCCAGCTCTTCCCCACACCCCACCGCTCACAAAGGGGGCCAGCTGCCCCAGGGGCTGCCCCACACACCTAAGGGGCACTCCGCTACGGCTGTGCCCGGTTCTCCAGTATCCTCCCCAATTGTACACAAGGCAACGCCCTCTAGTCTGTAAAGCCTTAGGCAATCTGCAGTCAGAGCCTGTATATGCCAAAGCATTAGTAATTTTCAGCGCTTCCCATCTTCCTCCTTTTTTTCCTATTAAAATAAGAAAGTCTGTGGTTTTTATTTCCTCTTTTGAGGACTTATAATCACTAAAAGAGAACAAAGTGGTTCTAAGCCTTCCCTCCACAAACTTGAGGGGGAGGGGGCTCAATGAGAAAAATCAAGGTCTCTCTCTTCCTCCAGCCTCTAGCTTTGAGGCCCCCAAAAGTCACAAGGACACGCAATGGGGAACACTGCAAGAGGACCTCATTCTACCCACCACAGGGGTGGATACAGCCCAGGATGGAGGGCTCAGCAACATCGGAGCATAGCCCCAGGTTCTCTCGGCTGATGGAACTCACATTTGGGGCCGTGAGGCAGAAAAACAGATGATGCACATTGAAGATGCAAGAACTCCACTCAACCCCAGAGGACACACTGTGAGAGGAAAGAGAGGGGCCCATGGCCATGGCAGACCCCTGCATCCCCCTGGAGCTCATACTGGGCACTCTTGCTGAGCCAAGAGGGTAAAATGGCCCGCACCTCCTGAATTATGCATTTCTCCTTTAAAATCTCTTGTTAAGTGGTGTGCAATCAACCCGCATTAGATGCCTGAAGGGGCGACGCCATGAGACCAGACAGGGGGCCAGACCCCCAGGGACCACCCACTCTGTGCACTCATGTTCCCTCAAAGCCTCCCAAGGACGGAGTCATGGTCTGAAGACAGAACCAACGCTCTGCACAGGACCACACCCCGATCCACCTTTCCCGTCTGCATTCTTTCCCTGAACTAGGTTGACATACGTTGCCTCTACGTTGCTTGTAGAATATCCACCCCGTCACGTGCAAGGATGCGCGCATAATATCCTTCCTGCTCTACCAGCATTCCAACCGACCCCAGCAGCATACGTTAAAGGAACATGTCAGGCCTTTAAACTGAAGTGGATCTTCAAAGGCTCTTCTTAAACCCATAAAGGCACTTGAGTGAAGGATCCCCTCCGGCTGCTCCATCCCTGGCTTGGCGGTGGCTGGAGCAGCAAGTCTTTCTCCCTCTCCTTCCAGTGTCCCCTTGAGTCTCCTGGCCAGCCAGAGACGGTTCCTTCCTAGTGCTCCCTGGGCCACGTACTGACCCTCGGTGCATGTGGCCAGCCATCTCTGTCACATCCTCCCAGCCAGGCCTTGTCCCTCTGTACTTCCTGGAACCTGCTCATAGCAGAGCATGGAAGCACCAACCCCCACCTTCAGCTCTTGACCACTGGGTGGAAAAGGCAGACAGATGAGCAGTGTCCTCCAACATTTCATCCTCTGGGTCCCCTTGCCACATAATTTGCTGGAGGAATCTGTAGCAAAGTGGCCCAGGAAGACATAGGGAGAGTGAGGGAATTTTCTGAGAGCTATGCAAAATAAAGGAAAGAAACAACATTCTTGGGTGGCTGATACCTTCATGGACCTGCCCAAAGGCTGGGACCACATGATGCCTATCACAGCACTTAAGTTTATGTGGTTGTCTCCCCAGCAGACCGAAAATGACCTGCTGGGAAGCCTGTCTCCTGACACTCAGCACCATTCCTGTCTAAAACGTGTTGGCTGAACATCCCCTCCACCTACTGGGGGAGGGAGAGGAGGTCACTCTGTGCCCACACTGCTGTGATTGGCATCACTCCACGGTCTGAGAAGAGAGGCCAGCACCAGCCCCTCTACCACTGCCTGACCCTGGGCAGGGGTGCTTGTCTCACACCCCCTCGGACCCAGTCCACTGAGGGCATATAATTAAGTTAATAATCTTGTTCTAGCCATGTCACAAGAATGTTTCGAGGGCACATGAAACAGCGTCCACCAAAGCTGCAGTTACTACACAAGTGGGGCCCCACGGTCTTCCCGCACCAGACCTCGGCAGGCGCATCTTGGAATCCGCCAGTCGTGTCTCCCTCGGGCACCAGCCTCCATCCCTGTCCACAGTCATTTTGCAAGGTTGCCATAGCAAGTGCTAGAAGCTAAGACAAGCTAATTAGCAGGCCACCATCTGATGACTCGGAAAGCTCTCTAAGGTTGAGCAGGGGAAGGCCAAGGCTCAGCAAAGAAGGAAAAATAATCTCCAGATAATTTCCAAAGCTAACAAGTTTCCTTCCTGGGGCACCTGTATCACTGGGCCCCCGAAAATCCGGTGTTGCTTATCTGACAGGAGGAAGGAGGATTAAAAAGAATAGGGAAGGGTCTGAGGAAACAGAGACACCAGAAATGGGGTGTCATTCTGTCTCTGACCCACAAACATCCACAACAGCCAAGACACAGACAGATCCACATGGGCTCAGGACACCACTCCTCAAACATGGTTAAGAACCTAGAGTGAGGCACATCCTAGACACCAAGGTAGGTAGGACCTTGTCTCAAGGCTCTCACACCCCTGGAGAAGGAAGCCAGCCAGACACAGGATTAACAGGAAATGGATGCAAACATACAGTGAAAGGAACTGTATATGCAAATATACAAAGGTTTTAATTTTGTGTGTTAGTTTTTATTTTACTTTTTTTTTTTAATTAAAAAAAATTTTTTTTGACGCGTGTGTGTTAGTTTTTAAAGGCAAGGTCCTTGGGGCGCCTGGGAGGCTCAGTCATTGAGCGTCTGCCTTCAGCTCAGGGTGTGATCCCGGGGTCCTGGGATCGAGCCCCGCATCGGGCTCCTCTGCTGGGAGCCTGCTTCTCCCTCTTACAGTCCCCCTGCTTGTGTTCCCTCTCTCACTGGCTGTCTCTCTCTCTCTCAAATAAATGAGTAAAATCTTAAAAAAAAAAAAAAAAAAAAAGGCAAGGCCTTGGAGATTAGCCTCTCCACAAATCCACATTTGAATAAAGGCAAGAGAATTTCCATGGAGACCATGCCTGGCACACAGTAGATACTCAATAAATACTTCTGACTGACTGAATGGGGAGAGGTGGTTGCCTTGCTAACAGAAAGGTAGGTAAAAAAGAAAGATATGGGAAGCGTTGTGTTCCTACCCTAGAAATTTTTAAGGAAAAAAAAATATCAAAGAATCGCTAATTAGCAATGACGGGGTCCAGCCACTAACTTCTTAGGCAAGAAGCGAGGTACGGTAACCCGTGAAGCAGGAGGATACAGCCCTCCTAATGCCAGGCTGTGTTTTCTTGGCTCCATGAGGCTGCCGTAGCCCCCAAAAACGCATCACTCAAATTCTTCCCAAAACATGGCTGGTGAGGCCAGCACAAGCACCACCTCTCTCTGTCATGGCAGCCTTTCCTCTGCTGCCCAGTTAGGGACTCACTGGGTGTTGTGGGCTGAACTGTAACCTCCCCAAATTCATATGCTGAAGCCCTAACCGCCAGTACCTCAAAACATGACTGTACTTAGAGATGGGGGTATTTAAAGAGGTGATTTAGCTAAAATGGGGTCATTAGGGTAGGCCCTAATTCAATATGCCTTGTGTCCTTATTAACTGAGGACGTTTTGGACACACAGAGAGACACGAGGGGTGCAGGGGTACAGAGGGACGATCATGGAAACAGGCAGCGAGGGCGGGAGGCAAGCAGGAAGGCATCTACAAGTCAAGCCAAGGAGAGAGGCCTCTGAGGAAACCTTGCCCACACCTTGATCTTGGACTACTAGCCTCTAGAAATAAAGAGAAAATAAATTCCTGTTATTTAAGCCACCCAGTCTGTTTTGTTTTGTCATTGCAGCCCCAGCAAACTAATACCCTGGGCCACTTCAAAACGTGGGTGTGAGAGGCTCCTGGGTAGCTCAGTCATTAAGCGTCTGCCTTCGGCTCAGGGCGTGATCCCAGAGTCCTGGGATCGAGCCCCACATCAGGCTCCTCCACTGGGAGCCTGCTTCTTCCTCTCCCACTCCCCCTACTTGTGTTCCCTCTCTCGCTGGCTGTCTCTCTGTCAAATGAATAAATAAAATCTTAAAAAAAAAAAATAAAAACACGTGGGTGTGAAAGCCAAAGAAATATCACCATGACTAATAAGTGTTTTCCTAAACATACCTATTAAGGACCAGAAATGGGAATTAAGGATGAGAATACTGCTCCCGGCAACTTCAAAACCCTACTTGAGTGAAATAAACCAGACACAGAAGGACAGCTATTATGTGACTCCACTGACATGAGGGACCTAGGATAAGCCAACTCACAGGGACAGAGAGGAGAGTGGTGGTTGCCAGGGGCTGAGGTGGAGGGAAGATGAGTTAGTGCTGAGTGGGGGACAGAGTTTCAGTTTTGTAAGATGAAAAGTTCTGAACATGGATGGTGGTGATGGTTGCATAACAACATGAATGTACTCAATGACCCTGAATTATAAACTTAACAGTGGTTAAAATGACACATTTGGTCATGCATACTGTACCACAATAAAAAAACATAAACCTATCACATGTTACATAAGTACCATTTTAACTTAATTTACTCCATTGTTTTCAAAGCAAAAAAAAAAAAACCCCAAAACAAAACCCTACATGATTGCATTCTAGTCAGGGTGAGGGACCCTAGTGGGATTCATAATTAATTAAACCCACCACCACTACCTCCTGAACCTTGATCTAAAAGACAGCTGTGGAGGCGCCTGGGTGGCTCACTCAGTTAAGCATCAGACTCTTAGTTTTAGCTCGGGTCATGATCTCAGGTCGTGGGATCAAGCCCTGTGTCAGGATCTGTGCTTAGCGGGGAGTCCGCTTGAGGTTCTCTCTCTGCCTCTCCCTGTGCCCCCTCCACTCGTGCACTTGCACTCTCTCCAAAATAAATAAATAAATCTAAAAAAAAAAAAAAAAGGCAACCACAGTCAAAACTCAGGCCTATTGTTTGACAACCTGAGTGCACTTGAAAATGCCTATCCGTTCATCGTGAATGAGGAAGCCCCTTGAACCACAGCAGTGAGCAGCAGCCTGGGCCTCAAGCATGGCCATGTCTTCTCCCGACTGGGCCGAGAATATGGCTCACCTGGACACTTTGTCCTAGTGAGGGCCGCAGTCACACACAGGGCCACAAGGCCACAAGACTCCCAGCCAAGGAGGGGAGGTGGCTACCGAAGCCAGAAGCAACAAATGAGGCAAAAAGGAGGAACAGGGAAGGCACACTGCCCTGGACCCACAATAATCAATAGCACTCCCAGCTAGCGCCTTCCTTAGTGAAAGGTTCCAGAGTATTTCTTTTTTTTTTTTTTAAAGATTTTATTTATTTATTTGACAGAGAGAGAGACAGCCAGTCAGATAGGGAACACAAGCAGGGGGAGTGGGAGAGGAAGAAGCAGGCTCCTAGCAGAGGAGCCTGATGCGGGGCTGGATCCCAGGACTCTGGGATCAGGTCCTGAGCCGAAGGCAGACGTGTAACGACTGAGCCACCCAGGCACCCTGGTTCCAGAATATTTCATTCTGTTCCCAAAACAAGGAAGCCATCCATTCTGGAATCAGAAAATCCTTGTAAAATTTGAACTAGACTCCATTTCCACCCTGTTGATGGCTTAACGGTCTCAGACTCCACATGGTTGGTTCTGTCTACCCTGCCCCTGTTCTTGGAGAGGAGACTGTACTCAGTTCAAAGGTGACCACAGGGTCTGATTTAAAGAGATGATGATCAAGCCAATGCAAGGCGTGAGTGACCTTTTCCTGGCCCAGAATTACTCAATCTAACTGGTGGCTGGTCCATTCAATCACCCAAGGGAAAAACAAAGCACTGATCATTCTGGTGACAACACACTGCCGGAATCCAAAGACCAAACTAAACCTCTTTAATAGAGATGTGAAAACATAGGGCAGCAACTCCATGAGGGCTCATAAAGAAACACAACATCTGGGGTCAGGGCTCATGACTGATACTTGGAAAGGGGCCGAGGGACACCCAGGACTGAGCGTTCAGATCAAGAATTCCTCAGACCTGTGGGGCACCTGGCTGGCTCAGTCCGTGCAGCGTGCGACTCTTGATCTCAGGACTTTAAGTTCAAGCCCCACCTTGGGTGCAGAGATCACTTTAAAACAAAAACAAACAAAACAAAACAAAACAAAAACCTTAAAAAAAAAAAGAAAGAAAGAAAGAAAGAAATCCTCAGACCTAAAAGAGTAAAGGATCTTGGGTTGTCTGGTCTCTCTCCTAAAAGGGTTCACCCAAACTCTTGGAAAGGGAAGTACAAGGACAGGGATGGAGTCAGAGACAAGTACAGCAGGTAAGATGCTTCCCAATGACTGCCATACCTTCCCAGCTTCTCAATTCCCCAACCCAAGCCCACAGCTATGAAAAGGAGGAAGGGATCTTCCAGTACACAGTAGGTATACAGCTCTGAGCCAGGCTCCCTGGGAGACCCAGAAATAAACCAGGGATCCCTGCCTTCAAAACATACACAGCCTGTGCTACCATGTGGATAAACCTTGGGGAGACGATGCTAAGTGAAATAAGCCAGACACAGAGCGACAGATCCTGTATGATTCTGTTTATATGTGGTACTATGAGTAGTCAAATCATAGAAAAAGAAAGCACAGTGGTGGTTTTCAGGAGCTCAAGGAGAGGAAATGGGGAGCTGTTGTTTGGTGGGGACAGTTTCAGTAGGGGAAGAAGAAAAGAGTTCTGGAGATCGATGGTGGTGATGGGTGCACAACGTGAATGTGCTTAATGCCACTGAACTGGACACTTAAAAATGGCTCAAATGAGTTAAGATGGCAAATTCTGTTACATATATTTTATTGCAGTAAGAAAAAAAAAAGGCAGTTCAGAGTCATGGGCTGACATGGGTGCCCCCTGAGCCTTTGCTCCCACTGTTCCTCAGGGCAGCCAGCTTCCCCCGCCCTCTGCCGCTAGACATGTGCTGACAGGCGAGGCCTCTCTCCAGCACTGCTGCCTCCGGAAGCTCCCTGATCTCACTCCCTCTGCACACATAAATGGTGTGTGTGTTCCTGTCTTCCATGAACATGTAAGCTCCCAGATGGCAAGGACTATACTCTACTTCTCTGTAGCCCACAAGGTAGAAACGGAAGGGCTTGCACACAGCAGGGCTCACAGCTGATGGGCCCTGAGTGTGTGCAAGGAAGGACCCCTGGACCAACCCAGTCAAGATTTTCAGGTCCAGGGCAGGGCAATTCAAAGAATACCTGAAGGTGGCCATATTCGGGAAGGAATAGATCTGCATTCCCATAGGGACCCGGAACCCCTGGAATCCCAGCTCTGCTACTTCCTGGTTTTGTCCTTACCTAGGGTTGGGCAAACTCACCATGGGGTGATGGAAGAGCCTGTGGGGGCCCTGCATGAAGGCACACTGTCACCATGCCTGGCATACAGTGGTCATTTCAGCTTCTTCCCTCCAACACCAGGGGCCCTCGACTCAAAAATACGAGAGCACACTCATCCAAAGGGATTCTGAAGCCATGAGAGCCAGGCCTCCGCGTCTGCTGCTGCTGCTGAGAAAAATCAGGGTGCTTCCACTCCCTCTCACACTGATTTTCCTCACTGTCCCTCTGCAGGGCACAGCTCTGGCCAGCAGGCCCCAAAGAACAGCAGGAAACAGTCCAGAAAGAGACAGATGGCTTTGCCAGCACAGGCTCCCTCCTTCCCCTCCAGCCACAACGCTCAGAAGAGTGCTGAGTACAGAGCTGAAGGCACCCAGAGCTAAAAACCAGTTTTAAAACCTAACAGGACAGAGAATGTGGGGCCTTGAGGACATTCAGAAAAAGATCCAGAAAATCCTAAGAGTGGGGTCCAAGTTGTAAAATTAACCCCTCGACCATTTCCTGAGAGCCTGCCCTGGGTTACACACAGAGCCAGGGTCCCACACCTGCAGCAGCTGTATGAGAGGCTGGACAGAGCTCCTGATGAGAAGGGAAGAGGGACCGAAGGGCCACCTATTGAAAGACATTTGGTCTGATCAGCCCCCCACTTTCTGCAAACTCAGAATTCACCATCAGCAAGAGAATACCATTTCAGATTCTAGGTCTCCATGAAAACCTCTCATTTTATTTTAATAACGTTCTACCGCATCCCAGCGCGGCCGGCCAGTTCAAGCTGGCTCACTCAGTCGACAGCTGGCCAGACAAGGCTGGTGCCCAGTGACCACAGGGCTATCCTCCAGACCCCAGGGGAGCTGATGTGCCTGCAAAGCAGGCTTCTAAATACTACAGCTTTCCACCCCCTCAGCGAGGGACCTAAAGGATGCAGCTGGGTCAGGCCACAGGTCTGAGCAGCAAGCCACAGCCACCCCCAGCTGCAAAAGGAAGATTGGCCACTAGATGTATCTAAAGCAAACAGGACAGAGCACTGATCACAAAAAGGCCACTTGACAGAGCCAAAAATAGCCTTACTTGTTTCAAGAGGATTCTGACGATGGAAGCACATACAACTCCACCAGCAGAAAAAGAAAAATCAGTGGAGCGGCAAACTGGAGCAGCCCGACATGGACCAGGGCTCCAAGACATTCATTCCCCACAACCCCACATCCCCCAGCCCACCCGAGCTCCCACACCCACCCACACTCTTCTTCCTCCAATCTTACAAACTGTGCCTGGATCTCAAAACCCATCGCCCCAGAAGTTATATACACAATCCCACAGGTTTAATCTTCGGGCCATGGGTCAGCCCATAGATTAGGAGGCCAAAATGAGCACCAGTGGACACTCATCCCTGGGAAGTCAAGGAGGCAAGAGGGCATGGAAGGATCAGAAAATGGAGCTGGGGTAAGACGCACACGGGAGCCTGCGGGTGAGTAATGATGGGTGATGTCTCCCATCAAAGCCAGGCAAATCAGAACAGGTGTGGCTCTGCTTCAGCCCTGGATAAAATCTTCAGCCCCGGATAAAATCTTCAGCCCCGGATAAAATCTTCAGCCCCGTTGATTTTCAGTGGCCCACTGAGTCAGAACTGCCTGTCACCTCACTTCCTCCTGATTCCTATTCTCCCCTGCTCTGACTTGTTAGCAAGCGAACCTGACACTTCCATGGCTTGGGAACAGCTAGCACACCTTGGGTTCCCCATTAGTGTCTTGTAACTCTTCCAGGACAGGAACAGCTGGGGTGGCAGGGAATTCCCGAGACACAGATCAATCTCCACTGAAAGTACCTGACCTAGAAGGCCGGTATGCCCCCTCCTAATACCCCACTGCCTAGAGTGGAGTGATGGAAGGGCAAGGAGATCACCATCCAGGGCACCCTGGTCTCGACCCACATAGAGTCACAAGAAGCACACCACTCCAGAACCAAAGGAACAGCCACCTACTATCCCCACACACTGCCCCTCCCAACCCAATCCCAGTCCAAACACGGAATCTGCATTCAGGAGGAAATGGGGGATGGCGTTTGTTCAGGTGCAGGGATCAGCACGAATCCTTCCTGTCCACAACAGCATGTGGACAGTACAAAAAAGTATCTACCTATTACTCCCCAGTCAACGACCCCTTTTCTTTTCAATGGTTTCCAGCCAGGGTGCAGGTGTGCCCACCCAAGGTGGTGGAGGTACCCACCTGCATCTCCATGGAAGGTGCCATCCTGAGGCAGCCTGCTGGACAAGCTGTCTCCATCGCTGGGCCAGATCTGCCCCGTCTTTCGGACGCCCACGATGGTGGCCTCCGACACGATGACCTGGCCCTGCCGGTGCCGCTTCTGGCACTGCGGCGTCGGGGGGCTGCTACTGTCAAAGGACTGCTGTGAGTTCTGCGAGGGTGAGCGGCTCTTGTCTCGAAACATGCGGTAGGTGGTGGGGCTGGGGGACACGCGGCTGGACTGGCCCGAGGAGAAGTCCTCCTCGCTGGAGGTGAGGTTCTCATTGGAGCTGCAGTCCGGGGTGTAGCCGCCTCCGCTGTCCTCAAAGCTCCGAGGGGAGTAGGACCTGCGGGGCCAGGTAAGGCGCTTCTCCTGCTCCGAGGTGCTCTGGCTGCGCAGGAGCGGGCCCTTGCCCTCCCCTTCCATCATCATGCCCCCCACGTAGATGCTCTGGTAGGGCTGGTACTCCAGGGGCGGCCAAGGGGGCCTGCTGCCGCCATTGGCGTTGATCAGGTTGTCCTTCAGGAATCGGGGGTTCAGCTCCGCGTCCTCGTAGTCGCCGTCGAGGCCGCAGCTGCTCTCCGAGGAGCGGCCCCGGTAAGAGGGCCTGGGCGCGTCCCCCAGGCCCTGTCCGCTGCTGTGCTGGGACTTCTTACGCTCCATCTGCATCGCCTGGCTGCCCAGGGAGCTGATCCGGTCCGACACCTCTTTGTCGTTGACCTTCACCAGGCCGCGCTCGTGGTGAAACTCTACGTTCACGTAGAAGGGCTTCTCGGTGTCCGCCGCCCCGGGCTGGCCGTGGCCCTTGCGGATCCTCTCAAAGTTGGACCTGAGCGCCGCCACGCTGGTGGGGGGGCCCCGGTCTTCACGGTCCGCGGCCGCGGAGGCCCCTGGCCC
>NC_048231.1:42486253-42579378 GCF_002007445.2 Ailuropoda melanoleuca
CGCCTCCCAGGCGCTGCGCTTGGCCCGGCCCGCTCTCGCCGCACTCCCGCCCGGCCCGCACTTGGCGCCGCAGGAAGGGGAGGGCCGGGGGGCGGTGGCCGCGGCGCGACTGACGGAGCCGGGCGGGCCTCTTAAAGGGGCCGTGGAGGGCTCGGGGCGGGGGCGGGGGGGAGATGTGGGGGAGGGGCCGCTGCCCTCCCTCGGACTCCGCGCCTCGGGAAACTCCGCCCCCGGCGGTGGCAAATCCGTACGTCCGACGCCGAGGCCCTGGCGAGTTCTGCACTCCTGGAACAGGAACACCTGGATCCTCACTTCTCCACAGCCCGACAGCCACTCTCCAGAGTCAGGACTGAGAGCTCTAGGGGCCCCCCACCGGGCCCCTCCGCACACAGGAGCCGGGAGGGGCGAGCCATCCAGGGCGGCAGGGAGGGCCAGGGTGGGCCACCAAAGCCAGTAGCAGCTGTGTGCCAACGGCCCCCGGCGCTGTGGTCTTGGAGTGGGTGATGCAACAGCTGCCACAGGGCATTGTCGCGAAGATAATTCACAGGAATTTCTCCCCCAGGTTACTCAACACCCATATCGCCCTCCCTGTCGTCCTGAGCTGTCCGCTGGCCTCTCCTGAGCTTTAGAGGCCGCCTAGTTTTTCCCGGATTGCCTGACTCAGAACTTAGGTGTTTCGTCTCCCCCCTAAGGGGGTCGCCAGTCTCCACCATAAACCTCAGGACTGGGTGGAAGACAGGACAGCCCACGGCCGTCAGTGAAACAAAATCATCCGTCCTACCCCAAGGAAGCCCAGAGAGCTTAGACACACGGCAGAGAGCACCCTTCAGGGAGTCTGATGGGCGTCAAATGAAAACACCCAAACCCACCTGCTAGGTCAGGGAACAGGAAGCAGGATTTGTCCACCAAAGACCTGGGCCTGAGTCCTGATCACGTCTGCCTCTCTGCTTCGGTTTCCTTTGGCATTGAAATGAGAGCAAGGGTACCTGTCTGCAAGGGCTGTCGTCCCTGCATGGATGTGAGGGGTTATCTTGACCCCCTCCCCGGGTCCAGTGCCACCCAGAACAGATGCCCAGGGCTATCAGCCAGTCCAGCCTGGCTCCAGGTCAGGTCTTCCCCACTCCAGAGTTTGTGACTTGGACAGTTCCCTTCCCTTCTCTGAGCGTCAGTTTTACCCTCGGATGTAAAATTTGAGCGCCGTGCGTAAAGCACCCAGTTGTGGCGGACGCAAACGCATTATGACAGAGGGCATGTGGTGTTCCTCCCTTGACTGCTTGTTAAGGTTGGTGCTCTGGGAGGTGCCCTGGGAGGGCCACAGGAAAACTCTTGGGCCCCCGAGTCCAGACACTTTCAGGAACAGCTCACTGCCGCCCTCTTCAGACCTCTCCACCCTCCTGCTCTCTCCCCTCCTGAGACCCGGTCGCCTCTACCCCAGCTCCTTTATGTTGCAGACACCCCCTCCAAAGGCATGCAAGGAGCACCCCACCCCCACCCCGTGAAGCCTGTTTGGCAGGCAAAGAAACAGAATGAGTTGATGCCCTGACTTTAGGGCTGGACAGGTGAGGCTGGAATCCCAGCAGTTCGCACATCCTCAGTGACCTTTTCTTTAAAATGTGTGTAAGCCTTGGGGCGCCTGGGTGGCACAGCGGTTGAGCATCTGCCTTCGGCTCAGGGCGTGATCCTGGTGTTGTGGGATCCTGGTGTTGTGGGATCGAGCCCCACATCGAGCCCCACATCGAGCCCCACATCGAGCCCCACATCGAGCCCCACATCGGGCTCCTCCACTATGAGCCTGCTTCTTCCTCTCCCACTCCCCCTGCTTGTGTTCCCTCTCTCGGTGGCTGTCTCTATCTCTGTCGAATAAATAAATTAAATCTTTAAAAAAAAATGTGTGTAAGCCTTGACCTCACGGGGTGTGGCACATAGCGGCTTGCAATCAATATTAGCTGTCTTCCTCAGATGATCTGCACAGGTCACCCAGTGGGTCGGGCCAGGCAGGCTTCCAGAATCCTATTGTCTGGTTGTCTCCGGAGAGAATTCCAAAAGCACACACTGCTTTTTTCCCTTGCTGATGGAACCCCTCCACTTCCAGGGCAGGAAATTATGGGGTCATCTGGGACACTATCTTTAATCACCTGGGAAAGAAAAGGATACTTTGGGAGGGGGGCTTCATCTGTCAGAGAGATGACCCTTTCTCTGGTTTGCCAGCCCCAGTTTAACCCCACCTCAAATTTTTGTACATAAATTAATTCAGAACTTAATTCAGAAACCAGAAGATAGTGGCATCTCCCATGTGAGATAGCTTCTTCTGGCCCCAAAGACACTCCTCTCATCCTCGGTGCTTTCCTAAAAACACTCCCACCCTGGGTCTCTGGTCTTTTGCTGCAGAGCTTCCCCAGGGAGGAGGGAATGAGGAGGAACATGGGGCCCAGATACATAACAGTCTGAATCCCCCATCAGGTGTCTGTCCCCAGCTAGATCTAAACGCCCAAGGATGGAGATGTCTGTCTTGTTCCCCACTGACTCCCCAGTGCTCAGCATATAGTAGATGTCAGCCGGCGCCGGCCAAAAGAAGAATCTGACACATGTGTGGCCCAGAGGAGCTCACAACCCAGAGAGAAAGATGGACATGAGTGGGGGAGGAAAGGATAAGGCAGGCAGAGCCAGGCCATGGCAGGGGTGTGCGTGCCGTGCAGGGATCCAGGAGGGGGCAGAGGTCTGGGGAAGGCCTGCCAAGAGAGGTGACATCTGAGCTGGTCCTAAGGATGAGGAACAGAAAGGCAAAGACAGGGAGACGTCAAAGTTCTAGGTGTGTTTCAGGCACAGTTGGGGTAGGAGACGAGGCTGGTGTGGGTGGCAGGAGGTGACATCACAGGCAAGGCAGCGCCCTGTAAGAAAGCCTGTAAGAAGTTTGGTTTTTACTCTAAATGCAAGGAAAAGCCTCTGGAAGGTTCTGAGCTTGCACTGTCTGGTAGAACTCTCCGACATGATGGACATGTTCTGCACTCTGCACTGAACAATACAGCAGCCACTGGCTTCCTCGTGCAACTCCTGGGCACTGAAAATGTGGCCGCTGCAACTGAAGAGCTGGAAAAATCCAGTTTGATTTAAAATTTGGTTTGGGGGCGCATGGCTGACTCAGTCAGTGGAGCATGCGACTTTTGGTCTTGGGGTTGTGGGCTCGAGCCCCATGTTGGGTGTAGAGATTACTTAAAGTCTTTTAAAAATAAATAAATAAATAAGCAAATAAATAAATAAATAAGTTCTAGTTTGCTTTAACTTTAATGAATTTAAGTTCAAATAGCCATGGTATCTGCCATAAGCAGTGGGGTGATTTGCTCAGCTTTGTTTTGTGGACAGGTGGGAGGTAGGGTGTGGGAGCAGGGTAAGTGGACAGGGGCTGTGCCACTGGTCCAGATGAGGGGCAGTGGTGACCCAGAACCAGACTAGGGTGGAAGCAGGGCAATAGAGAGAGGGGGTCGAGTTCCAGGTTTGTTCTGGACTCATAGATCTGATGTGGAGGGAGGAAGGACCAGCTATGACGTGGACAGTGGGTCGGTGAGTGTGATGGAGAAACTGGGCTGCTCACGTGAGGAGACTTCAGGTGCCTGTAGCCCACCCACAGAGAGGAGTCGGGTAGAGAGAGAGTGGGTTTGGGGGTACCAAGGAGCCGTCAAGATCGGAGACAGAAATGGGAGCGTTATTAGTGAATAGCTAGTGTTTATGGCCATAGGGCTGGAGATTCTCCCTGGCTCCCCAGGGGACTGAAAGAGGAGGAGTTAGGGGCTGGACTAGCAGGGAAGTAGAGGCAGAAAGACTGAGAGGCACTGGCCAGAGAAATGACAGGGACCCAAGAGTCCCAAGGGATGCAAACTGAATGAGGAGGGCAGGGCCTCTATGAATGATAGCCGAGTCAGGTACAAGGACACCGGGTCTGGCATCATGAGGCCAGCAGAGCCAAGGTGGGCCCCAGAGCCTGGCCAGACAAGCTGGAAGTCCCACAGAGCCTTCTAAGGGGTTCAGCAGATGGAGAGCACTTCACCAGGGGCTCCATAAGCCCCAAAGAACAAGTGACATTCATTTTGTTCATCATCAGACTTTTCTGAATTCTTCATAATGAAAATGCTTATCTTTTATAATTAAAAAAATGTTATTTTTTACATTTTTACGACTTTATGGAGGTGTAATTGATGTGCAGTAAACTGCACATCTTTGAAGTGTGCAATTTGATGAGTTTTGACATCTGTAACATACCTGTGAAACCATCACCACAATCAGGTAACAGACATTTCCATCACTCCCGAGAGATGGCTTTTTTTTTTTCATCTAAGAACTAAAATGGGACAGAGAAATAAGATTATTGGTGATGTCTCCCCACAATTTCTTTCATTTTCTGGGGTGTGGTTATGTAAGTCTGCAGTTTGTTTCGAAATCAAACACACATAAAACAGTTACCATGTTAAAAAAAAAATCAAACACACACACTCTCAGGCACCCTCAGCCATCTGTGAACCCTGAGAGAGATGCTAGCAAACCCCTCCCCAAGGCTGCTCCTTCCCTTTGCTGGAAGAAGAGGCTGGGACCCAACAGCCGCCTCTGCTGGACAGAATGCACAACTTCCAGTCTGTTATAACCGGCAGTGGAAACAACCCAATGTCCATCAACAAATGAATGGTGACTCAGAAAGCCGTACATCCATACAATTGGCCACAAAAAAGAATGCAGTATTGATACTACAACATAGATGAACCTTGAAAAACTTCTGCGAAGTGATAGAAACCAGTCATAAAAGGCCACATATTGTATGATTCCATTTATATGAAACGTCCAGAATGGACTTATCTATAGAAATAGAAAGTAGGTTGGTGGTTGCCGGGGATAAGAGGGTGGGAGGAATGGGGAATGACTGTTAAAGGTCATTGAATTTCTTTTTAGAAATGTCCTAGAACTAGATAGTGGTTCTAGGTTTTGCACAACTTTGTGAATATACTAAAAACTGTTCCATTATATGCTCGAAATAGGTGAATTGTATGGTATGTAAATTATATCTTATTAAAGCTGTTCTATTAAATAGCAAAAATCGTAGAGGATAAATTAAGCCAGCCCTTGGGTCCCCAGCCTGGGGGGAAGGAGCCCACAGTCCTGCTCACTGAGGGGTAAGGAGGAGCATTTTTCTAGCATCTCTTTGAATGCTTCCATGAGCCCGGGGATTCACCCCCACTCCACAGATGAAGACGTGTTTGCATGTCACCCAGCCTTTCAGCTGCGGGCAGGCTTGAGACCATCTTCCAGCTTCATAGCGTATGTTCTTTGTGTCATTCTGAAGTCAGAAGGTCCTGCTAGTCTGAAACCACGAAATTTCCATTTGTTCATTGCAAAATGGACTGGCCACCCCTTCCCTTGGGGACTTCCTGAGCAGGTCTACCAGCTACGGTTAGACAGGATGTGCACTGCACAAGGGCACACATCAAAGGGATCATGGTTCCCAGCTTAGACCTGGTAGATATGAATATTGGTAGTGATAGCAATTGTAAAAGGGTGTCTTTTCTCACAAAATCCGTTCATAACAGCAGTTTTCTAACATATGAATATCAAATGCCATGAGCAAGAAGTGCTATTTTTAAATTGAGGTGAAATTCACATAACAAAATTAACCATTTTAATGTGAATAGTTCAGAGAGATTTAGTCTACTCACAGTGTTGTGCAACCATACAGCTTGTATCTAGTTCAAAAATATTTTCATAACCGGATGCCTGGGTGGCTCCGTTGGTTAAGCATCTGACTCTTGATTTCAGCTCAGGTCTTGATCTCAAGGTTGTGGGATCAAGCCCCATGTCAGGCTCTGCCATGGACCCTGCTTGGGATTCTCTCTCTCCCTCTCCCTCTGCCCCTCACCAATATATATATATATTTTTTTCATCACCACAAAACCCAAAAGGAAACGCCACAACCATTAAGCAGTTGCTCCCCATTTCTCCCTCCTTCCAGCCCGACAACCACTAATTTCCTTTCTGTCTGTATAATTTACCTATTCTGGACATTTCATATTAATGGATTCAAATAATATGTGGCTTTTTGTGTTTGGCTTCTTTCATCTAGCATAGGATTTTCAAGGTTCAACCACATTTTAGCATTTGTCAATACTTCGTTCCTTTTTAAGACTGAATGATATTCCATTGTATGGATAGACCACATTCTGTTTACCCATTCATCTGTTGATGGACATTTGGCTCGTATGAATAATGCTGTCTGAACATATGTGTACACGTATTTGCTTGAGTCCTTGTTTTCAATTCTTTGGCGAATATTCTTAAGAACAGCAATTCTAAGTTTAACTCTTTAAGGAAGTGCATGGGTACCTTTTTCTAAATAACGCAAAGTCACTGTGTAGGTGGGGGCAGTGGCATGGCTCATGGGAGTTGCACGGGCTTCCATCCACCCAGCCCTTGCCAGCTACCCAGCCTGGGGCTAGGAGCTCCACTGATGTGACTTGCTTCCCCCCTCACAGCTATCATCCTGGCAGGAGGCAGAGAAAAAGGCTGAGAGAGGGAGTGACCCCTTAGTCACACAGCAGTAAGAGGGAGAGGTGCAGACTTGAGCCCAGCCTGCCCAAGTCCCAAATTGGTATTCCTGACCACTGTGGGATTATCAGATATGGCATTATAAAGTCAGCATGGCTTTTTGCCTGAAGATGTACCTAAGACCAACTTGAATATCTGGGCCTTTTCTTGCTCTTTCCTTCCTCTGTCTGTACCCTCATCCCTACCCACTTTGGGGCCTGGAGGCCAGAGGAGGGCTCCCTTCAAGCAGGATGTGGCCATGTGACCCCCATCTGTCATCCATCATCTGTCAGCCCCAGGGAGCTACAGGCAAGATCAGAAAACTAGGGTCATCAATACAGCTTTCTTCAGTCTGCTTGCTTGTGCCGTGCTGGACAGTGCCAGGCTGGGCACCTCCTCCAGGCCGCCAGCCCCAGGCCCGGAGTGGGGATCAGGGATCTCTGTGGGACGGCCTCTGCCAAGGGTTCTAAATGAGTATGTGGGCCTTTCCTTCCAGGCCCCCCTCAGCTCTAACTCCACCTGCCTTCTGCAGAATCAATTATTGATGAGGCCCCTAGAGCCAGGGAATCCCTGCGGGGGTGGGGGCTGGCTGCCATTTCCAGCCCTCACAGAGAGGGAAGGGGCAGGGGCAAGATGAGCTTGTTCCTGAAGGATAGGCATGTGAGATGGTCCAGGCTGTGGCTTCCAGTGGTCAGAGGCCCAGAGCACCCTCAGGCCAGGGGGTACCAGCCACATGTGGGGCACAAGAGAGCCCTGGGGCTGCTTTGCTTCCCAGAACACCCACCATGTGTCCCTGAAGACAGGGTGGGGAGCAAGCAGAGCAAAGGGCCTGTAGACAGCAGGCTGGGGGGCAGGCTCAGACAGGTGGCTGGTGGTCCTGAATGCTAGGTAGGCATCTGGATGTGGGGGTGGAGGCTGGGAAGGATCTGGGCTGCCTGGAAAGAGGCAGAGGTGGTATGACAGCCACATTTCCCGTCTGCCGATCAACTTCCCTCAGGGGAAGGCCCGACATATGGGAGGTGACATGGGGAGGCCACAGCAGATGGCAGAGGAGCCCAGGAGCTGCTGGGAGGGGGTCTCATCTCGGGGCAGCACCGAAGTCGTGGGCTTCTTGAATGACAGTGGACCCAGGCCCCCCCAGTCTTCAGAAGCCCCTTCTCCCTCAGAAGAGGAGGGCCCTCCCTGAGCTGTGTGCTGCTTCTTCTGAAGGCTCCTCTTCACCCCTTGCCTTCTCTCGGTCACCACTCTGGGCCTCTGTGGTCACCATGTCCCCCCTGCAGGCTTGGAACTCCTTGTGAACCAGACCTTTCCTGGGTACACTAATTCTCATCTGTGTGAATGTAAGTGATCCTCTGTCTGTTTCTCTGCTCCAGTTACCTAGATCTCGGGTAACCTTGGGTCTCCCTGCTTAAAACACCCTGGGTCTCTCTGGTTCATCTGGGGGTGGCTCCCATCTCACCCCCCTGCTGAAATCAGAGTCGAATGGATCCTTGGCCTCCCCTACAATCTAGGGGCCCAAAGAGAGGCTAGGGGCAGGGGGAGGCAAGCTGGTGCCCAGGGCACAAGAGGAAAGAGGCTAGGAGCAAGTGCCCCGCTCTGGCTCTGGGTCACTGGGGAGTCTTCATCACAGGTCACGTGGCTGCAGAGCTGGGGACCACTAAAACTGAGGGGGCTCAGGGAGGAAGGGGTGACAGAGGAGGGGATTGATAAATTCATTTCCTGGCTCTGCTGAAGACCCTGAGGAGGGCTGGGTGTGGTTGGGGCCACATGAATAAACCTCTTTTGGGGATCACAACCCTGAGTGACAGGGCACTGGGACCACCTGACTGGGGGATAGACACATAAGGGACAGTGTCCCATGGACGAGGCTGCTTGGCAGGGACGTATGGCTGAGGGACTAGCCTCTTCTGAACCATTTGCATCTGGTTCTGGGTCTCTGCCCCAGAAATGACGGCTAAATTTTGAGGTGTTTGAAGAGAATGTCTTTGTTGACTCATGGATTCTGACAGAAGAGACTCCGTATCAGCTGGTGGGAAAAAGCTCAGCACGCAGGGTGGGCAGCACGGGGCGAGTTTAATAAAGGGCTACTTACCGAGAGTGGATGCACAGAGACAATGAGGTCCTAGCACAGGAGCTATTACCAGGACAGCATTATCACCCCCCCATCCCAGGGCCTGAGGGGTGAGGGGAGGGAGCCGTTGGAGAGAGTGCCAGCCCACCCACCGTGGCCAGGCTCCTTTATCCCATGACACTTTCTGCTGTGTGCCACAAACCTGGTCCTAACGCAGCCTGCCCCCCCCGCCAAGATTGTGTCTAGTGGACCAAGCTGGGCCACCAGTCCTCAGAAGGGCCAGCAAGTTCTCTTCAGGAAACTAACTACAAGGATGGTCACTACAGTACCTTTGGTAAAAGCTAGAAGCTGGACACAAACCTCACGTCCCACTCAGGGGGCAGGGCACTCGGACTCTGGTCCATCACCTGAAGGAAAACTGGCAGTTGCTAAAGGAACATGTCGGCTCTGTGTGGACAGAGGGCTCCTGCAGGTCAACCAGAAGGCAGGCTGCCAGGCAGCATGAGTGGTGAAAGGTCATTCTGGTCTCACAGCAAACGAGAAAACACACGTGGCTGTGCTGCAGAGGAATAGTATGGAAGGACTCCTACAGCTGTTAACAACACTTACTTCTAAGCACAGGAGAGGGGCTTTCACTCTGTATACAAAGCCTTGTAGTTTTTTGTTTTGGTTTACAATAAGCACGTGCATAATTCCTGTAAGAGTGATTTATATGAAGTGTTTTATATCTGTAAAAAATTAGAGCTCAAATGTGGTGAAGGGAGACTGAACAGAAAAAGAGGTCGGTGTTCTTCCCCAACCAGCATCTGGCAGTTGCTGTCAGCCAACCAGCACGCACTGGGCACACAGTGTGCCAGGCACTGTGTGGGGCACTGACCGAACAGCTGTTTGCAACATGCTCACCATCTCAGAGGAGCAGGTAGGATATGCCCAGATGTGCCCACCTGCTCGTGGAACTGGGTGGGCAGGGAGGAGTAGGGGTGTGGGGCGGGGGGGGGGTAGTTCATAGCCCCCGCAGAGCACCACCATGTGGACACAGAGAGAGCGGGCACTCTGGGTGGGAGCCGGGGAGGGGATGCCTGGCTTGTTCTGCCTGTTCTGGGGGTGCAGGATGGGGTGGTACAGAGGGGGAGCTTGCTTGCTAGTCTCTGGAGGGCCTCTGATGTCCTCCAAGGAGCCATGGATGCCACCACAAAGGTCCTGAGAGGCACGCACCTAGCATTTTCTTGTTTTCCAGGCCCTTCCTGTGCAGGCCAGAGGGAGAGAGGGGCGGCGGGGGCAAGCACAGGCACCAGCCCAGCAGCGTCCGGGGTGACTACTGCTGGTAACCACAGGGCAGTGCCGTGCACAAGGGATGGAGCAGTAATTCACCCCCGGGGCAGCTGGGCAGCCTTCTTCCCATAGCACAGCTTGGGAAATTCATTGCCCAGCCGGGTCAGAGGGCATGAATGGCCTGTTCTGCCCGTCTTCAGCCACTGACCAACAGGACAGGATCCCAGGGATCAAGAAGGAGGCAAAGATGACCCTCGGCCAGAAGGGGCCTGGGAGACCCTCTTGTCTGGAGGAGGAGCAAGGCTGCTCAAGGAGCCCACAAGTCTGTGGCAGAGGGACAGTGGACAGTGAGCTGCGAGTCCTGTTGATTACAGAAGAGTCCCAAGCAGGGATGACAGGTGGGTTTTCCCTCACATGCTGGCTTTGACAAGTTCCGCTTGCCTGGACCACTGAGAAGAGGAGGATCCTGAGGCTAACCCAGGAAAGCTGGCAGAGTCCCTACGTGATCAGCTAACATGTGCCGAGGGTGAGAGAGGAGGGCCATGGGGCACCAGTGTCTTGTGTCTGCAGTTCTGAGGCCTCTCGAGGCCAGGGGGGATGTCTGGTGACTCTGTAGGTGGCTTCTGGATGATTACCGCAGTGCACCCACCAGTGGGACAGTGGGGGGCTCCGGCAGCCAGAGCGGGCCTTTCCTGGTTCCCACTTGCTAAAGAGAAGGGGCTGAGCTCTGGGGCTCAGCATGGTGGGTGGGCAGACACGGATGGCTTCATGTCACCCCTCCATGGTCACAGAAGACACTGGCCATGCATGTGCAGGGAGTAGAGGCTTCCGGTGCAGGCCCCAGCTAACAGCAACCTAGGCCGGAGGATGTCGTGCTCTCCTGGGTCTCAGGGGGACTCCCCTCCATGCCTGTAAGGATGGGAGAAGGCACGTGGCATCAACTAAGCACCTACAGCTGACACGGGGCAGCCTCCCTCCCCTGCCACTGGCACCCTCTGGTGTCTCTGCTGGTCAGAGCTGAGCTTGGCCTTCCAGGCTTCTCAGTCAAGGCCTGGTGACCTGGCACAGGCCAAGAGGCCTAGGATATATTCCAGACAGTGGAACAGCATGGGGAAAGACACAGACTAGGACAGCCAAAGCCAGGACACATCCCCACAGCTGGGGATGTCCAGCCAGGCTCACGAGGAAGCTGCCGGGAGGGCAAAGAGAGCCAGGGAGTGAGTCGAAGCTGGCAGGCAGGGTCAGGGAGGCTGAGGGCCTGACATCAGAGTAATGACAAAAAGGGTACCCCAGAGAGGCCAGCACAGGAGGACAAGTTAAGGGAGTGGCCTCTTGGGACGGGAGGCTGGTGGACGCAGGTTTTAGGCTGCAGGCCTGCTGCTCCCCAGCCCTGGCCCTGCTGTCTGTACGCACGGATGAGGTCTCCATCGCCGACCTGGAGCCGGGCACTGCTCCTCCTCTCCGAGTCCTGTAGAACTGACTGCTCGAATGCCAGGGCAGCGACGCGGCTGAAGAACGCCTTCACGTTCTCCCCTGTGGGCCCAAGACACAGCCCTGACCCTGTCGCCTCGGGCCTTACACGCAGACAAATTTGGGAGCCAGTGGGTGTGGGAGCCTGGGCAGCCCACCTATGGGGCTGACGGGGGTGGCACAGTGTAAGGGATGGGGTTAGCTGGCCTGGCTTCCTACCTCTGGGGGCTCTGGGGACCCCCTGTCCTGGCAACTCCCTCAAATCTTGAGCCTTGGTTTCCCAGCATCTACTCTTCTAGTCAATCACCACTGAGCATCTCCTGTGGGCCTGGCACCAGGATGTGTGGAGATCAGAAGGGTGTCTGCTTTCCTGTCACTTCTGAGCACCTGTCCAGTGGGCAGCTGTGAGGATTAATGTGCTGTCAACTCCCACATAGACCCTTTGTGCATCTTCCTTCAGGTGGAGAAGGCCACCCATCTGGGCACAGGGCTAGGTTCCAGCCGCCGACATGTGCACTGCCCTCGTGCAGCTCACAACCTATACAACTGCACAAGGGAATCCTGCTTGGCCCATAGGGAATTCTCAGTGAATCTTCTGTTACTCTAAGGGTTGGGGGGGCCCCCATAGAGCATGGCGGATGTTGTCAGGAAGATGCAGAGGGAACTGGGTATGGGCACTGCCATGCTTTTATCTGTGTTGGATTCGAGGTTGTGTTTCCCCCTGTGGTGCCTACCCTTAGTACTCCCATCCTTGCCTCCCCTAGTCCCTGGCCAGATGTCTACTGTGGCCCCTTACCCGAGGCAAGGACCACAAGGCATAATTCCAGAGTCCCCAGAGCTGCTGGGGCCTTCTATGAGCCAAGCACTGATGTTATTTCGTGTCATAGCCCTCCCCAACAACCTGTGTTTTTTGAGTATGTCCTTTGCTTCTATTTTCTAATTTTTCCTCAGTGAATACACATGACTTTTGTATTTTAAAACATTTTCACAGTAAAAATGAAATGAGATGGACAGCATCATCCCATTTCCCAGATGAGGATACTGAGGCTCAGACGTCAGGCATCTTGCCAGGGCTGGAGTAAGCAGTAGCCCATGCGTGAGGGCAGCTCAGGGGCTGGGGGGCTCAGTGTGGCCAGGGGCCCCACGTGGATGGAGGACAGACTGGTGGGATATGGATGAGGGCCAGGGGGCCACAAGCAATGTTGCAGTGTCTTCCATGGTGACACCCAGGGAAGGGATGGAAGCCCCCAGTTACTGGACCCTTCTATGTGCCTGCCAAGAGGTGCCTCTTACCCAACTACCTTGGGATGGGGGGGGGCAGGATGGAACAGTGCTTACAGGTGAGGCTGTGTTCTAAGCCCAGCCCTGCTGCTTCCTCCCTGTAACCCTGGAAGTGACCTCACAGGGATAAAATGGATCTGCCTAAGGAGGGAGGGGGATGCATTAGAGAACACGGGCCTACAAATCTGTTTACCGTGGGGGAGGGCTCCCGGTCTCCCTCTAGAGCTGAGGAGACTCCTTGCAGGCAGTGGAAGGCCCTGCATGGTCACCAGCTCAGCTGGCTATGATTCAAGCATGCCATACGCCACCAAAGGAAACTTCCCGCACCCACTGGGGCAATAGCCCCACACCCACTCACCTGTCTTAGCTGACACTGACCAGTACTCGGCCTGCATCTCGTTGGCCAGACGCACAGCCTCCACTTCTGCCTGTGCACACGCAGCCCCTGACTGGGAGAAGCAGCCCTCCTGACCCAGCTTTCCGGGCGCTCCTGTGTGTGTGGCGGGGGCGGGGGGCACTTCCCCCGTGCCTCCTCCCTCCCCATCTCACCCTGGGACGGGCAACCTCAGTGCACGGGCGGGGGTACACCTTCCCCAAGGGTGAGATCCCAGTGATCCCTCCCTGACAAGACAAGTACAGGTGCCCCTAACTTTCAGCTCCTGGGTCTTCCAATCCCTATCTAGGCACATCAGCGCCACCCTCCATTCCCCAAGCTTGGGCTGAAAGTGGCCACATTTTCCTGAGGGCCATCCCAAGCCTCTAGCTCTGGTGTGCTCACCAGAAGGTCTTTCTTGGTTCCCACGAGGAACACGAAACAGGAGCCAGGCTCATTCTCCCTTAGTGCATCCTCCAGCCACTGCCTGGAATGCACAGAGGGGAGACAGGCTGAGAGATAGCATCCATCCACCTAGAGAGGTCTGAGGAAGACCAGGGGATGGGGGTGCAGACCCAGGTCTGCCCCAGGGCTGGGAGCACTGAGCCTCGAGTTGCAGGGAGGGTACCTAGACCCCAGCTGGCTGAGTGGGCCACTGGTCCTGCCGCCAGCTGGGCCCTGGCTAGACTGCAGGCGGGTGGGGACACAAAAGCACTGGTCAGGGCGGGTGAGGACCCTGCCCTGTCTCTGCCCTCACCCTGTGTTACCTTGGGGGAGTCCTGCCCTGTCATCAACTTGAACAATCACCCCCCTCCCCCCACAGGACTTGGGAGATGCGGGATGTGAATGCCCCAAACCAAAGAGAGGTGAAGAGGACTTTGGTCCATTAACTGGATGATTCCCAGCAGAAGCAGATGACCTCCCAGAACTGGTCATGTTACCAGATCTCTTGATCAGGTCTCTGCCCAAGATAACAAGTGCTATCCCTTCAGACAGGACTGGATACATATAATTTGTAGGACCCAGGGCAAAGTGAAAATGTGAGGTCCCTCATCCAGTAATGATTAAAACTTTGAAGATGGTGACAGCAGAGCTTTAAAAAAAATGCAGGCCCTCCTGAGTGCCAGCCCCTGTATGACTGGGCTGGCTGTGTACCCTGAGCCGGTCCCACCTTCAGCAGATGGGTGCAAATCTTAAGGGATAATATGGCAATTGGACAGTAAGTGGCCTGTGGGCAGTCAGTTCTGACGAGCAAGTTTGGTCCCTTGCACCTCCCACAGGGGGCCCAGCTCATGGGCGATCCCTAATCCAAGGCGACCATAGGGGCCGCAGAGTCCCAGACTTGCCTGGTGTGCTCCAGAGTCTGCATGTCCGTGAGGTCAAAGGCTGTGATGATCACTGGACACAAAAAGGGAGAAGCCAAGAGTCAGCAACAGGTGAGACAAACATGCTGTACAAGGAGGGGCTCCCCTCAGGCATCTCCCTGCTCCCCAGGAGAACCAGAGAGGAGCCTGGCTCCCACAGAACTGCTGGCGTGGCCCCCCAGGCAATCAGTCCTGGTCCCCACCATGGAGGCTGGGAAGGAGACACCCCATGGCTGCCGCTTGGGACCTACCCACCCACCACCCTCTCCGACCCATACCCAGAGGCCCAGCCCCAGGGGGTATCCAGGGAAGCAAGACGAGCTCACGGGCTTCTGTCTTCAAATCTCCCCTCTGCCACTTACAGCCAAGGGAGCTCAGGTGAGGGCCTTAACTGCTGAGAGCCTGTGTCCCTGTCTGTGAAAGGTGAGAACGATAGCTCAGGCTCTCAGGGATGCTGTGAGGTTTAAGCAAGAACAGCTATTTTTATGAGCTCTGGTCTAGGGCCTGACATAGGACTTTTGACCAATGGCAGCTATGGCTATGAGAACAATTAGCAACGACCAGCTTTAGGGGAATACTTTCCAAGGAGCAGGAAGGTTCTCATCACTGGCCCTGCCCAGGTTCTGTGGTATCCACGGTGTCCAGGGCCCCATGGAGTTCTGAGGGGAGTCCTACATGGAGGATATTCCAGAAAGGCCTACTCTCTACTGGGCCTGGGGGTGTGAGCAGGGCCAGGCAGAACCTTCCCGAGCTTGGCTGAAGGCTGCAGGAGGCCCCCTGAAGCAGAGGGGAATGAAGCAAAGGAGGATACTGAGAATGGCGATGGTGGCGGGCTGGGCTGCAGTTCCCAGTGTTGTGCCAGGTGCCTAACACCTCATTCTCAGGGGGTGTCACCCCCCTGAGAAGATGGGCCAGAGCTGGAACTCCAACCCAAGCCAAGGTGCTCATGGTTTATTTCCTGGTTTTGCTTTTTATCAAATCTCAGATGGCAATGTTATCATTTCTTTTTATCAGTATCGAGTAGACATAACTGGGCCTCATCTTGAGCCTGGTTTGGGATACTGTGAACGGTTCTCCTGTCTGCCATTGAAACCCCTGGGAAGCTGGGGTTGAAGTGGGGAGCTTGTGCTGCCGCCCGCTGACTGGGAGGCCTGCCCAGTGCCTGAACCACTCCCACTGTGGCCCTTCCACTCTTCCCCTCCAGCCTCACTTCCTCGCACCTCCTCCAGGAGTCGACTCTGCTCTATTTTCCTGGGGTCTCTGTACATGCACCTCCCCCTCTGCGCATCCTTCAGAGACTCCCAGGGAGCGCCCACCAGCACAGGGTCCCTGAAGGACGTGACTGCTGAGGCCAACCCCGGGCCTGGCTGGCTGGAAGGCAGTCTCCTCATCCCCGAGGACTGGCCAGAGATTTTCTCAGTGGTTCTTGGAGGGCAGATCTGGTGCCTGTGCAGAGGACCTGGCTTCCTGTTAGGAGCCCAGTGGGAGCCTCCTGCTGTACGTGGCTGAGGGCCCCGCCATTGCTATCACCCAGATGCTCACCCTGGGCACCCCGGTAGTAGGCAGATGCAATGCACTTGAACTTCTCCTGCCCTGCTGTGTCCCAGCTGTGTGGTGGCAGAAACAGAAAGGGAAAAAGAGAGGTGGCAGATTAAGCGATTGCAGTGGTCTGAGCCAGAAGGCTGGTGGGGCTGTGGGCAGGCGGGCCCGAAGGCCTGTGCCAACTACCAGCTACTGGTCCCTGCCCCGCAATTCCTCATGATTCCTTCCTAAGGTGCCCCAAGGGGGAATTCCCTGGCTGGATTCACCATGCCTGTGGGGGAGGGGCATGCCCTAGTTCCACTGCCTAGATGAATGGAGTCGTAGCAGTCCCTTTGGATAGTGCCATTAAAAAAGAGGATATGCTCCCTGATGCGCTCGCTCTGAAGATGGTGGAAGTCCACCGGTAGACGGGGCCCCGTGAAAGGGACTGGCGCTCCAGGCTGGGAGCCAGAGGCTCTGCCACTAGCTCACGTGTGGCTAGGCCCTGGCTCCACGTTCTGACCGCAGCAGAAGGGACACTCAGTCCCTGGGTGGGGGGTGGGAGTATCTAACAGGGACGTGGTTTGTATCTCGTGGGTGACTCTGATCAGTTAGCTCTGGCTCTCTGGAGAAGTGGAGCCCTGGCTCTAAGGAAAAGAATGCAACAATCGATTAATGATGCCTGCCATCGGCAAAGTATAGGACAGGGGGACACATATACTGAGATCTACTTGCTCTGGTTTAGAACCAGGTGGTCAATGTGAAGGGCTGAGTCTGAAAATCCATTCCTTTTTAAAATTAACAGATCAAAATTTAACTTTCTTCCCTAAATGGAAAAGTTGACAAGCTGTAAATAACATCTCAACGGTCTGAAATTTTTTAAAGTGATTCAGCATGATGCAGAACTTTTTGGCTCTATTCTGTCATTCAATCATTCATATCATCTTTTGCTTCTGAAGATGACGCTGGGTGGGAAGCTGGGAGGGTGGAGGTGGGGCCAGCTGGGTAGCCAGCAGTGGCCTCAATGTAGGGACAATGAGAAGGCAAGCCAGGACAGCGTCTCTGTTCTAGTTAATAAGGCCGATGGCCCGTTCTCTGCCTGGCTCCACCTAGGCTGTCCCATCAGCTCTGTGCTCCTCAGCTCTCCTGGCTCCAGAGCCCCTTGGTCCTACAGCCCTGAATTTTCACAGCCTCTTCTGCTCTGGTCTGGCCCTGTACTCTCCCTCAGGCAAGATTTGCCAGTGCCATCTGGCTCTAAGACTACACTAGGGCTGTCCTCAGAGAAGTGGGCATTATCATGATGGAATTAGGAGCTGAGGTCCACAAGAGGGTGAGTCCATCCTGATGACCATGGATCCCAAGGCTAAGCCCAAGCAGAGCTTAGAGGATTGAGGAATGAAACCAGAGGAGCAGGTGTGACCCCAGGGAGAAAGAAAGGAGAAGGGGACCAGGACAGAGGCAGCAAGCAAGAGGGGTGTAGGGGCAGCTGGGCAGAAAGCCTAGGAAAGGGAGGGGGCCACACAGGAGAGCCTGGAAGGGTGACAAGTCACACAAGAGAGGGTAGGGCTGGTGACACAGATAGACCTGCAGTATCCTCCAGGTGCCAGAGAAGAGGGACGGCAAGGTCCAGAGCTCTGGTGGGAAAGTATGAGCCTGGGGGAGAGACTCTGGGCTGTTCTGAGGGAAATTAGAGGGGAGGGGCTGAAGCCAGTGGGCCACCAAGAGGCAGAGACATGAGGTCTGGCAGGGTAGCAGACAGAGGGAGAGAGACAAGGAAAGCGAGTGAGGGCAGAGGGGTGAGGACGAGTGGGGTGCATCAAGCCTGAGGAAGGTGGCCTCCACCAGACCCTGGCATGCAGGGATCACTTTGGGCTCCACTTTCCAGATAAGAACAGATGCTCAGAGGTCTGAAATGACTTGCCAGAGACCACCTGCTGGCCTGGTGAGAGGGGTCACCGAGGGCCAGGCAGGCTGGGGCAGACCCGGAGCCAGAAAGTGAGGGGTGGGCACATCGGGCCGTGGGGACTTTCCCAGGTCTGATGACCAACGTGAGACACTCATGAGGACTGGGGGAGTATACGGGGCTTTGGGGAACTGGAAAAGTCCAGTCTCATTCAACCATTCCTGTTTGTCCAGACAGGTCCTTACTGAATACTACAGGGCACAGTCCAGAAGGGGCTCACCAAGGCTTTCCCCATGGGTCTCCCTCCGCAAAGCCCACCCGTGAGCCACACGGGAAACGGTGTGACACAACGGTGACCTACATCTGCAGGCTGTAGGGAATCCCAGCAATCTCAAAGCGCTCAATTTCAAAGTCCACCCCGATGGTGGCCTTGTAGTCACGGTCAAAGACATTCTTGCAAAACCTGTGGGAATCGAGGAAATCATCAGAGAGGCTGTGTGTGCAAGCTTTGCTCACGACAGTCAACGTCTGCAGGCAACAAAAAGCCCACCCACAGGGAATATAAGGAGATGATGGTCCCCGAAGATAGATAACAGACAGACGGAGCTGCCGACAAGAACTGTGTTGGGGAAGAAGGGCTGTAGCAGCCCGGAAGGCAAATGCTACAGGTCAGAACCAGTGAGGTGTGAGCCCATGGTCCTGGGGGATGGTGTCATGAATGTCAGGGTCCTAGGACGCTGCACCCCTCCGCCCGACCTGCTACTCCCTGATGCCTTGTAACCCTCTGAGGTGTGGTTCCCAGCAGCCACAGTTTTGATCAGGACAAGGTGAACGGGGCCTCCCAGGGGAAGGTGTGACAACCAGTGCTGGGAGGTGTGGCCAGCAGACGCACCTGTGGATGAGGCTGGTCTTGCCCACGTAGAGATCGCCAACGACAACCACCTTGGAGTGTCGCAGCCTGGGAGGGATACGGTTGTGTTGCTTGCAAGCATGGTCACGGAGCATCTTCACACACACAGCCCCTTCCTTCCCTGAGCTCCCCACTCATAAGCCATGGATCAATCCTTGAGGGGGACAGGGCACCTGCTGAGACACTCTGGGATGTCTGTCCGCATCCCTGGCACTCAGAGGGGAGGGCAGGAGGGCCTGCATTTCTTCTGGAGACTCTGCTGTCTCTGGAGCTAGATACTCTTGACCCCACTGGGCCCAAGCCCTGCTGTGAGGATTAGAACTGGGCACGATGGGAGGCTGTCTTGGGCTGACGGGTAGGGGGAGGAGTCTCACGTGGGGCTATGTCCAAGCTGGGGGCGCACGCAGTAAGGAACCTGGAGCTGAGGGTGCAGACACAGCGTCAACGTGCAGGGGATACAGGCACGGGGTCAGAGCTGCTGCCCCCTCTTACCCACGCCTGGGGCTGCATGGGCTCCTGCTTTTTGCAAGCAGGTACTCCCTGACCGGGACACCACCGTCACCAACTTCCTTGGAGGTGTCTGCAAGGACGACACAGGCACCAAGAGGTGAGCCGTGGACAGGACTCAGGCCAGCACTCAGCTCTGGGCTATGGCTTAAGGTAAACTGGCTGTGAGGTTCTTGGGTTCTCCAGGGGACCTTGCTCACTGAGAGCAGCCATGACCCCACCCTGAGTGTATCCTGCACTTCCTGCAGAGCATGCCTGGGACCGGGTGGAAGTTTCTGCAGCTCATGCTAAAGGAGCTCAATGGGCAAACATCTGACCAGGTACTTCCTCTGCCTGCAGACAGCAAGAAGGCACCCGTGTCACCTGGTGACCTGGTACACTTCCCCTGGCCACGTCTGGGGACACAGAGGCTGTGTCTTCTCTGTTCCCAGGTGGCCTTTGGTCCAGGAGCAGGATGGACCTGACTCCATTTCCCAGATGAAGGAGTAAAGGTACTGCCGATATTATGGGAGCACCTACTGTGCCTCAGTTTCTCACCTCCCAGAGCAGTTGTGAAGGGTCAGAGAGGTAATCCGTGAAGCACCTCGCACGGAACCAGCCCTCCCTAACTGTGGCCGTTGCACTCATTCCATGGCCATTCTGACCTGAGTCTGGCCTCACTCTGACCACCTGGGGAACCTTGGAGCCAGGCTTCCACTGCAAGCTCATCACAGCTGCGTGACACCTGGGAGCTCCTCAGGAGGAGAGGCAAAGAGGCCCCGGGACCTGTGCGTTAGGAGGAGTAACTGCTTGCAAGCTCCCTGTGCCGGCAGGGCTCGGCGGCGCCAGGTGCTGGGTGCTGCCGAGGTGGGAACAGGGCAGACGCAGCCCTTGCCCTCACAGGTTAGGTCTAGTGGGGAATCCAGAGGGGCAAACTCGTAACTCTGTGAGATAAGTGCTTGGGACTCAGGTGGGGCACCCGGGCCAGCCCAGGCTGGGTAGCGGGGGTAGTGCGGGACTCCCCTGACACTATACTGTGGGCTGGAGGGTAGGAAAGACGTTCCAGACACGGGAAGCAGACATATGCCGAGACCTCGGGCTGATAAGTCATGTGTGTGACTTACTGAAGAAAGGGAAAGCCATTCTCTACAGCAGACGTTCTCTATGACGGCAAAGCCAGATAAAAGTCCTGATCAGCTCCAGGCCCGTACTGGGCTGTACGGGCATCGTGTGTGTGAAGTGTTTCATTTGTTCGTTCATACATTCATCCATGCATTCATTCCATCCCACTGCCTCCCCCAACATCCTGTGCCCCTGGGTCGTGGGGTCACTCACCCCACAGTCCCTGTGTTCTTGCGCTGGCAGGTGGTGCTGACCTGCCCATGGAAGCGTTCCTTGAGCTGCAGGCAGGCATCAGGGGTATACCACTGGAAAAAGACAGACAGATGGGCACTTCATCCTGTGAAGCAGCAGCTCCAACACCAAGCACGGGAGCGAGGTGGTCACTTGCCTCCCAGCCTTCCCTCCCTCCTGAGCCTTGAAGCTCCAGCCTCGTTAGCTTTCCCTGATCCCTCTGTCACATCCGTCCTCTAACCCCTCAGTGGCCCTAGACTCCAAGGTCTTGTGAGTCCTGAGCAGCAGCAGGGGCCAGGCTAGACCAAAGGGCCCAGGTGGAAACTCAGAGAGCGGGGTCTCACCTGGGGCAGCTGCATCCTTGCTGTGGGTATGTGGCAGGTCTCTGTCCTCTCTGGACCTCCTCAGGTGAGAAGAGGGGTGGGCTGTAAGGGACTTTTTAACTCCAAGATCCTTCCATGCCTTCTGTGGATCTTTGATGCCATTTTTGCTTTAAACGTATGTATCTATGTATATGGAAAATGTCCTGGAGGGCTCTTTGGGTCTTCCATAGTTCTTAGAAGGCAGATCTGGGCTATGGTTGAAGAGCATGACCTCAGGTCAGGAAGACCTGTGTCTCCACTTAGCTGCTGTGTGATCCCAGGCAGCTGTCTAGTATCTCTGAACTTTAATTTCCCCATCTATAAGACCTCGTAAGCCTGGGGGCATAAAATGAAATGATGCTTATAAAGCCATCAGTGCAGACCCAGCCTGGCATATACTAAGCGCTCAACAAATGTTCACAGCTATTAAGATGTCACAACACATGTTGAACACACATTTGTTTTATAATAGGAAAAGATGACATTGAAGAAACTGAAGGTGACTGCTAGGTTTTGCTCTCAGATTGGTGGAGGCTGAGGGTGGAGCATGGTAAGGATGTGGGGAGAAGGGCATCGTTAGAAGCTGTTGGTGTGCTCTGCCGTGATATGGCAGGGGTCCCCCAGGCCACCTGCTCTGTCCTTCGGGGCACTGCTTGGACCCAAAGCTCCCCTGTGACAAGGGCTCCACCCCCTCCCCTAGCCGTAGTGTTTCTTCTGAGTTCCCAGGCACTGAGATGGGCTCTGCCCTGGCCCATCCACCCCTTCGGCTCCAGGCATGTTGGAGGCAGCAGGGACAGTGGAAGGAGCTTTACAAAAGGGCAAGTCACAACACCTCAGTGAGCCCGTTTCCTCATCTGTAAAGTGCGGACACTCATACCAGCAGCTCTTCATGCGGTCGTTGGAGGATCAAATGGGTGATGTAGGTGAACAGCTTAGCCTCACAGCCCACGTTCGTGTGGAACAGTGCCAGCTACCTCATGAGAAAGCTGGCTGCTTTTTCCTGTTGACTTTCATGTCAGCCTCAAACTGGGGGTCAGCCTGGTCATGGTGGTCATTAAAGGAATCCCACCATTTTGGATGCACTGAAGAAATGTAGTAAGGAAGACTGGGCAGGGAGTGTGAGCTGATTTTAGAAACAGGGAAACTGAGGCACAGGGTAATGGGAGGGGCTTGCCCTGCCTAACCATGAATTTTTCAGGTCTGAAGTGTGTGGCCCTCAGATACAGCATCAACTGCCGAAGACAGGAGCGGGGAGAATCTCACCCTCTATGAAAACATGATGGATGCCCCAGGCTGCCTCTCAGGGTAGGGGAAAGTTGAAGCCCTAGAGTCAGATTCAGGTCAAGCCCTGGCTCTGCCATGCCCAGCTGTGTGATGCCAGGCAGCCGCCCCTACGTCTCTGAGCCTTGCCTATCTGTTCTGTAAATGGAGTCCTCTGTCCCGCGAGACCTGAACTGTTTTGTGCCGATGACACTTCCCTTCTTTTTGGCCCACTAAACATCAGTGTCCGTCATCCCTGGTGACCACGGTCAAGCTCTCTAGGGAAGCAATTGCCTGGGTCTCTGTTGAGATGGAAAATTCCAGGGGAACTGTCCACAGGTCCGAGGCACCACAGCTTTCTCTGTGGGTGTGTAGAGGCAGAAAAGGTGAGAAGGTATGACGGCAGGCCCACCCAAATTACCCAAAGTCTGCAGTCACCTCCTTCCTCCTTACCAGCCTGAGCACAGAATTCAAAAGACAGAGTGGTCGCTCCATGGAGAGGATTTTTCCCTCCATGCCTGTCCCAAGTCACATGGAGGCAACCACCGGTAGCAGGATCTTCTGTGTCTTTCCAGAGGTATTTTTGGCATGTACATACACATGTACATGCACATACATTGGTTTTCTCCCCTCTCCTTTTTGCACCCGTGGAAGTAGGCTAAACCACTGCTCCCTTCCTTGCATTTTTACTTAATTGACTTTGGCCCTCACTGCATATCCACTCCTGAAGGGAAGCCTCATTCTTCCTCCTGTCTGTGCCAGGAAGTAGCATTTTGCTGTTGAAGCAGCGTCCCCTGGAGGACATTTATATTGTGTCTGACTGGCTTCACAAACTGCTCCAATGCCTGGCCTTGAAAGGCTGGATCAGAAGGCAGGGACATTGCAATGGTGGGAAATATTGTCCCACTACACCCTCTAGGGGTGGGACGGATTTGCATCGCCTGATGCAATTAATACTGGATTTTAATACACATGGAAGAGAGTGGTGTTTTCAACAGGAACCAAAGGCAGAATGGTAAGGAGAGAGGACCCTGGATTTGGTGTCAGGAAACTAGAGTGCTATTTTGATAATAATAATGATAACAACGAGCACAGCAGTGACCAGGACTCAGGCAAGGGAGCTCCGGTTTACCACAGGCCAGGCACCCAATGTGAGGAATTATCCTTGTGTATCAGCAGCTCTGAGAGGCTGAGTAACTTGCCCACAGTCACATAGTTTCACGACAGTCAGAATTCACACCCAGGACTGCCTGATTGCAGTCTGTGCCTTTAACCTCCATGCCACATTGTCTCCTGCTGTCACCCTTAACTTGCTGGTCCACCTGGGACAAGTCAGTGCCAAGTCTCCCTCTTTCTGAAGAAGTCTAGTAAGTTCCTGGGGTCTGTTAGAGAGGGACTGCCCTCCCCAATTCTCCTGCTTTGTTTCCAGTGGTGAATGCAGGTGGGGAAATGTGGGCGTGGACAAGGTGTTGGGAGAGCAGGGTACACAGAAAGGGCTGGCTAATGATTCTCTACCTTAGGGAAGCTGGTGATGACACGGTCCCGGCTCACAGGCGGTCCCAAAGGCGTCAGCGAGGACCTCATCCTTCCAGAGTGTCCTGTGGACCCAACCAGAGGAAGAGAGTTAGGGCGCTGTGCAAATCCTGGGGGACTCATCCTCAAGTTTATGCTTAACCTCTCAGTAGCTTTAAACATTAATCCACACTTTTATGTCTGTTGGGGAAACTGGCCAGAGGTCATCTGTTTCCATCTGCAGGCAGTCTGGCTGGGGTGGGGGCGAAGAGACCAGGCTTTCCTGGCCCTGCCTGGGAGTCAGGAAGACCCGGGTCTCCTCCCGCTAGATGTCTAACCAGGAGTGGTCGCTCTCTGAACTTATCACTGCGGTGTGAGCGAGGCTTGGCGCAAAAGCCAAGCTGTGCGTCGTTCCAGCCCAGGTGGGGGAGCAGAATTGGGGTGGTCCTCTGCTCCTGGGATCTGAGGGATGAAGGCTCTGGGTGGGTCAGGGGCCTCAGGTTTCAGCCCACCGGCGTTTCCCCGTATCCCTTCACCGTGCCCAGCGCCAGGCCTTTCGCATCTATTCAGCACCCGTGCGTCTCCTGTCCTCCTCCTCTCCCCACTAGGGTGGCCTTGGCCAAGTCCTTAACCAGGCCTGTCGTCCTCCCGGATCGGACCCGGTTCTCTTTCAGGACCAACACGGGCTGGCCCAGGGCAGGCGCTCAGGAAATGAGGAGGCCCTGGGGCTGCAGGCCGCGGCGTTCCGGTTAGGGCTGTGGGAGGTGGGCGGGCATGCGGCGCCCCCCGAACCAGAGCCTCGGACGTGCCTGCACCGGAGCTTACTAGGGTGGGATCGAGGGGACGGCGGACTCACCCGCGGAGGTTGCAAAGGCTCTAGAAGCTGCGCTGCCTGGTCTGGCCCGGCCCGTGGCCGCGATCACCATAGCAACCGGCGCCACGCGGGACCCGCCGGCGTCTGACGAATCCCGGGCGTCAGGGACGGGGTCTGGGCGGGGCTCACAGCGGTTCGTTAAGGGCGGTTACCGTAGCAACCAGAGCCTCTTGGGGGAGCATAGAAGCTTCCAAGACACTGCGCGAGCGGGGGCGATCACCATGGTAACGAGGGCGGGATCCGGCAGGCGGGCGGTGGGCAGGGACGGGGCGGCCCGGGGCGGCCCGGAGGTGGGGCCGGTGCCCTAANACGGAGGAGCCTGATGTGGGGCTCGATCCCACAACGCCGGGATCACGCCCTGAGCCAAAGGCAGACGCTTAACCGCTGTGCCACGCAGGCGCCCCTGGAGCACCCAGCTTCTATGGGATGGGTGATAGCTTAAACAAACGGGTAGGGATTGTGTGAGGTGTTTAAATATTTATTTTCATAATATTAAATACGATTTTTTTCTGGTTATCTAAATATTTCGTGTTTTTCTTTATATATTGTTATGGAGGGATCTCCAAGATCCCTTGACTCCTTTTTCTCACAACCCGTATCTGGTTTATCAGTAAATCCAGTAGATTCTATCCTGAAATTTTGTCCAGTATCCTCTTATCGCCCCCTCTTCCACTGGTTTTGCCATCATCTTCTCTCCCTCCAACCCTTGCCCCTATGCTACTCCCATTTCTGCAGCCCCAGGGATCCTTCTGTTAAAACAGATCAGATCATGGCAATCTTTGGCTCTAAACCGTCCAAGGTCTCATCTCTCTCAGATTAATAAAATCTTTACAACGGTCCAAGAGGCTTCACGTAATTTGCTCTGGCCTTGTTTCCTCTCATCTTCTACCGCTTACTCCCCATTCCCCCATCCCACACAGGCTCCCCTGGCCTCCTTGCCCTTCCTGCAACACACCAGGCACTGAGGTGTTTGCACTAGCTGTTCCCTAAGCCTGGAATGCTTTTTACCCAGATTTTCACATCGCTCCCCTCCTTCCCCTTCAAGTTTGCTCAAATAACACCGCTAGATGAGGCCTCCCCAAAGCAACCTATTTACAACTGTAGCATCCTCCCAACCCCTTATTCTGCTCTGTTTCTCCCAGGCACCTACTATTTTCTAACATATTATGTAACTTATTGTTTATGTTGATTGTCTATCTCCCCCCACTGGCTGCTGGGAGAGCAGGGGTGTTTGTGTTTATTTCATCCATGTATTACATGGGCTAAACAGTGCCTTGCTATAGCAGACATTTAGTGAATGTTGAGTGAGTGAATGAATATTAAATTTTTAAAAAGGAGGTAGAGAACACTGTTTGAAGTATGCTGCCAGGATAAAAAGTAAATGGATCATATTTACTTGTGTAAGTTTAGCTTGACTCTGAAAAGATACCAGCCGTTGCTACAGGTAAGGACAACCTGTTGGCTGGGGACTGAGGTGGGAGGGAGACATTTTACTTTCAAACTTTATAGATTTTCCTCTATGTGCCTATATTGCCTGTTCAATAAATAACTTAAATAAGAATAAATGACTTGGAACACAGATTATAAATAACATCCCCCGATCTCTGGCCTTGCCAGGTCAACCTTGATATATTTTGGTGTGCTTCACTCCTTCGAGTCTTTCCTGCAGACACCTCCTCCTCTTGGCAATCATGGCATAAGAACTTCTGCTGTAGCATTGGCCTTCGATTGGAGTCCAGCCCCCTGCAGTGGCCTACCATTCATTGATCTTAATCTGCATAGTTCTGAATCTAATGGTGCCTGAATATCATATACCTGGCTTCTAGAGTTCATTTCATAAAATTAATTTCTGTAATTAATGGCTGTTTAAAAGCTGGCCTGAGTCACTGAGCTCCCATAAGCTAGTTTGAAGAGTGAGGCAGGTGGGCTAGATGGCCTCCAGAGGCATTTGTAAGGCTGTGTAATCACAAAATGAGAGAGTAGTTAGTTTTGGAGAGGAAGATGGGGTATGGGATAGGGGAAGAGGACGCAGGCATTGATAATGTTCTGGTGGTGAATTCACACGTAGTTATTATATTTTTATGTTTCATAATTAACATATATACTAATATAATGGTA
The DNA here is from genome assembly GCF_002007445.2 of Ailuropoda melanoleuca. Classification (NCBI taxonomy): domain Eukaryota; kingdom Metazoa; phylum Chordata; class Mammalia; order Carnivora; family Ursidae; genus Ailuropoda; species Ailuropoda melanoleuca. The sequence continues at coordinate 42,512,945 of NC_048231.1, forward strand.
TGTATATCTTTAAAAAGATAACAAAAAAGAGATTGAAAAATAATAAAACTGAAAGATAATGAAAGAAAGAAAGAAAGAAGGAAAGAAAGAAAGAAAGAAAGAAAGAAAGAAAGAAAGAAAGAAAGAAAAAGAAAGAAAAGGAAAGAAGACTGGGGGCGCCTGGGTGGCTCAGTTGTTAAGCGTCTGCCTTGGGCTCAGGGCGTGATCCTGGAGTTCTGGGATTGAGCCCCACATCGGGCTCCTCCGCTGGGAGCCTGCTTCTTCCACTCCCACCCCCTTGCTTGTGTTCCCTCTCTCGCTGGCTGTCTCTCTCTCTGTCAAATGAATAAATAAAATCTTTAAAAAAAAAAAAAGAAAAAGAAAGAAAGAAAGAAAGAAAGAAAGAAAGAAAGAAAGAAAGAAAGAGAGAAGACTGTAACCAGATTCTGAGAGGCCCGGGGTTCCCAGCTTTGAGAATCTACTTGATTCAGCTCCCTGATTTCACAGACATGGCACCTAAGGCTCACAAAATCAAAAGAATTTGACTAGTTGAGTTAAAACTAGAATAGAACCCAGATTTCCTGACTCCTAGTCCAGTGCTCTCCACAACACCTTCCTAAAAAAAGCTAGGAGGCTCTGGGGTAGAGATCCTTTATGACTAGGTCCTTTGAAGAACCACGAGGGGTGGATCTCCGCATCAGAATATGGGTTCCTGGGCACACACATCTGAGTTAGTTATCTTCATTTCAAAGCTAATAGTGCTGGAGGCTAATGCTTGGTGCCTTTGTTAGTTAAATTTCAGTGCTAAGAGCTCAGGCTTAGGGGGTGGACTTATGTGAGTTGCTCTACCTCTTCCTGTGCCTCAGTTTACTCAGCTATAAAATGGACACGACTATCAACTTCAAGGGTTTGCTGTGAGGATCACACAAGGTGGTGAAAGTGCTTTGTAGATAATAAATCTTGATTCAAGTCCATTAACCATTCATTTATTCTACATTGGCTAAAAGCCTTTTAGTATATTCCTGGAACTGGAAAGGCAAGTAAACAGGACTGACATGACCTCCATCCTCAGGGAAGCTGGAGTCTGCTGGGGAAAACAGAAATAAATAGAGAATTAGGGGAGGAAGTGTGCCAGTGGGATAATTAAGCTATGGGATCATTTACTAATTTGGCATTGGGGAGAGGATAGGATTAGTGGAAGAAGCGTACACCAAGCCGTGTCTTGAAGGACAAAAAAGTGGCTAGTATTACAAGCAGCTCAGGCTGCAGGAAATAGTTGACCATCTGGGAAATTAAAAGAATCCAGCATGGCTGAAGGAGGCCATGACCCAGGGCCTTGAGTGGAAGGCTAGGAGTTTGGACTCTGTCCTGAGACCAGTGGGAAGCCATGGGAGGGTTTTATGCGGGTGATGGCTGGGTCTGGCTTGCTTTCAAGAACAATTGCTCCACTGCAGGGGCTGATCTATGTCATTAGCAGGTAATCAGATTGCAGATCAAGGAGCATGGGCCAGGGCTAGACAGTCCAGGGATCAGGCCTGTGTAATTTGGGGGAAGCTACAGAACCTCTCTGAAGTTTGTCTGTAAACTGCATGTTATCACTTCCCGAGTTTACTCTGAGGATGAAAGGCATGCAGTGTTCAATTCAGAGAAAGAGTACAGTCACTTCGCTTCCCTTTTGTACCATGAACAAAGTGAGCCGCCTTTGTTCTTCACAGTAACCCTGTAAAGCATCACTGTCCCCACTTTACAGCTGGTCTTGGCGCCGGGGCCGTTTGCGCCTGCGCGGCGGGCGCTGCTGACGCCGCGGGGTAGCCTGGCAATCCGGTCTCCCGGCAACTGGAGTGCGCTTCCGGGATCGTTGGCTGAGGCAGGTGAGCCAGCGGCCGCCAGAGGGAACAGGGGGTCCCCAGATCCACCCAGCCCGGTTCACACTGGGCTGAGGTCCTCTTACCTCCCTAACCCATGCTCCTTAGAAGAGGGCAGGCCCCTGTCCCCAGCACCCACTGTTCCTTGCCCGGGGAGCCGAGAAATGGCCACGTCCCTCCCAGCTAGGCCCCCTCTCCTCTTGCCCCCGTCACGTAGTGCCCAGAATCAGAGTCTGGCTCACCTCCTTTACTGAAGCTGATCATTCCTACAGGGCGGGGCTGTCCCTGGGACTAATCGCAGTAATCACCACCACCATAACAGTAGCCGCAGAGGGCATATCCCGAGCCTGGTGTGCCAGACTCATGAGCAGCAGTTCCTATGACGGCTCTGGCAGGGAGGGAAGGAGGTGCTATTATGAACCTCCCTTTTGCAGCTGTAGAAAGACACAGAAGTAACTTGTCAAGGCCCACCCATGGCCTGGGTCTGGATCCTGTTAACTACAGTTGACCTTTGCACAACATAGGGGTAGGAGTGCCAATGCTAGCCTTCCCCCACAGTCGAAAATCCACTTAAAACTTTTGACTCCCTTCTTAACTATTAGTAAGCCTACTGTTGACCAGAGGCCTTACGGATAACATCAACAGTCGATTAACATATATGTTATTGTTCTATTTATTATATACTATAATCTCACAATAAAGGAAGCTAGAGGAAAGAAAATGTTAGTAAGGAAAGTATAAGGGAGAGAATACATTCAGTGTTTATGTAAAAAATATTGATACAAAAAGTGTATTACGTAAAAAAAAGTACTGTATTATAAAAAATCCATGTGTAAGTGGACCCATGCATTTCACACCTGTGTTGTTCACAGGTCAGCTATCCTGAGCCACACTGTCTGTAGTTGCTCCAAGTATAAATGTGTGTAATAAAAATAAATCACACTTTAGGGGCGCCTGGGTGGCTCAGTCGTTAAGCGTCTGCCTTCGGCTCAGGGCGTGATCCCGGCATTATGGGATCGAGCCCCACATCGGGCTCCTCTGCTAGGAGCCTGCTTCTTCCACTCCCACTCCCCCTGCTTGTGTTCCCTCTCTCGCTGGATGTCTCTATCTCTGTCAAATAAATAAATAAAATCTCTAAAAAAAAAATCACCCTTTAACCTTAATTCCTCTTTTTGTGGCTGTGTCAGAAGCATCTGAATATGGGTCCCTGATGGGTGAATGAACTAGACCTGGATTTGAACATTGGCTCCTGGCCTTACCAGTTCCATGACCTGAAGCCAACTCCTACCTATAGACCTCAACTACTTCCTTTGTAAAATTGGGATAACACAAGTGCCCTCCTTCTGGAGTAGTTGAGTTCGATACTAGGTGTTGCTGGTGTAAGATAAGGACTACCCGTGGTGACCATATTCGTGTTTGCACCTTTGGTTTGTTTTGTCTTTTTGGTGCCTTTGACCCAAGGCCCAGCATGTAAACTATTGATGGTTTCCTCTGTCGTTAAGCACGGGAGAACTCTGGAGTTTGCAATTTGGGCTGCTCTTTACCTTTATCATGACCTTGAGCAGATTCATTCATTGCGCTCAGCCTCAGTTTGCTCATCCACAAAACGGAAGTAAAGATACCCACCTGACTGCCCTTATGGTTTGAGGATCAAACGAGAAGTAGCTTCTAATTCCTGGTGGTAATAATGACAACTTTTTGTGTTCTCTTAATCAGTGGTTTCTGCAGAGCTTTGTTTTGAGAGTTAGAGAGTTGCCCTCCGCAGTCGTGGAATGATGGCCCATGCCCGGAGCTCCATGTACCTGCCCCCCGACATCAATCCTGCTCAGGCCGCCATTGCCTATGGCTGTCGGGCCCTGCCCAAGCTGAACGAGGAGCTGCAGTCAGAGGACCTGCTGACGAGGCAGAAAGCCCTCATGGCTCTGTGCGACCTCATGCACGACCCTGAGCATGTCTACGTGGCCATTGACATAGGTGAGTGTCACAGCCCAGGTGACCATGACTGCGATCTGGATGGATAGAAACAGTGGCTTGAAGTGGGAGGTGCTGAGGTGACATGGCCTCTTCACCGCGTCCCTCCCGGCTGGTCAGTCCTTGCTCAGACACCACCAGTGTCCCACCCAGAGCCACAAATCAGCCCCTTCTGCTATGGCTCAACCAGGTGGCCACAAATCCATCTAACAGCCCTGTTTATTTACGTCATCCATGAGGCCGTCACAAAAGATAAGCACACGCCTTATTAAAACCACACACGTATCCGGGAGCTATGTCCCTGGTGTCCCACTCTTCTGATGATCAAAATAAGGCTTGAGGTGATTTTCATGACATGGTCACACATTTCCCAGATCAGGCAACCGATGGATGAACTGCTGCTTCTCCCTCCAGCCCTAGCTGAAGGGCAGGTTAATTCCAGATTTGGCTGTGGTTCCTAGAAACAGGGCCTAGGACACCGGGTGGAGCTTAAGGTGCTGTTTAATAAGCCTGACTCTGGGCCAGCACCACCCCAGTGCTCTGCCTATGTTATCTTAATTCTCGTAGCACCTGCCTTGGGAGGGAAGATAAGAAAACTGACAGATAAAAAAACCGGATGTTCAGAGGAGGGGTGCAAGTGTAGGGTTGCCAGATAAATAAAGCAGGATTTTTGTTTGCCCAACGTGGCATCCCTAGGTGTAACCTATTCAAGGATACATGACTACTTTGGGACAGGGGTGAGAATTTGACCCCTCAGTATCTCCAAATGCAAAGGCCACTTTCTTAATCAGTGGACCGGGAGACCAGGCATTGGTTGGAAGCGTGCAGGGGGTTAGATAACACAGCCCCCTGTGTGAGCCTTTCTATCTCACAGAGACCATTCGGTGAATCAGAACTCCTTTGCATTTGGCATGATTCCCCCAGGCCCCAAAGCAGCAGAACTTCTGGTAGTCTCTCGTTGTCCGACATTGGCTCACCTGTCAACTTCTAGGTAAGTTGATTTCTTGAGACCAGTAAATGCTCAAAGGTTTCTGTGCCTTGCAGGCTGCCTGGAGAGCCTGAAAGCTTTGCTGAAGGATGACAATGCCATGGTGCGGCTAAAGACCACTGAGGCGCTCTACATCATGGCCACCCATAACGGCAGGTGGGCAGCTGTCTCTGGGAACTGGTGTCATGCTTCCAGCCACACCCCCTCCCCTGGGTGGCAGGCCCTTGGATGACCTTAAATGCTCTCAAGTTTTGTCTCTCAGTTTGTGTGTGTGTCAAAGGGAGGGTGGGGGTGCTTTCCCATATCCGTTCAGTTCTCGCTCTTGACCTGGGATCACTGGTTTTACTTGGCATTGAAAACGGAACCGAGAATCACAAAGCCCTGCCCAGGGACTGCTGCCCAGCGTGCATGTGCCCAGAAAGAAGGAATCGAGGGGCAGGGTGCTCATTGTCTTCCAGCTTGTTTGATGTAAACAACAGATGCCCCTTACAGAAGCTTGAGATCCTTTCAGGGATGTCAGGGCATCTCATGAAATGAAGGTGAGGTTGCTCAGTCCCGCCTCTCCTCAAGCTCTCTGTGCCTCAGTGTCCTAGTCTCCACCTGCTTGTGGGGGCAGGGAGTTAAATGCGTTGGCACACGTGAAGCGCTCAGCCCCAAAACATCTGCCTCACGTTGGCCTGGCTGGCCACCGGGTGCTCCTCTCTCTGGGGACTGCTGCCTCCTTTCTCCCTGCAGATAGTCTCTGTGAACTCACACTCCTGCTTGCTCAGGGCCATCTCCAGATGGTGGTCTTGGTCCCTCAGTCCCCCTGAACTCCCTGCTCCCTGATTCCTCTCTGGGTTCTAATTTCAGGTCCCCAGAAGGGGACGTGGTTAGCCCGAACAACGTGCAGCCCTGGCCCGTTGGGTCAGTATGAATGAATGGGGTGTGTACGGGGAGGTGGTGCTGCAGTGAGAGCCCCAATTCACATGCTTTGCACCAAGAAGGGCAGAAGGGTATGGGGGACAGAGGAGTGAGGGGGGGCAGGAGCCCTGGTGTTTGGGGACTCCAACGTTTCCTTGGTGGAGTCTCGCTGTGCTTATCTGAGCCAGACCCAGGCCAAGTGCTTTAATACTTAGGAGCATAGAGGACTGTAGGGACTCTCATTCTTCCTGCTCCTATTTTCTCTCTCTGGATGTGGACATTAAGTGGTAACCCCCAACAAGGGCTGATAGACACTGTGGGGAGAGGTGCTTGGAGCTTGGGCAAGTACAAGGAAATTGTCCGTTTGTTTAGTGGCAGTAGGAGGTTGGGGGGGTGGATTCGTGGATATGGCCACGGTAGCAGAGGTTGATGGGGGACACGCAGTGAAGCAAATATGACTGACCAAGGACCTGCTACGGCCTGGCCCGCACACTCCTTCAGTGTCTGCCATCCCTCGCTCTGCCACCTCCAGGTGTGGGGAAGGGAACCAAGATACCAGGGCCCAGAAGTCCCAAATCCTGGCTCGTTCCACCACATCACAGTAGATGAAGACTGCAAAGAGCCAGAAGTAACAGAGGCTGGTTTCTGAAGTTTGCCCGAGTTCGGTGGTGATCTTGTAACTTAAAGCCAGTAGCTCGTGGAGTCTGTCAAGCTCTAAGTAACTGCTCGTGTGGAAACTTTTGTACCTCTTGCACCCACACAGGTAGCGACAGGAAGAGGGGACGAGGGTAGCAGCCTGGGGCTTGACATCTTGTTGCCTTGAGAAGTCAGTGGGTATGACAGCCCACAAACGGGAGAGCCTTCCAGGAGGCCTGCCTCGCCTGGCTTACCTGTTGTTCACCTGCTGGTGAGGGGGGCAGATGCCCTCAGGGCAAACACGGCAGCCTTACAAAGCGGGAGTGACCGGGTGTGGGCAACCAGGGGCTCACTGAAGAGGCCCGGACACCTCATGATGGGCAGTCAGGGACGTCCTCTGCAACCCGGGTGCCCTGCTAGGATTTTCTTGTCCCGGAACAACTCCGAATTCAACGTAGGTTAAATCCTGGCCAACACAGCACGAGCACAACTGGTTGGGCACTTCCTGTGTGTCAGGCCCGGGGCAAGGGCATCACACTGAGTTCTCACTGACCCCAGCCCTGAGAGATGTGCCCTCCGGAGCCCTCACACCAGATGTGCTCGGGCCCAGCAGTTAATCAAAAGAAAGAGTTACAAAGCCAGCAATTGCAGAAGTTGCACATTCCCTTTAAACTGTTCATTTTAACCCCAGACACGAATAACGAGGCGCTCACCAACCCCTCTGTGCCACCCAGGCCTCTTCTTGGGTGTGGGCCCACTGGTTGGTGTTTCCCATCATCTTTTTTGCTTAAACCACACCTATAACATCTTCTAATTTGCAGCTTTGGTTTCTTTCAAATAGAGTGAGAACTCAAAGACATTAATGGAGTAATCTGCATGTAAAAACCTTCTAGAAGCTTTTACAGTCATCTCGCTTTTTTTTTTTTGAGACTCACTTTTGAGTCTTCCCAAAGCAATCAACTTTGTTTTCATAAGGAAATTAAAAAAAAAAAACACCTCTTCTCACATCTAATTGGCTTCCCTAATAGTTAATTAACTTATATAATTATAACAAGCAGCATAACGGGCATGCATAGGTTTGGAGGCAAGCATCTGGCTGTTGGCAGGCTCCCCATTCAGCTGGGGAAGAGGCAGGGGCTTCGAGGGGCAGGGATTGCACAGCCTGGAGCATCAGTGGGTGTCTGCCCCAGTGGGTGGATCCCTGAAGTCAGGGTTGGTCAGTTGTGAATTCTGTTGCCTCATCCTCATTTTACAGATAATAGGATTGACGCTCACAAGAGTGAAAGGAAGCATCCAGGGGTACAAAGAGCAGAGTCCTAGCTGAGGAAGGGCCAGAGCTGTGTGATTCCAACATGTGGTTCCTTGCACCGCCACACAAGCCGCACTGCTCTCATGGCCTCTAGAGATGCCGTAATTGATTGTCCACCTCTGGCCTTTTGCTTCTCCCTGGGAGCCGGAGGAATGTGGTCTGTGCCAGTGGTGGGTGGGCACCTTCCTCCTTGCTCTTACGGTATCCTCTCAGGGCATGGTCTTAATTGTGCCTAAATCTGAATTCTTTTCCTCAGAGAGGGCTTTTTAGAGCATGATGTCATCCTTGCCTTGTCCTACCTGCTGAACGACCCTCAGCCAGCCTGTCGAAAGAACCTGCACCTGGCCTTGAAGCATATGGCCCAGCTCCCCTCAGGTAGGGTCTTTGTGGGCATCAGGTGGCCTCTCGGTCTCCACTGCAGGTCACTCATGCGTCATGCTGCAGGTCGCGGTCTAGAGCACATTTTAAAAAAAAAGTTATGCTTTTACTAAGGTACAACATACATATCAAAAAGGCACAAATCATACATGAACGTTTTTTCAAATTGTACTAAGTAAACATGCCGTGGAACCACTACCCAGATTGAGAAATTTCTAGAGTATTGCCACCACTCTAAATTTCCCACATGCCCCAGACCAGTTACTACTGCTCACCCTAAGGGAAACGGTATCTTCTCTTTATGAGACTGTAGATTGTTTTATGCCTTTTCTTAAATTCTACACAAGTGGAAACGTACAGTCTGTAACATCTTGTTTCTACCTTTGTTTTTGCTCAGCGTTTTGTCTCTGGGATCCCTGCATGATTTTTGCTGATTTGCACTGGAGTGTGGGATTCGCATTATATGAGTATGCTGCAGTCTTTTTATCCACTTTGTTGCCAACGGACATTTGAATTATTTCTCGTGTACGGCTCCCAAGAACAGAGTGTCTATAAACATTCTTCTGAGTGTCTTTTGATGGACGTACAGATGCATTTCTTTTGAGACATACCTGGGAGGGGATTGCTGGGGATAGGACAAGTTTGTGTTCAGCCGTAGAAGGTACTACCAATGGTTTTCTAAAATAGTCATACCAATTTACACTCCCAGCAGCAGTGCCGTCGAGTTCCACATGCTCTCCATCCTCACCCACACTTGATCTTTCCTGGCTCTTTATTTTAGCTATTTTGGTGGGTGGGTGAGTGGTAGTGTCTCATTTTGGTTTTAATTTGTGTTTCCCTGATGATTCTAGCCCTGTAAATGCCCTCATTTGTGAAGTGTGCCATAGCGCGTTTAAAGAGTAAAGAAAGCCTGCCCCCCCCCCAGGCTTGAGGTCGCCCTCAGTTGAGTGCTCTTGCTGGTTAGATGCAGAGTCCAGGGTGATGGCCACCCACCCCCCGCAGCTAGAGGCTTGAGGTTTGTGTCAGATTCACAGCTGCCCTGTCACGTGGTGCAATGAACATTTTAAACAGGGGGCTCATTCCAAGAGGCGTGATATCAAGGCCTTAAAGGGGGTGCCTCAAGTTAAAGGTGTGCAAAAAGGCGTCGCAGCCCAGGAGTGAGACAGCCCTGGGTTCCCACTGCCCTTTCTCCTGGTTCTTTGCATGCCCCCGGATAGGTTACTTTCTCAAGCGAGAAGGTGCTCGTCAAGCGTGTAGCGCATCGCCCTGCATGGAATGCGCCATAAACCCTCAACTCTATGTGTGAACGCTCCCTGAGTTGAGGGCCCAGAGAGAAATGACTAATGGGATCAGGAGCAGAGAGGCAGGCCTAACAGACCGGGGCCCTTGGGGGCCTGGGATTGCTGCCATCCGGGAAGCGCACCTTCTTCCAGCTGGGCCGGGCTGGGCGTTGGGGAGCATGCTAGGCCAGACGACAGACCCCCGGTGGTCTTCTAAAAGGACGCGCTTATCCCTGGCCCCATCCCAGGCCAACAGAATCTGTCTCTGGGAGCGGGCGCACATATCTTTCTCAAATGCACCTTGGCCGATTCTCCCTGGAGGCCGTGATTGGGGGCCGCTGGGACAGTGGGGTGTCTGTGAAGCACCAATGCTCAGGCCTGAGCTAAATGAATGCCCTGTGCTTACCACACAGGAATGCTCCTTCTTGGGGTGTGCAGCTCCCAGCCAGCTGTCTTATATTACTGCGACCCGTTTAAGCATTCAGAATAATACAGAGCCGATTGTCAACATCCCCTCAGCAAACCCTCACAGCTTTGCTACGTCTTAACATTCTACCGCATTTCCCGTTTGCTTGAGATTTTTGTTTAAAAAAAAGTAATAACAGTCCAAGTACCCTGTGAACCTCCCCACCCAGCACCCTTTCTCCTGCCCTCCCCGGACCCCCCAGTAATTTCTGACTGTATCCCTAACGCACGTCTTTGTTACCACGTGTTATCACGTGTAGTTATGTTACCACGGATGTATTTATCCAGAGATCTTGCCCAACATGTTTTAGAACTCTGTGCCAATGGATTTTGCTGCATGTATCCCCTTGCCACTTAACCTAATGTTATAATTTTGAGATCTATCCACGTTGTGTCATGGGCTCCATTTGACTATTTTAACCGTGGCATACCCTTCTGGTGTTTGAATGTAATGCTGACATTCAATATACACTTACCCGTGCTTGGCTCATGGGGCGGGCTGGTTGTTTCTGATCCTGAGCATTCCCGCTCAGATTTTCCTGGAGTCCCTCCAAGGCCTCTGCTGGAGGAGAGCATCCTTGTGGAGGCGGGAGAATGCATGGCCTTCAGTTTGGCCAGAGGCTTCAATTGCTTCCCGGCCCGCCCTCCTCCAGCCAGGAGAGAGCCCGTTGCACATCCTCACCGGCAACCTGATGGTGTGTGGTGTTGTTGCACTCTTGTGTGGCTTTGCCGTCCCCTGTGGCTGGGAGAGGAGGCATCTTTTCTCTGCCTGGCGCAGCCCGCATCTCCTCTCCTGCCCAGTGTCTCCCTGGAGCCAGAGCACACTGTTGAGTTGTTTTTCCATTTCTTATTGATCTGAGGGAGTGTTTCATTCATCCTGGATTCCAACCCTTCGTTGGCTACACGCATTGCAAATACCATTTCCTGGGTTGTTGCATGGCTTTTCACTGTTTATTTGTTTATCCATTAGCCCAGCAGTTTTTCATTTGAATGTAGTCAGTTTCATCTGTTTTTCCCTCGGTGTGTGTGTGTGTGTTTTGTGCTTCTTAAGAGCTCATGAAGATATTCTGCCCTATTTTGTTCTAACAGTGTAAGAGTTCCGTAGAGTTACAGAAGCTCTACGGTAATCAGTGTTCTGGCGGGGAGGGCCCCGCTTCTCTCTCCGTCCTGCAAAATTGTTCTGGAATGCACAAGCACTGGGCACATCATAAGGAGTAGGGGGGGTGTGGTTCTGACAAGCCTCTCTGGGGGCCCCAGGAGCGAGCCACACCCTCTATCACAGGTTTTCTTGGGTGCTGCTTGTTGTGACGTGCCTGGAAGGGAGGCCTGGGACACTCTGTGAGGGATGTGCGGGAGTGGTGGTGGGGGGGAAAGCTGGAGGGAGAGAGGGAGACACAGGGTATGGCAGACGCCCCAAGAAGTCCGCCTGGGGGGACTCTGAGCACGGTGGCTTCTGGGGTGGCCAGTGTGGCTGTGTCCCAGGTGGCGTCCTCGCTGGGCCTCGGGGTGGGGTGGGTGCATCTCCTTCAGCGGCTGTACTTTTAACCAGTGTGTGACCTTGGGCAGTAGCATAGCCTGTCGGAGCATCGGCTTGATCACGGAGCAGGGGAGTCTGTGTGCCTGTGTGCCTGGCAGTCTGACTCAGCTGGCTCTCCTACTGGTGGTCATTCGCATGGGTTTTCTATCCACTGCCGCCCTAGAAGGCACCCTCTGCACCTGGCCGACTGCCTGGTGCTCAACAAATATCGGTTTTAGCAGGCTTTATGCCACATTTTAAAGGATCATTTGTTAGTTATTTGCGGCAGTTCACTCCTTCCCTCCTTCATTAATTCAACTCCTGTGTTGCACCCTTGATCTCTTCCAGCCACTGTGCCTCAATTTCTTCGTCCACAATACGAGGTGTCCATAGGGAAACAGAGGTCTTCCCTGGGAGTCCTTGGGCCTGGTGGGATCGGGACTGCCGTGTGGCTTCCCAGAGGAACCAGCAGGGGGTGCCATAGGACCGATGACTGCCTGAAGGGTCCTGGCTCTCCTCTCAGGCCCCCGGGTGCTGCACGTCAGGCGAAGAGAAACCAGGATTGTAGAGGCAAATGCTGCCCAGAAGCCTCCAGGCCGGGTTTCCTGTCAGCAGGGTCCTGAGTGACCGCTGGGAATTCTGGGGGAATCTCGGTCTGCTCCCTCGTTTCTGCTAACCCCACACAGAAACAGGTCTTATTTTGTGGCCAGGCGTGACAGGAGAGAACTCTGACGCCAAGAATGAGGATTCTTCTGTAACTGGACTTTAGGATGCATCTGAATAGCACCGGGGCCCTGGACGCGTCTCCCTACTAGCCCCACTGGCCATGGCCCCGGCCCCTTGGGCCCTCGGAGGGTGGCCCGGAACCAGCTTGACTGGGTGCACCCGTGAGTCTGGACTGAGCTCTGAGCTGCTGGCCCAGCTGTGGCAGCAGCACGGTGCAGGGACTGCTCTGTCTCTGACATACCAACAAACCAGGTGCAGCCTGGCTGGGGTGGGGCTGTGGGGGGTCAAAACAGGTGCCCCTCCCTGCCCAGAGGCGAGCTCCAGCCAGGGAGTGGGGAGGGAGACAGAGAGGCTGTTCTCAGTCCTCTTCTGTGGAGGGACAGGGCTTACTGGGCTTGATGTCAGATGCAATTCTGATCTTGGGAATTTTGAGGTGTGGGGGCACATCAGAGCTGAAGGGGAGGGAGTAGCAGAAGCCTAGGGAGAGGGGCTCCTGGAGAAGCAAAACGGTGTTCTCCCTCTTCTGCAGTGTGCCTCGGCCAGGCAGTCTTGGGCAGGCAAGCTGCTGTACCCCTTTCCCTCCTCGGGGGCTGCCTGGGGAGGTGGCCTGGAGCAGCCCTGGCTCCTCCTGGCTCTGACACCAGAGAGTGGAGGGATGGGGCTGGCTGCCTCAGAGGGGTGGGAATTTCCTTTCTCGCCTGCCTTCAGGACCGGGTGCCGCAGGCTCTAGGCATGTCCTCAGCCTGACAGTCTGTGGTGGGCAGTTGCCCCCTTCTCAGACAAAGGACGATTCCCACCAACGGTGACACTGCCCACCTGGTTCCCAGCCTGGTGCACCCACTTGAAGCCTCCTCTCCTCTCACCCTCCCCATCCACTGGTCTTCTCCGGCCGGGAGAGCCTTTCCCCGCATGGCCCGGTCAAGGCAGGTCACCATCTCAGCAGCTACCCTCACCGGCTCTCTTGGAGCGGGCAGTCTTTCTCAGCTCTCTCTATAAGGTTCTCATAATATTCCCAGGCAGTTTGGGAGAGCTCGTTACACAAAGCGGGTCAAGTCCTTCTGGCACAGGTGCTGGGCAGAAGCAGCTGGTCCCTGGCCTCGGACCTACCTCAGCACTGAAGCCCCTCACCCGGCTCATCTCTTAGTGAGGTGAGCGCCCAGGAAGCCGTCCAGCCTTGGTGGGGCCCCCTTGTCCTCATGGGGACTGCGGCCCTCCCCAGCACTTGCCCCTGAGGCAGCAGACCTGCACCCCATCCCCATTTGTCCTAGATGGCCAGGGCCTTGCGTGGGCTCCAGGGAGGGTGGACAGATGGAGCACTGGCCCTGGGGACCCAGGCCTGGTCAGGTCACTTGTTACACTGTGTGGTGCTGGGAAGTCATTCCCCCCTGCGGGTCTCTGTTTTCCCCTCTATAAGACAGAACCAGTAATCTCGGCTTCCCAGGTGTCAGGAGGATGGAATCAGATGAGGGTGTACCAGGTTCAGCCCAGGGCCATGTGGTGAGCAGTCACTGAGGGGAGCTGGGACCCATGGGTCCATCTCAGGTGGCCACGAGAGCTATAGGGGCGGATGGCAATACCCTAGAGCCCACATGGTGGTGTGCCCTATCAGAGGGAGTCTTTGGCCACATCGTGGGACTTGGGCTGTGGTTAGTCACCTGCAGAGGGCGAGGCTGGGCCAGCTCCCCCTGGACAGGGTAGAGTCTCTCCCCTTAGGATCAGCCTCCTGCCAACTCTGGCTTCCTCTCACCAGTCCCTCTGCTGCTGGTCCTGCAGCTCATTTCCCTCTGGCTGATGCCACCATCGGTGAACCCTTCCTGGACCTTTAGCTTAGCAGGTGCCTTCTCCATGCTGGGTAGTGATCGGGCACAGTGGAGGAAGAAGGTGGGTCAGACTGGGCCAGATCCCCTTCCCACCTCGCCCTGGCATGGGTGCTTTTTGCAGTGGGGTGTGGGAGGGAGGGGAGTGGGCTGGGCCTCGAGAGATAGACCGTCTTGGACTGTGAGCATGGGGAAAGGCATGTCAGCATAATGAGCAGAGCAAAAGGGGGATGTAGCAGGCCCACAAGAGGAAGAGCTGGCACAGACGGAGGGTGACTAGACTTACCGTGGGGATCATTTCATAACGTATAGGAAAGTACTGAATCACTAGGAGGAATACCTGAACCTAACAGGATGGAATGTCAATTATACTCAATAAAAATAGGCAACATAAGAAATGAAAAATAAAATGCATTGAATGCATGGTCTCTGAAATGTCACGGAAGGGAGTATAGGGAACATACTTGTCAGAGGTGTCAGTGATATGAGGCAGGAAGGGGCAGTTCGTGTCGCAGATCACAGGGGAGGTTTACGAGGAAAAAAGGTGCAGACGGATCACGGTGGAGGGGGGGCCCTGGAAGAGTTGGCTGACTGGGCTCTGGGAGCCAGGAGTGCTGGCCCAGGGAAGCCACCTCCCATTGTTGAGTACATCAGGAGGGAAGGCAGAATCCTCCTATTTTCCTTCTAGCTGTGTATTTTTAGGTGAAGGATGCGCACGGTGAAATTACTGCTCTTTTCACAGTTGGCATTGAAAGCGTAAAATAAGTCTCAAAGATTTTAAGTCACATGCTATTTCTTCTTATACAAAAGTCCCCTTGGGTGTCTGCTGTTTGGTGATGTGGGAAGGCGTGAAGGGAATCCCCATGAGGGCTCGGGGTGGGGGAGGGAGAGAGCCCGATCTGTCTGTGTGTCTCTGTAATGTGTATCTGCGTGCGCGCATGTGTGTGTCTCCGACTGCTGGTCCTCACTCGCAGCTCTGTGTAGGTCCTGGATTTGAGGAGGAGGGCAGAGCGGCTCTGTGCTCCCTGTGGGATCCTGTCTGGGGGCAGAGTGATCAGGAGGAGAGTCAGGCAAGAATCCTGGGCTTGGGGAAACACTTGCCTCTCTGCTCCACCAGTCCCCGACCTTGACCTTGAGCACCTTTCCTCTTCTGTAAAACGGGTCCCAGCTGACAATCTGCTGTGGTAGAGGCGTTCAAGCCCTCTGTAAGGGGCCTGGTGCAGCATGCACTCACTCGCTCGACTCCTCATTAGTGCCTTCTACCACATGGAGATGCCTCTAACCACACAAGCCAAGAGGCAGCAGACAGTGGGACGGTGGGGGACCCCTCCTCCTCGCACCCTGCAGGACCCCACCTTCCCTGTTAGGCATTGTGGGAACCCTCCAGGCCGTCCACCTCTTGCACTTTGGGAGAGGTGTCTTTAGGCCATGAGGGGTCTGGGTGATGGTGCAGCCTGGGCCAGTGCTGGGCGGGGGTCTCGGAGCCAATCACCCCCAAACCTCAGCCCCTCCAGAAACATGGGCCTGGCAGGGCTCCTCTCTCTTGCAGTTTCTTTCCTTGCTCGAGGTCGTTTATTCTTGATGTTCATTTCAAAGTGATTGTGCCCGAATGTGTGGATTAGGGGAGAGAAGAAGCCAGCTGGGCATGGATGATGTCTCTGGGTACCCTCCCGTGGGTCAGCCGCACACACTCACAGCACGGCAGGACAAGGCTCAGCTCATTCAGGTTATTTTATTTTCTTAAAGTAGACAATCTTTAACTTTCATACAATCACCAGCTCCTCTTTCCCTCTGTACATCTCTTCAAGTCCTTGGCTGTGATTCCACACACTGACCTTGGACATACAGGTACCGAACCGAGGCTGAGAGAAAAGGAGATTTGGCAAGGGCTTTGGCGGCGCCTTCCCTCTTGACGGCGGGGATTCATATTTACATGTGGCCCTGGGCCAAGGTCCTTCCGTGGTGGCGGGTGCCACAGGCCCTGGGACAGGCAGGGCCGGAGTGCGAGGTCCCGGCAGGGCCTCCCTCAGGCTATAATGCTGGCTGAGCCCTCACAGGAGTTGTAGTGGCTCTCAGCCCGTCTCAGGTGTGGAACATGCCGGGGCTGGGGCCCCATCTCCCGCTTCCCCTTCCTCCACTTGCAAAGCCACGAATAATTTACTCTTTAAATACCAAGACATTTAGCTATTGTTCATTCGCTCTGAGGTGAAGAACCTTCTTTAAATACATCACATTTATTTTCTGAAATAAAAACAAAGCAGAAACCGCACCGGTTACAGGAGGACGCTGCAGGGGCTTATGTACAATGCGGCCCCGCGACGCTGCCGTAGGGCGGCCGTCCACCCCACTGTTGCTCGGGAGCAGAGGGACAGACTCATCCAGATAACAACTTTTACACTCAGCAAGCCAGACACAAAAAGGACCACCTGAAAAAAAAATATGTTTTGAAAATCTGCATTTTAAAAAAGAATACTCAACTGCATTTGAAATTTTCCGTTTTTCTGCGAAACACCACGAGATTTGGCCAAAAAAAAGGATGTCAGAGAAGAAAAACCAGGGTTTGATTTATAAAACATCAGACTAGTAGAAGAAAAGCTGGAACCCAGCTGGCCTAGTTTGAAACAAATCGTGCCACTCATGTTATTGTGTGGATTTTTGCTGCATATTTTGAAGCTGTTTAAAAAGAGCTGTGAGTGGCTAGAGGTCTGGTTAGTGCTGTCATCTGGCCTCACACCCAGGTTCCAGAACAAACGTGGTACAGAGTAGGCCAGCAGGGAAGGCGCACAGACCCTGCTCTGGTCCTCTCCTGGTCAGCAGCAGGGTCCCCGGTCCAAAGCCTGGGCAGAGCTGGCTTCCTCCAGATGACCCAGCTGCCTCTCCTCATAGTCCCATGGGGACCCCCATGCAGAGTGGGGCCGACTCGGGAAGGCAAGGTGAAGGGGCAGGAAGGGCTTGTAGTGAACTTGGTGACAGCTGCTTAAGTCTTCAAGAGGCTCCGACGCTTTGGGGAACTTGGCCATCTCCAGACCGTGTATGTGTGCATGTGCGTGTCTACCTACCTAGCAATCTATCCATATATATTTATGTTTGCGGAAACGTGGGGGCCAAGGAGGTGGAGGGGCGGGGGGGGACATTCCTCAGGCCCCCGTTTTCTGCCCCTGGGCCAGGTCTCCCTAGCACGAATGGGGGTGTGACACCCCAGGGGTTTCGCCACAGGCAAACTGGCCAGCCTGGCTCCTCAGCAAAGGCCTATGTACTTGAGATTGTTCTGTATGATGACATCTGTCACCGCATCAAAAACAAACTGGATGTTACTGGTGTCGGTGGCACAGGTGAAGTGGGAGTAGATCTCCTTGGTCTCCTTGTTGCGGTTCAGGTCCTCGAACTGCCGCTGGATGTAGACAGCGGCCTCCTCGTAGGTGTTCTGGCCCTTGTACTCGGGGAAACAGATGGTGAGCGGGATGCGCCGGATCTTCTCCGCCAGCAGGTCCTTCTTGTTCAGGAAGAGGATGAGTGAGGTGTTGATGAACCAGTTGTTGTTACAGATGGAGTCGAAAAGGCGCAGGCTCTCTGCCATTCGACTCTGCGGGCAGGAAAACGCTGGCGTTAATCAGGGGATGCCGCGTGGACGGGCTCTAGGCCCACAGCCCTTCTGGGAGGAAGCCCCCCATCCTGCCCCGGGCAGGGTCTCCCAGCCCTGCACTGGCCCCGGAAATATCACCCTTCTATCGGGAAGGCCTTCCTCTGCTAGGCCAAGTCTGTCTTCACCTGCCTCCCGCACGCTCTGGAGCCCCTGAAGTGGCTGGCCCTGCCCTCGGCACCCCGGCACTTATTTGTAAGGGGCTGTCCTGCTTCCTTGGACTCTCCTCTGTGGCTTGGGGCTGCTGCACAGCCTCCCTCGGCCGCAGGGACCCAGCCAACTCCGCACTCACAGCCGAGGGCCCGGTTTCCTGCTGTCCTGTGCTAGCTCAAGGCCCCCGAGCTGCCCTCACGTCTCCCTCAGTGCGAGTGTGGCCAGCGTCCTGCCCGGCTGGCAGCTCTGGCCCACCCTCCAGGCCTTGGTCCTGTCACATGGTACCGTCATTCCTCAGCCAGATCTGTGAGCGGAGAGCCTACGCTAAAACCAAAAACTCCGGTCTAGAGAATTGGGGAAGGCTCAGGCCCCTCTGCCCCGGCCAGGACATTGGGCTCATGTGAGGACAGTGTTCCAGGAGGCTCAGTGACCCCAGTGGCACTGGCCCTTACTTACCCCTTCTTTCTGAGGACCTTCAATGGGTTGTAGTGACTGAGTGTTTAAGGAACATAACGCGTCCTTCTGACTCCCAGACCCACCGTTTCCACACAGAACTGCCAATTCTGGCTTCTAAAAGGACTGCTGGTGAGTTACTATGGCGAAAGCTGCTCCCCATTTTAAAACAAAATAAACAAGCCAAATGTCCGAACAAAGCCCAGAACTAGTTTAGTTTAGATCTGAGGCGTCAGATTTAAGGAATTTCTGACCAGATTATATCACCAGTGATGTGGTAATGACGAAGGAAGCCACAGCTGGTGCTGATAGTGTGGCCATGGCATGCCAGCTTGTTCAAACCTTGCACCTTCCTATTCCCATTTTACAGATGAAGAAACTGAGGCTTGGGGAGGCAGGAAATGCGCTCCATGTTCCACGGCCAGGGGCTCAGGCTCACTGTAGCGTGAATGGGCAGCATTGTTGGCCTAAGTGAGGTCATCCCAGATGGGGGTGTCCACGCCCCAATGAAACCCTGCTCCTCCAGAGATCCTGGAATGTCCGAGGTACACAACCTAACAGCATCAGTGCTAAGAAGGAACCAGGCCGAATGGGGAGAGAATGCTCAGAGGTACTTGTCATTACTCTCCCACCTCAGAAAAGCTGCCCTGAGACTCCATATACCACCCTGCAGATCGTGTTTTCCAAACCAATCTTGCGCCTTGTTTAGAATGAGCTCAGGAACACCAGAAACTCTGGAAAGTGAGTGGTTTCAGGTCTTGGGAAAAGGAGGGGGTGACCTTTCTGCGGAAACAAGATGCAGGATCCCAAGCCCCAGCAGCGCCTGGAGGAGCCACACAATGTTCCCAAATGTGAGATAAGTGGTGGTCTAGGAATGTCACATTCTACTGGGGAGTAATTAGCTCTAATGGATTCCTGGAAGCCACATTGTAAAGCCTAACAGAGCTATCAATTCTCTTAGGAATGATGTCATAATCAGGGGCTGTGCTTCTAACCCTAAATTTCGCATCAGATAAATAACAGACGTGGTCATTAGCATGCACGCGTTAATTCAGCATGCGTTAATTCATTGAGCAAACACTTGCTGAGCATGCCCTAAGGGCCAGTGACAGGTCCCAGCTGTCACGCCAGGTGATAGAACCAAGACAGAGACCCAGAACTCAGAGGGGGATGGGTTGGCCACCAGCAGGTCACTGCCCATGGCTGGGCCCTGTGTATGGAGCTGGGGCTCATGGAGCGGGAGCCAGGACATGGCCAGGGTCCTAGAATGGTATCTGCTGGGTCACCTGGGGTGAAAGCCAGGGTAACTCTCAAACCCGGTCCAAGCCCAGCAGCTCTGCGCAGGCTGTGGAGTCCAGGAAGCAGAGGGGCAGGAGGGCATCCCAACATGATGAAACAGCGCATGTATGCTGGCCAGCGCTCGCACTGAGGCGTCCACTGGTCAGTCCCTTGAGGGCAGGCCCTGTGTGGCACTGGAGCAGTCACTGGCCACATGTCCCCTCCCACCCCACGGCCAGCTCAGCTGTTCTTCCTGCTCAGCACACACCCCAGGTTCCTGACTTCAGCCGCAGCTGACCAGTCCTTCCTGTCCCATGTGAACCTCTGCCCCACAGACAGCTCTTGGCAGGCTTTTTGGACCCCAAACATCTCTCTGAGCCTCACGTTCCTTACTTGGAAGTGTGGGAACTCAGGCACTTTCCTTACAGGGCAGCCATGCCCTTGGCAGTGCCTTGCAAATACTCAAGAGGATTGCTACCGCCCAGGAGCACAGAACAGGAGTCTCCCTCATCGTGGGGCCCTTGCCTGCTCCTGGGCTCCTCTTGCTTTCCTGGCTTTTGGGGGCTCAGGTTTCGTGCTTCTCTCTCTTCCTTGGGACAAGCCATGGGTAACCACACTGGCCATTATTTACAGACCTGGGAGATGATGGGCATCAAAGAATAACCACAAAACCTCTATCTGTGTAGACGCCCTGCCCGTGTGGGCGCTGCCAGGCAGAATTCAGCCCAGCCCGTGGGACTCACTGACTGGGTACCAGCTTGTAGACACACGAGCTTCAGAGCTTGAGAAGCACCGGACTAGATGCTCCCTGGGTGGTCATGGCCCACATGGGATGCCACCGTGCCAGGCCCCTCTGCTGAGGAGGGGCCAAACCCAGGAGGTGATGCGTGGGCAGGGTGGGGCCCTGGTGCTGCAGGGGGGACTCGATGCCCATGGTGCTACTGTCATTGTGGCATGTGCGCGTCTGCATCCTAAGCACTCCCAAGTGGGCAGGGCAGTGTCCTGACACCTCAGAGCACAGATCATTGAAAAAGAAACGTGCTATTTTGGGCAGTCAACTCTGGAAACTGCCCGGGTGTGAGTGTGGGAGGAATGAGTGCCATGGGTGCACCTCCCCGTTCAGCCTCCAGGGCTTCCCTCCTTCTCTCTCCATGTTCTGCTCACCCTCTGTGGCCCTGCTGAAGGCCCCTTCTTCCTGGAAGCTCCCCTGACTTCTCCTATCCCCATACCCCTGTTCACCCTCCTGCAGCACATGTCTGGCTATGCACCCTGCACCAGGATAAAGTCCCAGCCCCTCAGTCTGGACTTTAGGGCCTCCCCTGTACCCCCCACCCCGCTGGCCCTTGGTGGGTGTGCACAGCCTGGACACCAGCTATGGCCCCATTCTCCTCCCTGGCCTGGGTGGGGTTCCCCCCTGCCACCCAGTTCCCTTGTGACTCTGTCCACTTGGTGTCATGGGTCAGAGCTGGTGCTGAGGGCCCCAAAGGTGGTAAGCCAGAGTTGGGCACCATCCTTGTGCAGTCCAACCGGCTGCTGGGCCCCTAGGGCAAATGAAGTCAGGGGCAGCTTTGGAATCATTGATAGCACATCACCACGTTGTCCTGCGAAACCTTCATTAGCCCAATACAAACATCCTCTTGGACCCAGAAACCAGGAACCCTGCAAGGCATGTCTGTGCTGCAAGCAGGGCTGCTACCCATTTCACACACAGGGAGATGGAGGCTTGAATAGGGCAACTTCCAGGACTTGGCTAAGAGCCCTGTGTCTCCGCCAACCACATGTTCTTTTCCACCAAGAAGCCCTCCTTGCCTTTACCGCTCTAGCTGCCAAGGGAGCGGTGGTCATGGGTGCTTCACCCAGGAGGAAGCACACCCACCAGTAGCTCCCAACAGTGCCAGCCTGGGGCTCTGATGCCAGGGCCTGCTCACCAGCAAGATGGCCCTTCCTAGGAGTCTGGGGTTTGTCTGCACATTCATTTATATAAATAACGTGGAACAGACAATTCCCATCAGAAGCTTGGGCGGTGGTGGGAATCTTATTGCCCAATGGTGAGAAATCAGTGATTTGTAACAGCATGTCAGACAGCGGGACGCAGCTGGGTGGCTGGATGTGGTCCCTGGGGTGGTAAAGAAGTCAGCTCTTGGCCGTTTGCGGGGGTGGGGTGGAAGCTCCTACTAAGACAGGTCCAAATATACTCAATGCCACTGAATGGACTTCCCCCAGAGGGCCTGTGGATGTCACCAGGCAGGACCTAATGACCTATTCCTTTTCTTTCTTTTTTTTTTTTTTTAAGGTTTTATTTATTTGAGAGAGAGAGAGAGAGAGAGAGAACAGCCTGGGGGAGGGGCAGAGGGAGAAGGAGAAACAGACTTCCTGCTGAGCAGGGATCCTGACATGGGGCTCGATCCCAGGACCCCAGGATCACGACCTGAGCCAAAGGCAGATGCTCAACTGACTGAGCCACCCAGGCACCCCTAATGACCTGTTCCTAAGGAGGTCGCTGGCCAGTGAGTCTGGAATCTGCTCAGTGCTGAACTTGGCAGCAGAGGCCCTCACCTGGCACATGGGTACCACACGTTAGCACCCATGGTGGCCTGGACTGGACCAGCTTTATTTTGAGGCCCATGGCCAGGGTGAGCTGGGGTGCAAAGGGAAGCCTGCATATGGTGAGGGGAATGGTGTCCCTCAGTTCTGATTCTCTACGAAGGCTCTCCTGGTGTTGCAAAAGGGCTGTCCCTGTGCCTGGGTTACAAGCAGAGGGTCTGCGGCCAGAGGCCTGGCGTTCGCTGTCACCATCAGTTTCTGATGTGTCTTGGACAAGTCATTTCTCCTCTCTGGGCCTCAATTTCCTCATCTGTAAAATGGGATGGTCACGGCATTCAAAGCCAGGTCCACTGTGAGGAGAAATGGTGCTGGTGTGAGAACCTGGGTCTGTTGGGCCTGGTCCTGTGGCTGCTGCTGTCCAGTGGGCACTCTCCCATGCCACTCATTGCCCCTTGCCCTGGCACAGGGGTGTCCGTAGTCTCCTTGCCTCTCAGTGGAAGGCCACCCTCCCTGCACCCCCAGCACAGAACCGCTCTGGGATGCCATGGCCCCACTGCGGGAGCAGCTCCGGGGGCTGGAGGGAGAGAGGCCTGACTGCAGAGCTGGGCTCAGCCAGCCAGCACCTGACAAGTTCCTGGGGCCGGCAGCACCTCTGCACTGACCACAGGTTCCGGGGCCACCTGGTTCCTCAGGGTGCCTCCCGGGACTGCTCAGCCTAGAGATGTGATGGCCACCCGGCCCTGCCCTCACCAGTGTCAGGCTTTCCTCCTCACAGGAGGTTCCCTTAGCTTTTTAGTGGTGCACAGGACAGCCCCAAGTGCCAGGTGGAGCACCTCCAGTTACCACTGTTTCCCCGCTTTGATAGGTCAAGCCCAAGAGCTATGGCATGGCAGGGCTGCCTTTGGTTTCCTTGCATGCTGGCTGGGTGGGAGAGGGTGGGTTCCCAGTGACCCAGCCTTGAACCCAAGCGCGGACACTCACAGACAGCCCCTGCACTTTGCAAATGAGCAGAATGGGCCCCGCAGCAGGCAAAGGGGTCTGTCCACACGTTTTCTGCGTGGCCTCTTCTAGCACGTCTGACTCCCACTGATTTGAGAGTTCACTGGGCTGCCTGAAGGAGAAGGGCCAGTAGGTGTCCTCCAGGCTGTGCTTCCTGGGCCCCTCTCTAAGTGAATTCTAGCTCCCTCCATGATGGGGGGGGGCACTGCTCAGTTCTCCTAAGACACTGTGGTTTCTAGAGAGAGACAGGGGAACAGGTAAGGAAGCTGGCTAATGCCTGCCAGGCTGCCAGCCTGCTTTGGGTCTTTTGAACCTGTCCCTCTCGGGGGCTCATTTCAGTCTCCAGCCCTCCTTGTGAGCCATTCTACCTCTCCCCCAAAGCCTGCACCAGCTTCTCGAGTGTCACGCAGCTTGCTTCCACAACCTGTGACAGTGTGGGGTCCGGTGTGCAGATCTGCAACTTAACGGGCCTTTGAGGCGGACTGGGGTGGTGGCCTGTTTTTGGAGCTGGGGACCCTTCAGCATCTCTTTACCGTAGCCTCACTAACCCACACAGTAAAGTACACGTCATTTTCCAGCAGTACCGAACTGTGCGCAGGTGGGCGAGAGAAAGACCTCCACCCATTGCACCCCTCCTGATGGACGCCTATAGCTCAGGGTGCCCAGAGGGCAGGGTCCTTTCCGTTCTCTCCTCACAGGCCACCCCAGGTGTTCTGTTAGGACCCGGGTCCTGTTTGTGGTGACTCACTGACCACCCCTGGACTGAGAACCAGGCTATGGGGAAGGGGCACGGGCACGCTCTGAAACCCTCTCCATCCCCAGATTTCTTGACTTAGCTTCTGGGGCTAAGTCTGGATCCCCTCAGAGGGCCACACTGGCCCTTCGTGATCTGGGTGTTCTCATCCTTCTCCCCAGCCCCCACCTCCATGTGACTGCCTGTTCCTGGCCCTCACCTGCCCCGAGGTGCCTTGCATAGACTGCCTCTAGCCTGTGTCACTCTGGGCAAGATGCTTGCTTCCCGGCGCCCTGGTCCCTTATCTGTGAGGAGAAGGCAGGGATACCAGCCTCACAAAGGGGGGTGGCTTTTAATAGAGAAAACACACACTAAGACTTACACTCACTGTTTTCGTCATTGGTTGTGGGGCCCTGGGTCCCCTACCTACCTCTTGGGCCTTGAGTCCCCATCTGGCTGTAGGGTGGGTGGAGCCACAGGCATGCTGCGTGGCACCTGTCCAGGTGTCCCTGGTACAATGCAGGTGCTCAGCCAACCTTGCTGCCCTGTTACCATCACACAGGTTTCCCACTGTCCTGTTCTAGGAAGGGGAAGGCTGTGCGGACACTGCTCCTTGCTCCCTTTGGGGCCTCCAGGAGGCCTGGGCACACTCCAGGTTGCCTTGGTTTCCATACCAGCTCCCAGCTCTGTAGTCCTCCTAGGACACTGGTCCAGACCATCCTATTCCTGACACCCTCTTCTCTTGTGAGGACACACATTCTAGGGGGTGATGGGACCAGTACCTGCCTACCCTCCAAGCTCACACTGGTTTTGGGCAGCCATATGCGAATGTCGACTCATGCTGAACACGCCATCAACCAGACCCTTGGAACACAGGGAAGGCTGACTGGGGGCCTGCCCTGTACCGATGGGTAAATTTCACCGAGTGGGGGACATGCCAGGAGGCGGCAGCATGTGACATGTTGCGTGGCTGGGGCTCTGTACTGACCCATCCTGTCTCTGTCTGCTCCCTCTCCACCAGCTTCCTACATCCCAGGGTCTAGTGGAGGGTTCACTGTGGTCACAGCAAAGGGCAAGGCCAGTTGGCCCAACCAGGAGTCCACAGGGGTCTCCAGTCTTAGACCTCACATAAAATGCAGGTGACATCAAGGTTTCAACTCTTCTCAGCACCAGCTTGAATCCTGGAGTCCAGGTGACTTGGAACTCCAGCCTGCCAGCACTTCAGCACCCCTTCCTTGCTGAGCCCCTGCATTCCTCACTCCTTTCTTATCTCCCTGGTAGACCCTCTCCAGGGGCCCTTTGGCGTGAGATGCTGTTCTAAGCATAAGGGAGATGGAGAGGTGAGCCAACGGCCCTGTTCTCAATGAGCCAGTCCTGGGTAGGATGAAATGAACAAGGTGGTGTGGTGGCTGTGGAGTGGCCGAGGGTCAGAACCCTTGATCTGCCAGCCACCAGCTCTTAGCTGTCCTGAGCCTCAGTTTCCCCACCTGTAAAATGATGTCTGTTAATGTGCCTCCTCACAGGGCGGCTGAGGACTAAAGTGTGACATTCAGGGAAAGCTCAGTCCCCATGCCCAGGTACCGTAGCTGCAAGTGGCCATCATGGATATGACTGAGATAAAAGGGGAGGCTTCCTGGAGAAGGGGGCATCTCTACAGGGCCTTATGGGGGTGCGCAGGGCAGGGAAAGGCACTGGAGTAAGATCAGCAAAGGCATTGAGCTGCAGTGTAGGCAAGCTGGTAGGGGCAGTGGAGGGGATAAGGTGGGGGGCCAGGGCCTTGGCACTGGCTCAGCTGGGGCTCCAGAGCCTGGGGAGGTTCTTTCCTGTCCTGGGGCTCAGTTTCCTCTTCTCTAGGATGAGGTCTCAGTTTTGTTATAACCTGGACAGCTCAAGTCGGGCCGCTGTGGAAAAGCCTGGAGTGTTTGTTCATGGGAACTGTGAATTCAGCTTTTCACATTGGAAGTAGGGCTGGGAGGCTGGGCTATGCACATGAATGAGTTCCATTCACCATGGATGGAGCCAGCCCCATGGCTGCCCACCCCATAGCTGAGCCACTGGGCCTGGCCCTGGGGCAACAGAGTGCCAGGTTCCAAGGGTGCTGAGGGCGGGACCAGGGCACGGAGGTAGCCTGGCAGCACCATGGCTGGATGGGCCAAAGAGGAGGTTTCGTTTGGGGCCGGAGATAAAAACTGGCACCCTTCACAAAGTAACAGCCAAGCCTCTGGGCCCTCTGGGCTCCCTCTGTGGTGGAAGCTTGGGGGCACCAAAGTTGGGGGCTGCCTGTCAGTTGGCAGCGTGTGGTCTGGGGAGTGGGGGAGTGCTGACCCAGTGAATGGCATGTCCCAGTGGGCAGTGTGGTGCCCACCCTCAGTGCAGTGCCAACTGCCCCTCCCCCCTGCATCACTAGCAGAGGCAGGTGAGGCCCAGGATCCTGTGCTGTGGCCCTGGTGGGTGGGAGCAGCCTCCAAGACTTTCCTGGCCCATCCTGAGCCCTTCTAAGACAAAGTTGGCTTTGGTGTCCCCAGACTTCTCCAGGGGGAAGAAGGCTAGTGGGCCCCACCCTCAGACCTATGCCCTGAGTTCCTGGCAGGAAGGAACGTGGGGTGGGTGGGACCTGTATTAGATGCATTTGCAGCGGTGGACCGGTGTGAAGACAGACAGGGTCGTTCCTTTAAGTAAAATCACTCCAAGGATGGCGTCGGTCACTCAGGGAAACAGCTTATTCTTTGTCTCTAAAGAAGTGGAGGACGGGGGGCAGGTCTTTGGGGGTGAGAAAGGAGTATGTGTGTGTTTGTCTTCATGCAAAGCTGCAGCGAAGTCTAGGATGGCCAGGGGGTGCTCAGGTGGGGCTCTGCTGGGTGGCCGCGGGAAGCAGGTGGAGGCTGATCGTGGGGTGCCCCAGCCCAAGGCTCTGGCTGGGAGCAAGAGGCCAGGCCAGGCCCAGACTGCAGTCTGCCAGTGGCTCAAAGCCCTTTGCTTCCCCAGCCAGTCCACCGAAGATCTTCATCCTTCCAGGATTCAATTCTCTTTTGGGCTCCAGCTTGTCCAAGGGGAACTCAAAGGTACAAGACCCTGTATGTACCCCCAGGTGGAGGAGTGCAGGCAGGAGGGCTCCCCTGGGCACAGGGTGGTGGTGGCAAGCAGCAGAACAAGAGCCCCAGACTGGGCTGGAGGCCTGCTTGCACCGCCTCAGGGGCTATCCCTAAGGGAAGCAGTGGAGGAGGGAGAGGTACCGTGAGGAGCAGCAGACAGGGTGGGATCCGGGGGCGAGAAGGATGCGAGGACCAGCAGAGCCTCATCTGGGCACAGGCCTTGTGCCGTTGTCACAAAGACGCTGTTGGGTCCATGTTAGGATACTGCTCTCCTTTCAGAGCAGCTATGGCCAACAGTGAGGAACTGTGGTCAAGCAGCCTTCTTGGGCTCCAGGACACCCACCCTTCGCCATTCACCTCTGCTGAGAAGCATCTCCTGCCAGCCTGCTGCCTGTCCCCAGGCCCCACACACCCCATGCAGACGGCAGGCAGTGCCTGAGACTTCCTTGGGTTCTCCCTTGGCTGCTGGGCTGAGCTCACCTCGCCTGGCCGGAGCCTGGAGATTTGTGACTGCGCCCCTGACCCGTGGACAGATGGCTGTGCTGGACACACTGAGCTGGAGGGGGAGGCCACTGCATACACTCCCCTGAATGCGAGGAGCTTGGGACGCATTTGGGAGGCGACGGTAGAAGGGATGGGCAGACAGACAAAAACCACACAGGGAGGCAGCACGGCTGCTCCTCAGCAGAGGCCCAGTTCAGGAGCAGGCGGAGGAGGCCTGAGTCATGTCGGCTCACGCCTGCAGGGATGGGGACAGGACGCTTGGAGCTCCCCAGGCAGCCCCAGCTCGAGGCTGTCGCCTGCTGGAATTCGTGTTTCTCCACCCCCTTCCCCTGCCCCACGGTAGGTGTCCCCTCATTGGAAGTGTCTCCTGGAGGGCAGGGCTGTGTGCTCAGCTCACCCAGGCCTGGATGGAAATCACCACAACCCCGTGCGGACAAGAGGGCTGAGCTGCCCACAGGGAGACAGCGGGCAAGGAGGTCTCCGAGTTGCCCTCTGTGCTCAGCAGGCTGAGCGGCATGGCAGCCCCTCGGGTCATTCCAAATGCTGAGCTGCTGAGAGTCTGTCATAGCAGCTGCCACCCAGGGTGCTGCTCCCTCTCTCTGTTTAGCTGAGGACTCAGATGCTCAGCAGACTCACTGCTGTTTCCATGACAACGGAGGAGAAAGCCTCCACCCTCAGAGCCTCACACAGCAACACAGACCGATGGCAGGAGGAGGCTGCTGATCTTGAGTTGGGCCAGGCGTCCCTTCACAGGGGCACACGGGCCCAGCCCTGGCTGGCTGGCCTGAGAAATCCTGAGAGGGGTAGGGGAGGGTCTTTGGGAGTTGAGGGGACCCCATTCTTCCTGAGGGAGAGGGTAGTAGGCAGGAAGAAGGGAGGTCCTTCCAGTGACCTGCTCCTGGCTGAAGCAGCCCTGGGTGGAGGGGGCCTCCCGATGGGAGAGGAGGTTAGATACCAGCAGTGTTAGCCTGTGGCTGTGTTGGCCTCCACAGCTAGCTTCCTCCTTTGTGTGGAGGCTACCATGATGCCTGGATGTCCAGCTCTGTTTGTCTCAGAAAAGAGGCTGTAAGGGGATCTCCCCGATATTCCCACTTTACAGATGTAGATACTGGGGCTCAGAGGGTTTGCCTGGCCTGCCTAGGCCCAGCTGCCAGGCCTACCATCCCCACCCAAGGAAAGCCCCAGACAACCACAACCACCCAGACCTGGTCATCCCCCCCTCCCCACTGCTACTGGCCTCAGGAAAGGGGGACATGTCTGGGGACAGAGCTGGATAACCGGGGTCACTTCCAGACCAATCTGGTTAGCATTTCCCGCTTCTTCCTCCCGCAAACCTGCCTTGCCAGACTGGAGAACTGGATTAATGAGGCTAATGAATCCACGAGCCCCTGACTGTTCCTGGAACCAATCTGCAGGGACAGCATGGAGAGGAGAGCCACCAGGGCAATGTGGGTGAGCCAGGAAGCACTGTCGCTCACCCTCCCCTCCTCCAGAGCATTCAGGGCCTCTGGGGCGAGCAGCATTCTCCCTCAGTACAGCCCCTGCTTCCCACTGCTGCCCAGGACCAGTCAGCTGCCCGCCCCCTAAACCTAGGCCATCAAGGCCATGGAGCTGCGCTGGCCCTGTAGCTGTGCGTAAGCCCCCAGGATGCCCAGGCTGAGACAGACAGACAGCCCTGTCCACACACAGGGACAGCAGCTCAGGCCCCTCCCTCCCCTCCATCTGTCAGAACCACCGGGGCCTTCCTCTCCTTAGCACCCCTCACCCTCCCAATCCATGCTTTCCTATCCCACTCTGTTCTCGTGGCCCCAGGCCTCCCCAGTGTAGGCCTGGCTACCCTTGCTCTCTGACCTTTGGTCAGATGTCCACTCACATCAGCATCTGCCTCTCTTTCCATCTGACCCCCTTTTTCTCTCTGGCTTATTTCAGCTTTAGGGTTCCCTCGGTGGCATGTGTGGGACAGTCTGGAAGGGTCAGTGGCTGATCCCTTAGCCGGGCAGGAAGCAACCCTATAGGGTGGGGGCCTGGGTGAGGAGCTCTCAGACTCCATCTGTTCCAACAGGGCTGCCCACCCGCTGTGCGGCCAGGCCCACGGAGGGCTGCCTTGGTTCTCCTTGAACTTTACTGGACAGCCTCGGGTCCTGCTAGCCAGGAGACAGCAGTTATTTTCGGCTATCAGGCAATGAGTCACAATAGAAATGTGGTCAATAGGCAATAATGTGAGGAAGCTGGAGGCCCAGCAACCCACTCACTGAGCACCACTCGGAGCAGTACTGAGATGCAGGTCCAACCTCCCTGCCGCTGCTTTGGCTGCCCTTCTAGACCCTTTTCTCTGGACCCCAGTCGGTCACTTGGCTACGCCTTAAGCTCCTACCGAGTATAGTGCGCACTCCTGCCTTGAGGGACAAAGAAGAGCAGGGAGAACGGAGCCCCCCAGGTGAAGGACACACATGCCACTAACGGTCCGGCGCCCACACCGTGCAAGCTGGAGGGCAGGAGGCACGGAGGGAGGGGCCACATCTGGGCTGGGCACTGACGTATGAGCCGACTTCTGCCACCAGAGGAAGAGGCACCCCAGGCAGTGGGCACTACCCTAGCTGAGGCTGGGGGGCCGGGGCCGGGGCGGCTATGGTGTGGAGAGGGCCCCGTGTCAGGCTGTGGGCTCTGCCTGCATCCTGTCCCATTGATGGTACCTCAAGACACACCTGGCATCTGTCCACACCTTTCTTTCCCAGCGCTCCCCCTTTATTTCTTGCCAGACCATCTCCCGGCTTTCTGCTCTTTGGCTCTCCCTGTGACCCTACCACAACAAAGCCTAAGCCTTCTAGTCGCTTCCATCACAGAGGATGACACTGTGCTTTCCACCAGCTCCCTGACTCATCCTCCCCATCCCTGCCTGAGGGCCTCTGCCACCGCTGTGCTGTTCCTTCCCCGGGGTTCCCACAGAGAACCTGACCTTGACCTTCCCTGACCCCCACCTGAAGCACCCCCTGGTCACGGACCGTCACCGTCTGTTCCTTTGTGACACAGCTTCCAGCACCACCGGGCCCCGTTCTTGTTACTGCTGGCTCCCCTGCCATGAGCACAGCGCCCCGTCTGTCAGGGGCACTGGTCTCTGCAGCACCCAGCCAGGGTGGTCTGCCGAACGCAGGGTGACGGCAGCAGGGCCAGATGGTGCACGCTGTCGGCGTCCATTCGGTGTGGCAGCCGTGTGTGCGGGGCTAGGGTGGGGTGGGAGGAGCCACGGACACGGGGGCCCCTGCCCCGCCCTCCCGCACAGGTGCACTACCCTGGGCCCGGCCCACAGATGGCCTGCAGGCCTCACGCTGCTCCCAGCCTCCTCCCCAGCCCAGGATGCCGATGGCAGGCGCCATCAAGGATGGCAGGGCCGGGCCTCCCTCCCCCAAGACAGGCCTTGCGCTGCCCTGGTCTTTCACTGACAGTTGGCCCATGTTCCTTCTCACATCAGCTCCGTCGCTCAGTGGATCAATCTGCCAAAACGAGCTGAAAAGGTGTTTGATAAGTAGGAGCTCTTCCGGCTTTAAAATGATCAGGAACTACCTGGTCCTGTGTCTTGGTGGATGCAGTCTCGGGTTTTATTTTCCTGTTTCCGTCCCCCGTTGCTAGCCCCCGGCGCTTTTGTGTAGAGGCCCCAGGCCCCTACTCCACGGGTGTGTTCCTCTCCATGCCATGTGGGGTGGGCCTGCCTGGCTCCTGCTCCCGCCACCCCCAGCCTCTGCTGCCACCTGCAGATGAACAGCCCTGAGGCCACAGGACTCCCTGGCTAGAGAGGAGATTAGCATGTGGCACAGAAAGATTAGCAACTCAGGGCGGCACACCTCATGCCCTTGGACAGTCCCAGGTTTTCACGGGGCCCTTGACCTTCCCACTACTTCCTCCTCTCCTTTTCTTTCCCAGGTCCCTCCTGCCCCAGGGTCCTGCTTGCTGCACACCCAGGCAGGGAAGGAAGGGGACAGGAGGGTCAGGAGTGGCCCATTTAAAGTGCTCAGCCCTGCAGGCCTCGCCAGGAACAGATGGGGCTTCTCTGGGGTGGGGGTGTGTTCCAACCAGTGCAGGAGTCAGAGTCACTGCTTGCCTGTCCCCTTGCCCCCCAATCCAGGGACAATTGCGACGCTCGTAGTAACAGCACCGGCCAGGCCTGCCACTTCAAACAGCAAAGGCTGTTTAAACAAGATAACAGGCTGTTGGTAAAGCTGAAACTCGGGTCCTAATAGCCTAAACCCCTCCGAACCTGCCAGAATCAGGGGAGAGCTACTTCCTGCCTCACCCAGCAGTTCAGCTTTGGACCACCTGCCTCTGATGCCTCCCACTCACCTTGGCACCCACCCTCCGTGGGCCATTCTGTTTGCTAGTCCCTGGCTTCCCCATGTGTACATGGAAGGGGACTAGGGGGACTCGAAGTAACAGCAAGGGTGGCAGCATCTCAACCCCCCTTCCCCCTCCATGGCAGGGGAGAGCCAAGTATCCTCCTCAGAAGGTGACAGAAGGATGAGCTGGGCTACCTGGGGAACTTGTTCTTAGAGTCTGAGTTCCCTTGTCTGTGTGGTGGACGCCACACTCTGCGAGGGTGGGGGGCTTAGAGGTTTGCATGCAGGGACCTACGGCTGCATCTGGGGGTCTAGTCTCTGTCCTCTGCCCTGCCCTTGTCTTCCCACCTGGATGTCAGCCCCTGGAGAGGAAGGGCTGAAGCCTGTGTACTACCGACTCTCCCACGGTACCTGGCACAGGGCTGAGAAGCAGGGCGCCTCAATACAAGTGTGGTCACTCCAGCTCTCCTCCTTCCATTTCTTCTGTGGCCAACCACAGCCCACACAGCCATCCGAGCTCTGAGCCAATGCTGTGCCCCAGCCCTGTGCACTGCCTGGACTCCTCAGGAGCGGCACAAGGGACAAGGGGCCTGGACCTGGGCAGCCCAGGCCACACAACACCCGTGGGGCCCCAGCCGACTGAGCTGTCCCCCTGGGAGTCTGAGTGGGCCAACCAGGACACCAGCACCCCAAATACACCCACCGCTTGGTTTTGCTTTCTGCTCTCACTGAACCTCAGGATCAATGGCGTATAGGATCTTATGCAGACGGAAAGCACCATCCCACTCCCACAAGTATCGGCACAGCCCGGGGGAGACAGAGCCCTGGGATTAGGGAGGGGAGTATCTTGTCACTTGAGGAGATAGCTTAGGTATGAGAAACGACTCCTAGTTTGGGGCAGCAAATTCTCAGGACAACGTGGGAAAGCATCTGCTCTGAAAGGGCCTGGAACTCCCATGTTCTGCTCCCCCACTTCATGCCCAGGCCCAGAGAGGGCAGGGGCCCCAGAGGCTCCCCAGCAGGCCACTGGCAGTGTTGCATGGAGTCTAGGCTGTGCCACCCCCCCCCCCCCCCCCGCCGCTGCCTCAGGGAGGGAGGAATGCTTCTTTCAGAGCCCAGATCCATTTTTGCTTCGGCTGAAATGAGAACTGTTTCCTATTTGTTTTTGTGTTAAATCTTGCCAGCTTGATCCAAGTCCCCCTGCTGTCAGTCACTGACGGGAAATTAGCAAACAGCAGGACGCAGGTGCGTGTGGACTGGAAGCTGGCAACACAGATTACAGGCCTGGCCTGGCCGGGGCTTGCAGACCACTGTCACCAAGGGAGGAATCTGCAGTGCAAAATCTCTGGGTATTTTCAGCTCTGGGGGACCTCCTGGAACCCACTAGCCTAACCCCCTTGCCTGACCCTGTTCAGCAAGGAGCGTGCTCCTGTCCTCCTGGGCATAGCCCCGGGCCACACCTCCAGGAGCAAAGGCTGCTGAAGCACTTGGCAGCCACTTCCTGCAGGGACATGGGAAGCTGGGGACAGGGTGGGGGCAGGGGTGTGGCAGAGATATCTTAATGGGGAACCTCTGCCTGTGGGGTATTACTGCCCTGACCTTGGCTTCTCCATCTGCAGGGGGTGAAGGGGGCTAGAGCGATCTTCTGGGGTGTCAGCTCTGGTGAGAATCTGATCAGGGGCGGGGCCTCTCCCAAGGAAGGACTGCCCACGTGTGTGCTGGTACAGCCGCACAATGGGGACGTGATTTAGAGGATTCTGCAGGCCGTGGGACCCTCCATGGATCCCAGGCACTGCCACAACAGGGGCCTCCAGCCTGGGAATGGCTGTTGCTGGCCCAGTGCCCGTCACTGCATTTGCCCAAGGCGGTGGCTGCTGGCTTTACCCTGCCCAAGATGCTGTTACTGTCACTGACACACCCCATACCTTGCTAGGTTCCCAGCAGCAGACAGAGCTCTCCTGGTGCTCGCTCTGGCCAGCTCTGTCCAAGCCTCTCAGCCTGTTCACAGGCAAGACAAGGCGGTGAGACAAAGTGGGAAGGGCCCCATTTCTGGCCTCAAGCCCTCGTCTTCACTGGGGAGACAGCCTTGGTCTTCAGGATGTGTAGCTCAGGGGTCACCCCCAAACCCCTTGACCACCTCTCCTGTCCCCACCTGCTTCACTAGGGCTGTGCCAGCACATCATTCCAGACAGGCAGTGTTGGCGGAGAGCATGGGGTGGCTCAGGGGATGCCCAGGCCAGGCCATGGGAGGGCAGGACAGTCTGGGGTGTGGGGCTACAGAGCCCCAGCAGCTATGCCTGCAGACAAAGTGCTGGGTGGGAGCAGGGACAAGATTTGGGGGAAGGGTGTGCCAGAGGCCGGCTCATCACTGGCATGGCCACAGCCTCACTGCCCGCAGGCTGGACTCACACACTGCGACAGCCCTGGGGGATCATCAGGCTTCCAACCTCCACAGGTTCCTTGCTGACCAGAAGAGACCTCCTGTCCTCCCCGCACCGCTGTAGCTGCGGGACTGGGATGCCCCCGGGGGGAGCATGTCCTGGCACAGGCCTGGCAGTGCCCCAGGGCCTTTGCTCTGAGAGCCCTCTGCCAGGTCCCCTGGTCAGCCGGGCTACAAAAAGCCAGAGTGTCTGAGGGTCAAAGCAGACCATGACAGGCCTGTCCAGCACTGTCCTCACCCCTGCGATGTCATGTCATATCCTGCGGGGCCCTTGCAGCCTGGCCCTGGGAGGCATGTGTGCAACCGAGGGGGGGAGGTGGGCAGGATGGCTATCAATAGGCTCCCCGGGGAGCAGACCACCCTGGGGAATGGGTCTCAGCTCAGGCCACATACGGCCCCAGGCTGCTCTGCGGTGGGCTGACCTTGGCCTTGGGGGACCTCAGCTGTGTGCAGGCTCAGCCCACGTGCTAGTGCAGGGGGAGCTCATGGCTGTCCCTTGTGAGAGGAAAACGAAATGGCAGAAGGGTACCGTGTTCCTCACAGGCCTGTGCCAAGTCACATTCCACCTTCCCTGTCACCCACACCAGGCAGGGTCACAGGTGAGACCACGGGGGCTGGGAGAGGCTCACGGTCCTGCTGAGCTGCCCCAGGTCTAAGCTCCAACACCTGTACTCGCTTCCATCAGAGCACGAGCCCCACAGTTCCAAGCCCTGCGGGCACCAGGCACGACAACAGGTAAAGGCAGGGAGCATCCACACTATGTCTTGTCCTCGAGCTGCGGGACTGTCCCACTTTACAGATGAGGAAGTCAACACTGCATCTGATCATCCAAGCGGAGGCTGTGCAGGACCAGGGGCCACAGGTGGCCAGGTACTTCTCCCTCTCATCTCCTGGGGTCCCGTCCTTGGGCAGACAAGACTAAAAGAGAAGCCACAGGGGGTTTGCCCAGGAGCCCGACAGATACCGAATAAAGAGCCAGAGTAGAAGTCTCCCCTTAGTGCCTTTCCTGCTGGCCCAGGGGTGGGAAGCCATCCAAGAACTAAAGTTTGCCTCAGTCAGCCCCAGACCTTTGGCTGACTGTTGTTTTATTAATGAAATTAGAGAAAGTGCACGAGCCCAGGAGATGCCAGCTGGGGGTGAGGAAGGTAGGATGAGGGTGAGCTGCAGCCCGGGCTCCCAGGCCAGCCAGAGCTTGCCCTCTGGGTCTGAGGACATGTGTCCCGTTGGGAGCCAGGCACAGGGAGTAGGGGTGCCTTTCGCTCCATCCTCAGTGTCCCCCTCAGATACCCACAGTCCCGTCTTTCCCCCCAGCCGACTGTTCCTCTAATCTCCCCAGAACCTCTAGACCATCAGAGCCAGTGGGGCCTCGGGTGCCCTACAGATGGGCAAAGAGGGGTCCCACCCGCAACCTGTTAGCACAGAAGCATTTCTGGTGTTGTTCAGGGCAGTTGTGGGACTCCCCTGGATGGCAGACCTCCAACGTCCCCACCTATGCCAGTTACTGAGGGTCCCCAAGTCAGCTTGGCCCCCACTGCTCTTAGTTTCCTCCCTCCAGTCTGTTCTTGGTAAGTGGACGAGTTGTTTTTCAGTTCTCGGATTCTAGAAATCTCTTAAAACAATGATAATCTGTGTCTTAAAACCCAGAGCTGTTCTGATGTGTGCGTAAGGACCAGAACACATGTGCTGGGGAAATTAATTATCGCACTGGCTGGGTGGCCAAGTGGGATGCAGGCTGGCAAGTTCTGCCGTGAAGCTCCCAGTAAGCACAGAATGGAGAAGTTCTGTGTCGGTGGAAGGGGCATCCTCTAGAACAATCAGGTGGCAGAGGGGGAAGTGCACAGATGGCACAAGACGCAGCTGCCCCAGCAAACCCCGGTTCCACCATCTCAGGGTGTGCGGGCACTGATGTCCACCCCAGACTGCTGAGGATGGGATACGGCACCCGGAACCTTGCCCCTTCTCTAGGGCAGCCAGGGCCCTAGCTCTTCCCCCCCACCCCGCCCCCGAGCCTACCTTTGCTGGCTGCTCCCACAGCTCCCACAGCCAGGCTGGATTCTGCAAGGTCCACGGTGAGTACAGATCAATACTCCCACCTTCATCCTAATCCACACGGGTCCCAGATGCCTGGGCCCCTCTTCTCTGCTGCAAGCTGGTCTCTGGGGCAGAGCACACCCTCCCAGCTTCTCTAAACCCAGACAGCTGCTTCACAGGGGTGCCTTGAAGCTGGCCACAGTGAGCACAGGGCCAATGGAAATGGGTGCTAGCAGAGCCACCCCAGCCCTTCAGGGGCTGCGTGATGCCAATCTCATCTGACCTCACGGGAGGAAGGGACATGATCATTTCTGTGCCTGGACGGGGAGCGTGCTACACGCAGGAGGTGTGAGAAATGCTTCCTGACTGAGTATCCCAAGGGCTTGTCCTCTCAGATGGAGAAGAACACAGGACGGGCCTGAGCTTGAGCAGATGGGCTCATGTGAGTCTGCTAACGTGCTGACAGAGGGAAAG
The DNA here is from genome assembly GCF_002007445.2 of Ailuropoda melanoleuca. NCBI lineage: Eukaryota > Metazoa > Chordata > Mammalia > Carnivora > Ursidae > Ailuropoda > Ailuropoda melanoleuca. The sequence goes on from NC_048231.1 coordinate 42,549,447, forward strand.
CAAAACTACCCAGCTCCGAGTCTGCTTCTCCGCGCAGAAAGGCTTCTCGTAAATCTGCCTGGGGAGAGTGGGAGGGGGTTAGACCGTGGAGCCTCTGGCAAATTGCTGTTCTGGGATGGGATGAACGTGAACAGAAATGACACCTGTGGTCACAGGGCCAGAGCAGGGACTGCTGAGTCTGAGAAAGAGGGGCACTGCCCAGCTCTCCAGAAAGACGTAGACGGCGAACGCTGTACTTCACCTCTCAGCGAGCCTGCCCCGGCGCAGGTCCTCCCGGCCAGGGTTTGGGGTCACTGGCTGAGCAGGCTGCTGAATGTTTAACAGCCGGCCCAGAGGGGGCACATTTGTAGCATCTGCCAATTTCTGCGGTGATTCCTGCATGATTGTAAGCCCCCAACATGATGTCAAACAGCTCGCAAAGTTCCTCAAAATGGACAGACTGGCACTTGTGAGCTGGTACCGGCCAGCTCTAGCTCTCTGGCGGGATGGCGTGCGGAGAGGGAGGCTCTGACGCCGCCAACCTGGCTTCGGATGCTCCCTTAGGCGGGTGGGGGGCCGGCTCTGCCAGCACAGGGCAGAGAGCGCCTGCTTGCTCCCCTCCCTCAAGGCTCGTCAGCACTAGGGCAAGAGGCTGAGCCCAACTTGTCTCTGAGGGAGGCCCACACCAGAGCCCAAGCTGCTCGACTTCCTGTTTGGGGAGGGCCACCAGGCTCAGAGATCGAGGAACACCGTGGATGTCCCCGTGCAGATTCTGCCAAAGCGCGTGGCAAAGTCTGTCACGGTGGAAGAGGCGAGCAATGGGGATGGCGACCCGGCTGTGCTTAGTGACACCCTGTGCCGGGGGGGGGGTCTAGTGACACAGTAGGAGGTGACCACCCGGAAGGGTGGCTGAGACGCTCAGTGCAGCACCGGGTCCACAAGGATGAGGAGGCAGGGATAAATGAAAAGGCGGTGTTAGCATCCCGAAGCTCCACTGTGCAGTGTGGAACAGGGACGGCGGGGCTGGTCATACTGAGCAGCAGGCGGGCCCAAGCCCAGGCCCAGCCTTGTCCTTCTGTTTGGCAGACATCTGACAGAGGTCTTACTTAGGGCAAGGAGTCAAGCACAGAGGTAGACAGGAAATGGGAGCCCTTGGAAGCTTCCAGTGCAACAGGGAAGGCGGAACGGAGGAAACTGCTACTGACAATCGCCTCAGTGGCTGCATGTCTCCCTGGGAACAGAGGGAAGGAGCTGAAAAATCACTTGGCAAGTGCTAGGGGCCACATCTAGGCATCAGGCTGTGCTGTCGGGGAGTGATGGCTGATGGCTGCTGCCTTCTCTACCGTCCCTCCACTCTGCCCTTGCCCATCACAGGCTGGATCCGACACCCCATGGGGACTCACATGAAGCCCAGGGCCCTGGGGGAGTGAATACCCATCGCCACTGGCCATTCACTGAGTGGGGGCCATGGGCTCACAGCCAGGGTCCGCTGAGGTGAGCCCTGTTAGGGCTAGGACAAGGGCTGGGCCACAGAGCAAGGGACCTTGGATGGGCCCAGGGCCTGAGGAGCCCATAGGGAGGCGCGGGGGGCTCTGTTCACAAGTACTGACAGCAGTCCAGTTGTGCATGCATGTGTGCCCGTCCCCCTTGCAACCAACCGCAGAGAGAAAGAGTTGGTCTACGCTGTAAAGGGGATGCTGCCGGGCAGAGTGTGTGGCAAGCTGAGCCCCATGCCCGCCTGTACCTGCCGCAGGGGGCACCATCTTGGCCCGGCCCTCTTAGTGCCTTTGCCTCTACAGAGCAGCTCAGATCTGTGCCTGGGACTGTCCACTCCCAGGAACCCAGGCCCCTCTGCCAGCCAGGCCCTGCTTCCTGGCTCTGGTCTAGGAGGTCTCTGATGTCCCAGGGTCATCCACAATTTGTGGAGGCTGAAACAGATTTGATGTGGCCCTGGCACATGGTGAGATCAGAAGGACAGTCTCAGGGAGACCTGTGCTGGGGTGGGGGTGCGGGGTGGGGAAGGCCGGTGGCCTCCATGCAGGTCGATGGCACGCCTTCCTGGCACGGTCCCAAGTCCCCATGGCACAGTTCCTGGATCTATGTCCTCGACTGGGTCAGGGCAGGAGGCAGAGTGGGATGTACTCTGCTCAGGCTGCCTGTGGTCCTGTCACTGATGGGGTGGGCGGAGTGCCAACCCTGAGAGCCACTCAGGTCTCCTGAGCCCAAGGGAGAAAGCAGTCCACACCCCAGGGCTCTCCCTGGAGCACCCCTGTACCTACAGGATGTGGGCATTCCAGAGTCCCCTGGAGTCCCTGAGGGAGCACTGCCAACTTCCCATCTCCCAAGAGCCAGACTCAGCCCTGGGACACATGATACATGATCTCTAGACCCCAGTTTCCCCGTTTGCAAAGGTGGCTGGTCAGGACACTAAAGGACATGTGAGAGCCCTTCCAAATCTAAGCTGGGGTATCACCCACATCTGGCTGTTGCCCGTTCTAATCACCTCCTTTGGCCCAGCTCTGTGATCACCAGCTCTGCTAACCATCGGTGAAAGCCTGTCTTACTGCAATCCAATGCATCACCTTCAACATGCCATTTCATGACACCACGTGATTTTTAAAGCACTAAAACAAGTTCCCTTTAGGGCTGAATGACAGAGCAGTGCTAGGGAGCGGTACTCAGTTTGTAGGACAGCCTTGAGTGGCCCCCTCCTCTGCACATGCGCTCCCCACCTTAGGGCCCAGCACTTTCGGGGGCTCCCCAGAAAGGCTGAGTGTCCCAGCAGCTGCGCACCCAGAAGGCAGGGCCCTAACCTCTGGCTCTTCCCCGGCCTGCATGCTTCCCGCCCAGTCCAGTCCACTAAGCACCACTGTGTGCCAGCCCTGTGCCCACAGCACATGCCATAGAGACTGGGTGGATGACGGGGCTTTGGGCCTGGCCTCATGCTGTGGCGGGCTGGGACCTGTCTGGAGTTCAGCTCCCCTGGGAACTGAGGGTCCCAGGATGAGGGGGGCCATTGACCAGGGCTGGGCAGAGGTGACAACGACAGTCTGGAGTCTGGTTACGTAGCAACTGCCACCTGCAGAACTTGACCCCCCAAAGGGTATGTCCTTGTGTCCTACCCATTACCCAAGGGACCCTCCTCAGCACATGTCAGCCAGGTATCTACTGGTTAAGCAGTGGGGACCAGGCCTCCCCCACTGAGACTTGCTGTGGCCCAGACCACACCTCGCTGTGGCCACAGTTGGTCCTGCATGAAAGCAAAGCAGGGGACACCCCTGGGAACTGCTCCCTGCCAGGTTCTGAAGGAGGGGGCAGGTGTCCCCAGACAGCATGAGGTTTGTAGAAATGACACCACAACCGTGCTGGGCGTGGGGCCCCCCCCCTGCCCCAGCAGTGGCTCCCTGTGCCGTCGGGAAACTTGGGTTCACCTCAGCATCTGGCCTCTAGTCCAGGCTTTGCCTCTGCAGAGTGGGTACACAGCAGGTGCACAACAGGTGCACAATAGGCCCTCTACAGGGCCTGGAACACCAACAGCTCCACTGGAAAATGGGCAACTAGTAAGCTCCAGAGTCCACTAGCAGATCTGCAGGGGCAGAGGTTGGGGGGCAAGTGCCCATCCCCCATGCCTTCCCAAGGTTCCCAGCAGGGTGTTGGGGCCCCACCTGGTGGGACGCTAAAGGGGAGGGGCCCGAGCCCCTGCCATGGCAGCTGAGTGAGAAGCCTGAGGCGGGACCTTGGGGACACAGCCTGTCGGGGCTGTCACAGCGGGATGGGTAGCTAGCCAGCACATCTCTGTGCCCGAGTGGGGCTGTGGTTGAGTCTCTGAGTTTAAAGCCCTATCTTTCTTTACTCTTGGAAGAGGCCACGGGACAGGCCCAGAAGGAAGGCAGAGCTGCCAGGAAGTGGTGTTCTCACAAAAGGCGGGCCAGAGGCAGGGAGCCCTGGCTTGGCCCCAGGCAGTAGGTGTGGCTCAGGGAGGGACCATGACTTGTCTTAAGCCTGGGCACCCCGACCTGTCCCCCCACCCGTGACTGGGACAATAGGCACAGCTGCCGCCACCCCACAGGATCAGTCAGGTGACACATCCCTGGGCTGTGCTCTGGCCTCCTGTGCTCTCCGAGGCGGCCCCGTGTGGGGATGGTAGAGGCCCACCAGACTCTGGAGCCCCCAGGCGCCTGCCAGGGCTGTATAGGGGGACAGGGCCCCAGGCAGGGGGCCCGTTAAATCCTTCTAGGATCAGGGCAGGGAATCTTATGAAGGCTGGGCGTGGCTCCTTGCCTCTGCTCGTTGCCATGGTCTAAGGACACCCTGGAATCTGCCTCCCCCTGCCCAGGTGCTGCCCTGAGCTCGCTGCAGCCCTCTGCAGCCCTCTGCAGCCCTCCGCAGCCCTCCACGCCCAGGAGCCTAGAGATCCTGACGTTACCCTTGGCAACGTGCTGACGCAGATGCCAGCAGGCGGGGAGTGGAGGGAGGTGGTGGTGGTGGCTGTGGCTCGTTTGCCAGGCATGGGGGCGGGGGGCTCTGCCAGCCCGCTGTCAAGAGAGAAGACGAGGCCTCAAGAGCCGAGCCAGAGAGAAGAGCTCTGAGGAGCCATGTCCAGAGCCTGGCACTGGGCCCCCAGGTTCCCTCGGCTTCTACAAAAATCAAGCATGGCTGGTTCTTGGCTGCCTTGCCTTTGCTGGGGCCCAGGGACAGTTGAGGGCCCTTGAAAATAAGGCACAGGGGGGCAGCCCTGTCCTGTCCCCAATGGATGCATTCGCCTTGGCCGGGACAGAGGAGGGCAGGGGTGCAGAAGAGACAGGCTAGCGTTGGTGACGGGAGCTGCCTGCAGGCACTGGCAGAGGCAGGCTCTGCTCTCCGCCTGGCCTGGCTCTCCCCTGGGCGGCCAGCCCACCACGGCGGCCAGCCGGCTGGAGGAACCACGGGGGCTATTGTCTTTCATCGGCAGCCTGTTTGTTTTCCATCCTGAGATATTGCTGGTAGAGCATGAAAGGTCACAACTATTTGGAATCCAGTGAATTTCTAGCCTCGCTTGAGTTTCTCATGAAGAATTTCCTTTTCTGGGGAACAACCACCTACCCAGGCCTGCTGAGACCAGGGTGCAGGCCTGGCTGCCAGCCCCTCCCTTTAGAAAATGTCCTGAGCAGCTCCAGAGCCTGGCTGCCTCCAGGGGGCAAATACAGGACTCCCAGAAACCACCCCTACCCCCCTATCCAGGCCAGGGGTTGCCATCCCTGCCCAGAGCTGCCAGCTGTGTGCCCCCCAGGGACAGGGCCGGGAGTAGGCTAGAGATGTGAGGGCCTGCCTGGGGCTGCCTGTCCAGCAGTTTGTCCACCCAGCCCAAGTGGGAAGCTATTCACTAGCACACAAGTGGGGACCCACCTGTAATGACAGGCTGCAATAGAGGGGTGTGCTGGCACTGGGTCAGGGAAGGCCTTTCAAGGAGGTGACACCTAAGGGGAGACCTGAAGGATGGGGACAGGCAAAGACAGGGGGTCACGCACTTAAGGCTGGAGACAGCAGAGAGTGTGAGTGAAACAAGCCCATGAAGGCCAGAGCAGAGAAGAAGAGGCAGTGAGGAGGTGGAGGATGGGCAAGGCGGAGCCGGTGGGACCGCGGGCAGGAGAAAGCCTGGCCTTGGGCCCATCTTTGAGGACACCTGGGCCACCTCCGAGTTGACAGGTTCAGAGAGCAGAGATGATAGCCAAATCCCTCTATGAGACACGGGACCAACTTAGGTCCCAGGCATCCTGCCTCCCACGTCTTGCCATACCTGTGAGCACAGGCTTGGCTGACAGAGCCTGCCAAAAGACGGTCTGGGAGCCCGGCCCGGCACTGAAGAACTTGCCGTGCTTGACCTGGAGATGACAGACGAAGCAGCCCCGAGATCTAGGCCCTGGGAAGGCCTCAGAGCACAGGCTATCACCAACCTCAGGACACAGCAGAGACAGATAGAAGCCCAGAGAGCTGACCAAGGGAGCGCTTTGTGGCTGGCGGATCTGTTCTGGGACTGTCCCGGGGCCTCACCTGGGCACCTGACTCTGGCCTTGCATCATGGCCTGGTCAGCCCCAAGCCCTCTGCTCACAGCAATGCCTCATCAAAGAGCCTGACCTTGCCCGTCGGCTGGGATGTTCCCTCTGCCCAGAACCACACAGGGCACTGGAGTGGGTACAGGCAGAAGAAGAAGAGGAGCAAGAACCCCTAGAAACCGCACAGTGCAGGGAGCCAGGCAGACCCTGCCCACAGGGAGCTACAGGCTTGCTCTGCCCCATGGATGTGGTGTCCTCAGCCCAGGCCCCTTACACCATCACTGCCTGGCACAGCTGTGGAGAGACACCTGGGTGCACACAGGGCAGATGAGGGGAGCCCTGCTCGCCATCTCCGTGACCACCCTCCTCCAAGAGGCTGGACTTTCTTGAAAACCTAATGAAAGCCACAGGCCCCCTGAGGGCCTGTCAGGGCACTGAGGTCAGAGTGGGACCTGTCCATGCTAGGGTGGCCACCAAGAGAGCTAACAGCAGGCGCTAGAGTGCCCGTGATAGCCACCACACTCCACACCGTGCTCCCAGGACAGCACCTCTCTGGAGCCCCCACGGCTCCCCTTTGACTGCAGCCTCTCTTACCTGGCCCATACCCTCAAGCCCACCCACTCCCCAGGAGCCAGTGGTGGCAGGAGCAAGCAGAGCAAAAGCCCGGCACACTCACCGTCTGGTTGTCCTCGTAGAGTTTCAGGTCGTAGCCACTAAGCTCCACACAGAAGATGATGGCTGTGACGCCCTCGAAACAGTGGATCCATTTTTTGCGCTCTGACCTCTGCCCGCCCACATCCACCATCTTGAACGTGAGCTCCTTGAAGGTGAACTTGTTCTCCACGATGCCCGTGGTCATGTCCCGGGAGCGCAGAATGTCCTCAACAGTGGGGATGTAGTCGGGTGCGGCAATGCGCTCCAGGTCATTCAGGTAGTAGGCCGCGTTGTCCTCCAGGTGGTACTCACTGGAGCGGCCGAAGCAGGCCTGCGCCCCGGGGTCGGCCCACAGCCGCCGCATGACGCCCAGCAGCTCGGGGGTGATCTCGCCCTTGCTCTCGGCAGGGCCCGTCAGCGCGAAGAGCTGGACGGCGTCGTAGGCGCGGTCCGGGTTGTGGAAGTCGATCTTGAGGGCGGCCAGGGCGCGGATGATGCGGGTCAGCGAGTCGATGGCGTTGTAGATGATGAGGGGCTTGTACTCCTTGCAGGCCTCCAGGTTGAAGCCCCCGCTGTGGATAATCTTCATCTGCTTCACGATGGTGCTCTTGCCCGAGTTGCTGGTGCCCAGCAGGAGCAGCTTGATCTCGCGGCGCTGCCGCTGGCTCTCTGAGCGCAGATGGCGGTCAATTCTTCGGGACCGCCGCGCCGCCTCTTTCTCCTCTGAGCTTTGCCGACATCCCATGGTCCGGCAGCGGCGGGCCCAGATGCAGAGCACGGGACGGGGCGCTTCTTCCTGTGGCCACGAGCAGGGGACGCTGAGACGCGGGCCAGGGGTGCCCGGCAGACGGAGCCCTGCTGCCCTCGGAGCGCTCAGCGCGGGTGGGGGGGTGAGGCCATGCCACGCTGCAGCCCCTGCCCCAACACCTCTTCTCCAGCTGGCATGGTGATCGCCTGTCACGAGGAGGTGGCCGAGCCCTCCCTCTGGTGACACTCCACCTGCCCAGGCCACTGTGGGGCCCGATATGCCGCCGTCATTCCCTGTCCTCCCGACGGTGGGAAGCTGTACTCTAGCGTCTGCCTAGGCTGCTGCCGTCTGACTGCCGGTTGCCGTGGCGGTGCTGCTAAGTGAGGCTGGAAGGCCAGCCCCCGGTGCCGCGGGCGCTCCCTGCGGCCCCCCTGCCTTGGGCGTCCGCCCTTCACCTGCCAACACAGAGAAGAGGATGAGCCCCCTCCCACCGCAGGCCGAGTAGGAAAAGGACACCTCAGATCCCGTCGGGAAGCAGCCTGGGGAACAGTGAATCAAACCCCCTCCCTCGGAACTCTGCTGAATTGTGCCCAAATCCACGGCAAAACAAACGTGCCTGGGAGCTCCGCCCCGCACCCCTCCTGCGAGCCAGTGTGCTTGAAGCCTGGTGCTTGAGGAAAGGGTGTCCTGAGCCATACTAGGACTTTAGCCTTAGGGTTTTTGGAGTGAGTCCAGGGCCCTGCTGCCCCTCCTGCCCACTGGACCCGGCCAACCTCACCCTCCCAGAGCCTGAGTCTCTGGGTCTGGTGGTCAGTAGGATTCAATACGGTGGTCCTGTTGTGATGTCCTCTTCCCACCTCCCTCCCTATCTCCTGTACCTGCCGGGGCTTCACCCACCTGTGCCACAGCATCAACGGGGCTTGGCTCCTCCTTAGTTTATGGTGGGGTCCCATTCCAGGGTAAATGGGTGATCCCCCCTCACCACCTCTCATGGGAGCTGGGTCACTCCTGCTCTCTCTCAGGGCAGGACATTCACCAGGAGGAGGCTGGCCCCAGGCCTGGCATTAAGCAGACAGATAGGGAGCAGAGCTAGGCAGAGAGAGGCCCCAGGCTGGGAGCACCACGGGATGGACAGCAGCCTGGCTCCTGGTGGGTGAGGCGGGGGAGGGGGGGAACGGGCTGGGTGGGCTGGGGGATGCAGGGCAGGAACCAGGTGTGGGAGGCAAGCCAGGCCAGAAGTATATCTGAGGGCACTGGGAGTCGCTGAGTACAACGCAAGGCAAGGGAGCTGTCCACACGCTCCATGGTCCCAGGCCGTGTCTTTCATATCCCTACTCCCACCCTGATGGTCGGTAAGGAACAGCTACGCTCACACCCTGGGCAGGGCGTAAGCACCTCAGTGCCTAGCTCTCAGCCAGCCACCTGCTGACCCAGGATGCCTACAAGCTCTTCCCAGGCCTCCCCCAATGACCTATGAGCAGCTGAGCCAGGACCCTCCCCACCAGGGCAGACCCAGAGCTCAGGCTCTGCCCCCCCCACCCGGCAGCCTGCCCTACACAAGTCTTGCCTCCTTCCTCCAACCTCTGTCCTGGCCTGGCTGTCCCCGGCAGCCTCCTCATTCTGCCACGGCCAGCGTTCACCCCTCTAATGCCCCCACCCGCCTCGTGGCAGGCCCTGGATGGGAAGGACCCAAGGCCAACAGACCCCGAGAGCCAAGGGCCTCATCTCATCTCCCCACCAGTCCATGTTCCCAGCTGGCCTCTGTGCCTGCTAGGCCCAGGAATCCCAGCTGGCCTCTGTGCCTGCTAGGCCCAGGAATTCTGCTCTGAAGCAGGCCCTGAGGCCTGTTCTCTCCCTGGACCCACCTGCCTCCACAGCCAGGGGCCCTGCAAGCGCCCCTCATGCCACCTCTCCCCCTTGGTCGAAACTTCATGTGCTCCCAGTGCTTCCAAGATGATGAGTCTCATCCCAGCTGTGTGGCCTGGGCACTGGACTCCACGTCACAGAGCCTGTCCCTCACTGGTCACAAGCATCTGTTCGAGGCAGAGTGTTCAGTGCAGGGCCTGGAACCCAGCCAGGGGCAGCCAGTACCCCACTGTCCTCATCACCTGTGAGTGTCCCTTAGAACCAAGCACGGCCTGTGTGCTAAATCCCCATCCCCTGGGGGCCTGGGAGCCATGCAGTACCCTGCACACCATGGGCACTCAATGAGTGCTGGTGGCAGAGAGGAAGGGAAAGACTCAGGCGTGAAGAGGCTGAGGAACTTCGCTGTTTCCCCATAGTCCCACTGGACTGCGGGTAGGGGACACGCAGGCCGTGTACCCACTATGCGAGCAGAGGTCAGGGAAGGAATTCAAGCAGCAGTGAGTCCTAGGCTGTGGGATTATAAGGGTTTTTTTTTCTTCTTCTCCTCTGCATTTTACCATATTTCCTGTATCTTCTCGAATGGACTTTTGTTATAAGAGAGGTTTGTAAACAAGTGTCGGGGCATTAACAACGCCTTGTCTCTCATGCCACCCCAGGCTTGCCTCTCTCCACCCTGGACTGTCAGAGTGTGGAACAGGGACCCGGTGGCTGCTCCCTCGGCCCTGCTGATGACCCGGCGTCCCTTCAGGTGTAGAAAGGAGTCCAAAGTCCCCAGCAGCCACCCAGGCCACCTGGGGCCCTCCCCGCCAGTGCCCTCCCTCCTGAAGGCAAGGCCAGCTACGCAGGCCGTGCCCCATGTTGTCATTATTGTTTTCCTTAATTTGTGTTTGAGAATCTGAGGTACACTCAGGCACCGAGTGACCAGTTCTCCCTCGGCTGGTCAGTGATGGGGACAAAGATCACCCGGAATGGCAGGTTCCTACCAGTGTTCACTGCTACCTAGACAAGAAGCAACCAGGCACCAAGTCTCCATGTCTCGAGCACCCTGCAGTGACCCCACTCTTGGGACATGGTCTAGCCCAGACACGTGACATGGCCTGGGGTCATGCAGGCCAGTCCCCTGCCTCCATGCAGAGCTGCACCCAAACGGACCAAGCATTGGCCGCGTCCTCCCAGTGCCACACATGATGGCTCTGCGGCCAGATCCTTCCCAAACCCAAATCCCTCCCCTTGCAGCTTGGGCCTGGGGAGCCTGCCAGCCTCAGCACAGGCTGTCCTCTGGAGGCTAGCTCGGTCACCCGGGGCTGCTGCTTGTCAGTGGCCCCTCGCCTCGCTCCTGTACCGGAATTCCGCCTGTTCTTCACAGGCCAGCTCACGCACGGCTGCCACCCGCCAGCGGGGTGCCCTGTCCCCACCTGTGGCTTGTACCTCTCTCCAGTGTGTCCTTCCTTTCTCTGGTCCCTCCTGCCAGGATGGGGTTTTCTTGGAAAAATAGTGATGCCCTTACCAAACATCAAAAAAAAATTAATTTAAAATGGATCAAAGACGTAAAACTATAGCACTTTTAGGAGAAAGCATAGGTCAAGAGCTACATGACACTGGATTTGACAGCGATCTCTTGGATATGACACCAAAGGCTACAGGCAACAAAAGAAAAAAAATTAAACTGGACTGCATAAAAATTACAAAATTTTGTGCCTAAAAAGGCACTATCAACAGGTAAAAAGGTAACCTACGGGTTGGAAGCAAATACCTGCAAATCACATATTGGATAAGGGGTTACTATCTGGAACACACGGAGAAGTAAACCTCAGCAGCAAAACAAACCACCTGACTGGAAATTGGGGGAAGGACTTGAACGCACATTTCTCTGAAGAAGATAAACACATGGCCAATAAGCGCATGAAAAGCTGCTCAACATCACTGACGGGGCAATGCAGACCAAAACCACAGCACGATACCGCCTCGCTCCTGAAAGCATGAGCACGACATTTTTAAAACAACAACAACAACAACAACAAGAAAAGAACAAACAGAAATTGGCTCCTTTGTGCTCTGTTGGTAGAAATATAAAATAATACAGCTGCTATGGAAAACAGTAGGGTGGTTCTTCCTCAAAAAATTAAAAATAGAACGACCAGAAATTCCACTTTGGGTATCTGCCCAAAAGAATGGAAATCAGGGTCTTGGAGAGATTTCTGTACACCTGTGTTCCCAACAGCACCATCCACAATAGCTAAGAGGTGGAAGCAACCCCAGCGTCCACTGGCGGATGAGTGGACAAGTAAAACACACACACAAAGGAATATTATTCAGCCGTAAAAAGGAAGGACACCTGCTACAACAGGGACGAACCTTGAGGACTTCCCACTCAGTGAAAGAAGCCAGTCACAGAAGGACAAATACTACATGACTCCATGTATATGAGGTCCCCAGAGTCGTCAGATTCATAGAAACAGATGGTTGCACAGCATTAGTAATGTGTTTAAAACCACTGAACTATAAACTTAAAGATGGTTAAAATAGTAAGTTTTATATTGTGTCTATTTTAACACCAAAAAAAAGTCTTGTGGGTAAGCTACCTCAAAAATAAAAACAGTGAGGAGGCCACATGGTACAAGAGACAGAAGCAGGCCCCCTGCCTGGTCCTGGCTTTCCCCACTGGTGGAGGGGCACTCGGGGCCCACATCATCCATTCTGTGGACTGGAATGCCCGCCTGATGGCCCCCAGCTGGTACCCAGATTCGCCCACCAGCCTCAGTCCAAAGCCGCCCAGCCCAAGGAGGTGTGACTTGTGTTTTGGGAAGTACATGCCCCACAACCCCAAGGCCCAGGGCTGGGCTTCTGAGAATCAGGAGAGCAGTTTGGGGTAGTGGGCAGGCAGCCTGGGGCTGGCCATGTGGTCCTCGACCAGTGCGGCTGCAAGGCAATGTGCGAGTAAAGGGGAAGGAAACACAGCCAGGAGGCGATCGTGTGCATCGGGCCAAGTCTGGGAGCTTCTGCCATCCGTATGGGGCAGCCACCAACAGTCATATCCGAGGTGGGCCCCTCTCTTAGAGGCACCCTCTTCTTTCAGATCACCAGAACCAAACAAGCAGAATGTGCACTCAGAATTCTTCCTGCAGCTCTGCAGGGCTCAGCCACGTCCCAGGGCATATCAGTGCTCAGTGCCTTGGAACTGGTGGTGGGGACTGGGCTGTGCACCAATACAGGAAGGGAGGCCTGCAAACAAGAGTATTTGCCAAGGTCCAAATGGGACCTCAGCACAGTCCCGTTCTGAGGCTCAGCTTCTTTGCCTTTATGTGAGGTTCCTGCCAGTCCTACCTCTCTCTTAGTCTAATCTGAGCTTTACTGGGCCTCCTAGGACTACTCCCCCAGTCAGCCCAGAGACAAAGGGCCAAGGGCTGGATGACCACATTGTTCCCTCGTTCAGTAACTGCTCACCGGTCCCCAGGGCCTGATACCCACAGTCCCCCCACCACAGCGCTGCCGGGTCTGGCTGGAAATTACTGAGGAATGGGTGAGGGAAAGAGTGTACCAGGCAGAGGAAGGGCATGTGCAAAGGCCCTGTGGGTGAGGGGAGAGACAAACCATGGTGTGAATGGGGAGGTGAAGGAAGGTCAGAGTGGCTGGACAGAGAGGAGAGAGTCCCAGGTGAGAGGAGGAGGCAGGGTCGATCAGAGGCGCCCACTGTGAGGGTGTGTAGTTGTGACCATGTGGTTGAGTGTGTGTGTGTCTGGGGTTGCACACATGCAGAAGTGTATGTGTTGCTCACAGGACTGCATCGGTGTGTATGCACCGTTCTAGGTATGCACCTGGGTGCAGGTCCACGGACATGTATGGGAACGTGCAAGTGCGTGCACAAGCCTGTGTGCAGCTGCACATGGGGGCAGAGGAGGTATGCGCCACAGTGTGGAGCCGGGCTGAGGTGCGTGAGAGTCAGGGGTTCCTTACCACCTAGCGGAGCTGGGGCTTTGAGCCTGGCACCTGGGGTGGGGGCAGGCCCTGCTAGATGAAGCAAAGACCCATGGCTGAGTTTACACAGGTGGAGGGAGATGAGAATCAGATCAAAGGCAGCAAATGAACTGTGATGGAGAAGGTGCCACGCTGCCCACGAGTAGGGTCAGGGGTGCTCCAGTGAAGGGTGCAGGTCTATGAAGTGGCAGGGCCTGCTTCCTGACAGGTGACACAGCAGGTGGTGAGGGGAGTGGAGCTGCTGGTTCAAAGGCCCTGAGGTGAGAATGTGCTTGGCCCGTCTGAGGGACAGGAAGGAAGGTGGGTAGACGGCGTCGAACGTGAGGGGCTGGCAGTAGGATGCCCCTGTAAGAGCTCCGGCTTTTGCTCTGAGTGAGCTGGAAGCCAGCCAGGGTTTGAGCGAGGAGTGCCCTATGTATGAATAGAACGGGGCGGGTTCCTGCGTGCAGCTATCCGGGCGACAGCAGCAGCGTGGGCAAGGGCTAGGGGCGGGGGACCCATGTGCTGTATGATGGACAGTGCCTGGTGACAGAGCGGCGGTAGGGTTCAGGGTCTGACCAGCAGACTAGGAGTGGGGCCATTCTTGGAGAGGGGACCCTGGGAGGAAGTGGCAGGTGTGCCATGGCTCTTGATAAGCTCCGTCATGGCCCCTCATGGGTCTCCCTCCCTCACCTACCCACTTGCCTGTGAACCTCAAGGCTGGCAGGATGCGATCCCCAAACCCAGAGCCTATTCAGGGACCCCTTGACTAAAAGCTGCTCCACTGCCTGCAGCCTCAAGGCCAGATACTTGAGCACGCACTCCTCCTATTCCCTTTAAGACCTTCCCTGCCCTGCCCCCACACCCCCGACCCTGGTCCCTGCTCACTGCTTGACAGGCCCAGCCTGTCCTCATATCTCACTGCCCCCTTCCCCCAGACATGACCCTCTCAAGTCTCCATTCATGTCACAGATGCCAGGTAACAGCCCTGAGCCAGGGGGTGGGGAGTATGGGGCTGCCACCCCTCTGGGGCCTTTCCACTCTCTGGTGCTCTGTACCCTGGATGCCCTCCATGCCAGGCCATGTCTCTCCCCAGGCATGCCCCAAACGGCCTGGCACAGAGCTCCAGCCACATACACTCATGTCCACTGCTGTCCCCGCTCATGGCTGAGTCAAGGACCAGGGCGGAACAGGGCAGAGCCAGGCTGTGCGACACCAGCCCCTTCTGGGCCCAACCCCCAGAGGAAGAGAGCCCGGAGCCAAAGTCACCAAGGTGTTGCTGCCCAAGCCGGGCTAAGCCAGAGGGTCTCCAGGGAGAGCAGACGGCTTATCAGCTTACACGGCTGGAGAAGGCCCGGCCTTGGCGGGCGGGGCTTGCTTGTCACCAGGCACCCACTTCCTTGGAGGGAGGTGGAGACAAGAAGCCAAGCCCCTCACTCTGTGGACTCCTCCCTACCCAAGGAAAGCCTTCTCCATGCTGAGTCCCCGACCATCAGAAAGGGGTGAGGCAGGGAGGGGAGTCTGGCCCCACTGAGGAGGCAGGCCCACAGCTAGACTGAACGGAGAGGCACGGTTGTGTCTGGCCCCCAAGCAGAGGCCACTCAGATGGCCAGCTGTGGGGCGGGGGTCGGGGGGGGGCATGGGTAGAACCCCAGAGGCAGAGGGCAGCCCGGGTTTCAGGGCCAGCAGGCAGGGTGAGACCACATACCCAGGGCGCCAGCGGGCCCCGAGTCTCCCGCACACACGCCCCAGCCTGATGCGCTCTGGAATGCTCAGCCCCTGTCAGTGTGAGGGTCATCAGTCCGAGGTCCTGGCCTCTCCGCTCCCCAGAGCTGCCTGGCCATCGCCCCCCCCCCCCGGAGGCCAAGCATCAGCCTGCCTGGGCAGGGCTGTGACTCAGCACTACTGTCCCCTGGCCCCACACCCCGCCCCAGCTTGCTCAGACACCTTCCGCTCTGGCAGCGGCCGCTCTCCCACCTGCCAGCTCCACCTTGGCACCCAGCAGCTGCTCTGTGGTGACCTGGAGCGGAAGGAGGTTGGAGGCCCAGCCCGGGTGTCCGTGACCTCAGGCCCTGCCTCACGTAAGGGACTCTGGGCAGAGCAGGGAAGGTCCTGCCCCAAGTCCCAGTAGGCCCATGTCTCGGGGTCTGCAGGCATGGGCAGGAGGGGAGGCATGTTGGGGTCCACACACCTCTGCTGCTGGCCTTGGGTTGGCCTCGGCTGGCAGGTCAGAAAGGGTTCCCATGGCCTCCTGGGGCCAAACCCACCCATGTCATTTCCATCTTCTTTTAGAGAGTGGGCCCCCCTCCCCTGCCCTCCGGAACCGCCGTCCCTGCGTCAGCTCCTACTGTGGCTCTATTTTAGAAACATAAGGTCCGGAAAAGCCTCTGCCTGCACGGTCACTGATTATCGGTTTTCCTCCCTCTTAGTAAGGAAGCGTTTCCCACTGCCCTTTCATGCCTGGCGTCCTGGAATCTGGTGTTCTATTTTCCAGTTGACATTTGTGCTCCCTCTTTCCTGCCTGAGTGTCGTGCGCCAGGTTCCTTGTCTGCACCTCTCTTTAGGTCTTCCCAGAGCCCAACCTGGACCTACAGGGGTCTTCTTGGTGGCTCCTGTGTGATCTCGGATAAGCCAATATCCTTCCCCGTCCGGTTCTTCTGCTGGTTTAGACTTCCCTTCCTTTTCAGCTCCTCGCCTCTTCCCAGTCTGAACACAGCAAGGCCCCAGCTGGTCCATCTGCCTCTCCAGCACTGCTGTACCCACCCGCCAGCACCCTACAGTGTCACTGGCCCCGTCCATACACGTCGCCCTAATGGTCTGGTTGCCAGCGCCCCACAGAATCTTCTGGCGCCGTTTCTTTGTGTCCTTGGACTACCAGGGACAGCTGCAGGCTGGGCCTGGGGAGGGTCTGTCTCAGGGAAGCTGGGTGTAGTGGGGTCAGGGCCAGGGCTTGGCTTCACCTTCCAAGTCCACACTGTGCCTCCTCGGGCTGTTGGGGCCACCAGGAGGACAAGGTGCTCCACAGCCAAGGGGGGGACACAGTCTGCACCTCTGTCACACATGGGTCGGCCTGCCCGGGTGCCTGCCTGCCCTCACACACACATGTCCTGTTGGGCTGGCCTCACCACGTACCCAGGAGATGGGCATGACCATCTGAGGGAGGAGCAGAGGAACTGAGCCTGCAGAGCTCAGCGTGCACCGGGCCCTCCGACTCCTGTCCCCACAGCAGCCTGCCCACCTGCCGTGACTTCCTCAACATCTCCCTTTAAATTGACTTGCACTTGTTACTTAAATGGATGTACTTTAAAAACAACTTCATATTCCTACTTAAACGGAAAACTGGAGTCACCATAGGCAGAAGTAACCTAAACTATGAGCTGGTGTCGCTGCTGCTCTTGGGGACGCTGCCTGTGGAAGGGCCGGCGGAGGGCTCGCTGTTTGTTAAACAACCGGGATTAGCGCACTGGACGGTGTGAGAGTCACACTGGCACCAAACGGAGATTTTCTCCTTGAAGGAAAGGGATTGAGAGAGAAATGAAAAAGGATTACCCTCCTCACGGGGAGGCTGGGTGTTGCTCACAGCTGTGGCCTCAGGCCACCTTGTATGATCTGAGGATGAGGAAACCCGAGCCCGGGGGTCCTCTAGCTGGGACCCTTGGGGCGGAGGCAGTGGGGCTGAAGTGTTAGCCTTGCATCCCTGTCCTGACTCAGAGGCTGTCTGTCATCTCAGAAAAGGGCGCCATCCCAAACTGTCGCCTCCTCTTCTGCTCAGTTGCATTTGCCTGTTCATCAGGGCACCCTCTGTCGCTTCTCCTGTCACTAAATGACCTAGAACGAGGCTCAGTGGGCATCTGCCCCCAGGCCTGAGGCCCTCTTCCCTCAGATCCAAATGGTCAATCAATCAACCACTGGGCCCCAAAGGAGCATCACTGTGGCCTCTGGGAATCAAGCCTGGGGCGTGGACGCTCTGCTCTGGACTTGGGGACAGGGGAGGGGGAGGGGTGGAATAAGCCGAGTCTGCATTGAGGAGCTCGGGTTCTGGATGGGGAGGCTGTGAGCATGTAAGTCTGTGAGGCCATTTCTGAGAAAAGGACAGCACTGTGGAGGAGAGGGTGCAGAGGCATGTGGCAGGAAGGTCCAGGGAGGTGACACTGGATAAGACACAATTATAAGAAGCCGCTGTCATGAGAGGGTGGGAGGGGCGCCAGAGCAGGAGGCAGGCAGGGTTGGGACATCTGAGGGGACACTGCCCCAAGTGCTTGGTTGGGCAGCAGAAGACCCTGCCCAGCCTAGGCTCAGCTCAGAGCAGGCCCACCCAAGCAACGTCCTTCCCATGATTCCCTGGCGAGTGGCTCAGCGACGGCTGCCATGGCAGGGACCAACACCCCAGGAGCCCGAAGGCAGAAACTGTCCCAGTTGAGACCCTATTTCTCCCACGGAAGTGCCTTTGGTGGGGAGTGCATCAACCCACACCCAGCACCTATGGGAAGTCTGCTGCCGCTCCCTATGTGGGATGCTGGACGTGTGGGTTCACCCGAAAGGCTGGCAAAGCAAGGCCAGGGAGTGAGGCTGAATGCACCATGTCTCCCTCACACGTTAGAGCTCGTGGGCCTGACCGACATCACATATGGCAGAATCCGGGTTGGCCCATTCCAAATGCTTGGGTGGTTTTTGACACAACAACACATACTTCTGGACTAAAAAGCCATGTCTTCTTGAGGAGATAAAAGCCCCTGCTTGCCTTGGGGCGCCTGGGTGGCACAGCAGTTAAGCGTCTGCCTTCGGCTCAGGGCGTGATCCCGGCGTTGTGGGATCGAGCCCCCACATCGGGTTCTTCCGCTATGAGCCTGCTTCTTCCTCTCCCACTCCCCCTGCTTGTGTTCCCTCTCTCGCTGGCTGTCTCTATCTCTGTCAAATGAATAAATAAATTAAAAAAAAAAATCTTAAAAATAAAAAGCCCCTGCTTGCCTTGATGCCAGTAACACCGGATGGGGGCAGGGACAGCCACACTCTTAGGAGCTGCCCTTTGGGGAAAGCCGGCTTCCACATCCCACCTCTTTCTTCCTGTGACCCCTGCCAGAAGCCAGGTCTGCCTCCCTGGCTGTGTCTCCTGTTCCCCACGCCACAGTGCCCTGCCGCAGCCCACCCCACTGAAAACATCCCCCTGTGAGGCGAGGCAAGAGGCTCCCTCCCTGTGACGACTCCCTGACCGCTGCAGCCCCCAGCAGCCTCCTCAGAGCCTGAAGGACTCAGTGGTGACTCGCCGCCTGGCCCTGTGTGATCTTCAGGTAAATGTCGTGTGCCACTGGCTCAACACTGGACTGGACTGGACTTCACCTGGGGAGAGTCCGGCAGGGATGCCCAGCACTGGCCCTTCCTCATTCGGCCTCTGGGCTGCTGGCTGCCCTGCAGGTGCCTGCCCTGAGCACACCCACCATGCCCTCGGGTTGGTCTGGCCTCCTGCTTGAGGCCCACCTTACCCACCCTCTCCCTCTCCATTGCCAGCTCTGTAAAGATGTGCAGAACAGATGGATGGGTAGATGGACGAACACCAAAAATTACTGGTTCACAGCTCTAAAGCTTCCCAGAACTCCCTTCTGAGTGTGTTACCTCACATGACCTTGCCTGGGGGCCTGCGTGGAGGGTGTACTGCTGTCCACTCTGGGCCTCTAGGATCCCTCTGCCTGTGCCCACCCTCCCCCAAATGCCCCAGGGCATCTTACACCCCACCCCAAGCCAAAGGCAAGATCCTTCTGTGCCCTCCTGCCACCCCGGGCAATTCACCCTGCCCCTTCCTGCCCCAGCCAGCTTGGGCCCCACCCCAAACCCTATCCTGATAGTTTCTCATCCTGCCGAAAATAAGACAGGAGCTGGGGAGGGTGTGGGGGCAGACAGTGTATCTCTGCACCCTGACCCTCCCGTCCTGTGTACCAGCATCTCCTGGGTCCCCTCAGGCTGAGAAACCCCACGCATCCCTGCAAATTGCTCCTGGCCTCTCCCCTGGAGTCGTCCTGAGGAAGGGGCTTCCAGGTTGGCCTTTCCAGGAGGGAGCTCTCCAGTGTGGTCAAGCATCCCCTTCCCCAGCCCTTATCTGTCACAGACCCATGCTTTACAACCTTTCCAAGTAGAGGGACCTACCCCTCCCTGTTCTAATGTTAAAACAACAACAAAAACAACAAACCGACCCTATTGATTCTACCATTATTACAGGTGTATTTTTAAGATCTGTTAATGACCAAAAGTTGCCACCAAAGTTGGGACTGCTGGCTGGCTGGCATACTGAAACATGACTTAAAGCAGGGAGTCGTAAGAAATGATAATATAAACTTTCAACATTTTAACTTAAAACAGAATCATACACTCCTTCACCAGTCTTGGGGGCGGGCCATCTTTTCTCAGAGCACAGGCTCACTTACTGGAGCTGCTGTCACTGTTCCTTCCCAACCATAGCACACTGCGTATGACATCCAGTTGACTTTCTCCATGCAGCGTGCGATTGCAAAGTAACCGGGACCCGAATCCTAGCTTGTCATGGCTCTGTCCCCAGGCTTACCATTGTCTTGCCCACACCAAACCCAACCACGGATTTACTGAGGCTTTCCAAAGCATCCACTGAGTTTCCGCAGAAGTCCTCCTTACATTCATATTTCATCAGTTTATACGGTAGTCAAGGGCGCAGTCACAGTGACAAGTAGGGCTGGCACACACAGGTTTGGGCCAGACACTACCGACACCAAGGCGTGGGAGCCAAAGTGCAGGGCACACTCCCCTGTGAGAACAGAGAACGCCCATTCATCCAGTGAGTGTTGGTGACAGGGGTAAGAGGGTTTCTGAGCACCAAGCTTTCTATAAGGTTTGTAAATGACTCTGCATTTCATTTATCACAATGGTTTCTTTGAAAAAATGGGAGCATGTGCACATGCGAGACACTTCAGAGCTGGGGAAACACGGTTCTCTGCAGCCACCCCACAGCCACCAGGGCCCCGGCCACTGGGTTAGCTTATCCACGTCCCCCCAGCCGGCCCGACTCGCCTGGCACCGGCAGACCCACAGCAGGGCTCCCCTTAAAAGCAGCCCCTCTTTCTTGGCCCTTCCTAGCTCCCTGCTTATTTCAGAGCCAGAGTCCGAGGGGATGGGTGAAGGACCGAGGTTGGGTGCGCAGTGTCCCCAGCTGCAGAGAGGCCCTGACAAATGGCTCTGCCCCAGCTGGGCAGCCTCTTGGCCTCAGGGTACTGCTGAAGATGAGCAGGGAGGCCCTTCCCTGCGGCCCCGTACTGTCCTGTGGCTCTGGACGCCCGCAGCCGCGGGTCCAGCCTTCTGGCCCACAGCGTGAAGGCTGACCCGACGAGATGTGACAGCATGGCCTGAGGAGCACTGACTCAGGAGGAAATCAGGCCAGAGGTTTCTCTGAGCCAGGAGTAAATAAATAAAAACGGAAAGGTTCCACAGACAAGGGCCACGGAGGCCCAGACGCGCAGGGAAGACATGTGGCCTTTACTTAAAGCCGACTGGAAGGGGTTGCTGCCTGGGGTGGAGCCTGGCTCCCTGTTTCTGTAGCGAAGCTAACTGCTGACTTTTAGTCAGGCCCAGAAGTACCTGGGTGGAGACTCTGATTTAACCACACTGGGTCTCTTGCCCTGCAATTTCTGGCCTCTGAGTGTGGTGGCCCAAGATCCCATCCCCTACCCTGGCCAGACCCTCTTTGCTGATGACTCTCGGGGCCAGGCAAGTGCACGGCTCCTTCCTGAGCCCTTGCTGCCTCCCTGCAGCGCCTTTCTTGTCTTTCCCACCCGGAAGGTGAGCACCACCTCCCATCTGTTCCCTTCTTCACCTTGCCCTTCCCCACCCTCCTGAACTCTGCGCACCGTGAATCTGAGGCCCCTGCCCTCCTGTCTATGCCGGGCCACCCTTAGGAGTCTCCAAGCCAGCAGCAGTGTCTGACCTGTTGATGGGGTCCTCGAGGAGCAGAGCCTGAGATGGGGATTCTTGGGCACGTGACTGGTGGAGGGAGCAAGTTCAGGAGAGAGGTTGGGGAGGGAACGAGGCGGAGATGTGGTTTCAGATGCCTTTTTGCTGTGGACTGATCCACGGGCACTGTGGAGCCTGAATGAAATCAAGGCTGTCCCACCTCGAGGGATAGGACAGGGCCTCCCAGGGCCCAAGGCAGCTCTCCAGCAAGCAGTGCAGCTGGGAGCAGGTAACACTGACATGGTGGGGGACGGTGTGCCAGCAGGAAAGAGGATCTGGGGGCACCTGCGGCGTCTACTACATGTTCGCCTTCCCTCTGCCCACCCCCCTTCCTTTCTGACAAAACCCAGGGCCTCGGGTCACGGCTGGGCCTAGCTGGCCTCAGGGGAGCCCTGTGTCTGCAGTCCAGCGACCAGCCCCCAGCCTCTCAATGGGACGGCTACAGTGACCTCTCAGGCAACCTTCTTCTCTCCCAGCCCCCGTACTCCTCTCCCCAAGCAGCCAGGGGATCCTTGTCAAATTATAAGGCAGAGCACCTTTCCTGTGCTCAGAACCTTCCCCCGGCTGGCCATCTCAGTTCTGAGCCAGAGTCTGGGGCCCAGGGGGCTGTGCCCCTGCCCTCCCCTGCTGTGCTCCCTCCACTCTCCACCCCTGCTGCATTGCCTCCTGCGGTCTCTAAAGTGTCATCCCACTCTCAACTCAGGGCCTCTGCACTGGCTGTTCCCTCTACCCGGAACACTCTTTGTCCAGCAAGCCAATCCATCCTTTCCCCAAATGGCTCAGAGGTCCCCTCCTCGAGAGGCCACCCTGCCCATCCTATTTATGACTCGCCAATGTCTCACAACACTGTGTTTTCTAACATGGTGGGTGCATAACTCCCTTATCACGTTTACTGCCCCCCACCATGCTTACAGAACACCAGCTTCACAGGGCAGGGGCTGTTGGTATGTCACCAATGTGTCCCACAGGCCCAGAAGTACTTCACAGGAGGCAGGTGCTGCTAAATCCACCTCAGCCCTTTGTACTGAATGAGGGAGGGGACAGCCCGCTTCTGGGAAAACTTCTGGGAAGTTTTCTAGAAAGGCCCTTGGTCTTCCCCCAGATGGACACCGTAGATGTGTGGCCACCTCCCACCTAGCCTTGGCCAACTCTGATATTGCTCTGTCTCTGAGCCCTCGGCCCAGGATGTCCCTTCATCTGATAAGTCCATCGGGACCGGGCTTCTGTTGCTGCCGCTGAAAGCTTGCCCCCATCCCAACTCTAGCCCAACCTCAAGGCCCTGAGGTTCCCTCACAACCCCTGGGCCTCACCCTCGGCCCCCCCACCCAGCCCCAGCCTCGCTGTGCCGGTGACAAGATAGAGCCCGGGGCTGCAGCTTACCCTCTGCTCTGGTCCTCGGCAGCCACAGTGGCCATACCCTCCGCACTCCCTCCACACCGGTCCTCCAGTCCTCGCCTGCCCCAGGAGAGCCCCAGAGCAGCCGGCAAGACAGGACTAACGCACCCAAGGACCCAGGCCACATAGGGGCTGAGCCCCGTTGAGGAGCTCAAGGAGCTGGGGCAGGGATGATGGGTGCGACGTGGCTCTGGGGCTTCCCAGAGAAGGCGGGTAGTGTTGGGACACCAGACAGCCCTGTCCGTGCTTCCGCACCCTCCTCCCTGCCGTGAGGTGGGGCAGGGCTGGGGATGTGCATGCGTACGTGCGTTCTGTTATCATAGAGGAAATCGATGCCTGGCACTGGCCCAGTGTTTAAGGGAAATGAATAGATTTTGGCCGAGGACAAAGAGAGTTTGATTAATCAAAAATTGGATAATGGAAGCAACACTCTAATTATTTTTCTTCCCAGCATTTTATCGTGAAATATGTTTGCACAGCATATCAGAGGTAACGGAGTGGGTGAGGGAGGGTGACCACGCTGGAGGAAAGCCCAGCTTGGAGACAGGGCCACTGCACCTCACATGTGCTGATGGGGGCAGGCCGGCCGACTGGCCGGCTGGGGTCCTGCTGGTTACATGGTGCCACAGGAAGTGAGAGGGGACACGTGGTGCAGGCCAGAGGCTGCACACAGCTGGGGGAGCTTGGGTCACAGAAGATGGGGTGGGTAGGGAGGCTTGCTGCCATGGAGGCCAGGGGGTGTGGAGGTGGGGCACCGCTACTCAGGTCATCAGGACCTGATGGAGCCAGGGTGAAGGGTATGGGTGTCAAGTTCTCCAACCCTTGGTCAAGAAGGGTCTTCAGAAGTCCCTCTGGGCAGTTTGGAGCAATTTCCCATGTTCGCCCTCGCGAAGCCTGGTGAGCCGCCCCATGGCAGAGGTCAGACAGGCCACTGGGCCCCACGGGATGGTCCCATAGCCCTCCCTTGTCACTCTCTCCCTCTCACTGCCACAACATCATTTCTGTGGCCACCTGGGGTCCTAATTCCAGGCAGCCTTCTGGGAGCGCAGCACGAGGCTCATTCAATTGCTCATTCATTGACTCGGGGAGCAGAAAGAAGCTGCCATGGGAAGAGGGGCACAGTGACCTGAGCTGCCGGTTAGACTCAGAATGCTGGCTGAGGGAGCACTGAAGAGGAGGCGAGTCCCCACCTAATCTGGGGGCCAGAGTCGGTGTCTGGAAGAGGCACATAAAGAGAGATGAAGATTGAGCGGCAGCTTCTAGGCAAGAGTGAGGGCGTGGCGGATGGGGTCGGCCAGTCCCTGGCGAACATATCTAAGTCCACCCCCAGTAACCACGGGAGACGGCACTCATCAACCATGACCACTTTCCCTCCGAGCCATAACGACAGCCTCGGGATCCTTCTCAATGCCGTGTGCTTTGGGCAGCCGCTCACTGGTACAAGAAATGAGAACTACCCGTACCCCTGACCAAGGCCAATTTAAAAGTGAGGACACCGAGGCCCAGTGAGGGCAGAGAATTTACCAGCATCCACATTATGGGCAGAGCCAGGACTAGAACCCAGGCCTCCCGATTTCCCATCCAGTACTTTTCCCTCTGCACCCAGCTGCTCTGCTGGGCTAATCTTGGGGGCACAGGGGTTATCTGGAAAGGCCACTCAGCCACCACATGGTCATTGCAGACACCACGTTCCTTTCCTACTGCCAGGATCCCATCTTGCTCTCTTAGGACAGTTTTCCGTGGACAGGCCTCATGTCATGACCACGTGAAACCCTCATGTCTGACCAAGGCCTCACCCAGGCCCACCCCATCGCTGCAGGGCCAGGTGTCAGCCTGAGGCCTCTGATTTCCAGTGGCAGTGTGAGAAGCTAGGCAGCCACCTGCCTTGGCTTGGGAGTGAGCCACCATGGGCCTCACTGGCGCCCAGCCAGCGGTGTCCACCTGTAGGTGCTTTGTGTTTGTCCGCCAAACCTGAAGCCCAAAGACACACCTCTGGGGACCCAGAAGCACAGCCTCTCGGGAGCAGGGGTTGGGCGAGAGCAGTGGCTCTCCAGCGTGAGGGTTACAGCCACTAGGAAGCCCAGCCCTCTGCATGAAAGTGGTTCAAAAGGTCGTGTTATTCATTTCCCCCTCCAACAGTGATTTGCTGAGACCCCACTGTGGCCAGGCCAGGCTCTGGGGACTGGATTGTCGGTGGCAAACAGCAGACAAAGGTCTTGACCTTACAGAGCTTACATTCAGATCCAGGAGAGATGGTAAACAGACACAAATAAATAGAACAGGTAGTAAGTTACATCGAGATGAGTGCTAAGGGGAAAAATAGAGGCAATCGTCCACTTGGGAAGGCCACGCCATCTCCCCACGTCTCTGTCTCCTCAACTGTGAAGACAAAACAGGTAAAATTCAGCCCCTCCTTGGAGGAACTGGTAGTGGAAGGATAAAGTGTGCCTCTGCCCCCAGAAGGCACCTGGCTGCTATAATCCAGAGCAGATCTTGCTGCCGCCCCAGTGAGTGCCTGTGTCTGGCTCTGGGGGAAGTGTGCACACCCGGGCCTACTGTCCTCTGCTCCAACACCGCAACCTTTACCTCCATGACTCACAGGGGCACAGGGCCTTGCTGAGGGTGTCAGGGCTCAGGTCCCAGAACCCTGTCCGCAACAGCCTCGATCCCAGGAGTTGGGAGGGCTGTTCAGTGGGGGCAGGGTCTGTTTCTGAAAGCTTTGTTCTGACCACTGCCCACACAGCCTGGAGAGGCACAGCCAGTCGGGGCGAGCCCTCAGGGGCAGGTGTGTTTCTGGGTAGAGGCTGCTGGAAGGAACGCGGGGCTTGACACTGTAAGGCCTCTCCCTGCACCGTGGTTTTTAACAGTCTCGCTTCTTAGCACTTTTTGATGGATTCTCCAGGGATGTCTCTAAAAGAGAGTTATACCTTAATTTAGAAGCAAATAACTCAAAACTCTGTGATGTAGCAGGTTCCTTTGGAAAAGAGATGAACTCAAGGAAGCCATTGTTGTGTGAAGCCACCTGCCATGCTCACCCGGGTCCTGCCAATGGACAGCCCAGCCCTCGGCCCTCAAGTTGTGCCTCCTGCCCAAGGCCACTGGGGGTCAAGGGACAGAGGGGGAGGAAGTGACACTCACAGGGGGCCAGGGTGAGGCTCACAGGCTGGCTCTGACTGACCCCAGTGGCCCCAAGTGCCAAACACAGCCCACCTGCCCAAGGGACGCAAGTGAAGGTGAGCCTTGGTGGCGGGCCCATGGCACTGCCCTCCCAGCGCCACAAGCAGGCTTCATGGGCAGTCCAACAGGGCCCCAGGCCTGGTTTAACGCTCTGCTGTCTTGAAAGGTTTAAAAACTTAACAAGGGCCCCACAAATTATGTAGCTGGACCTACCCATTTGCTTAGCCTGTGCATCCATGCATACCTCGATGTTTGCCTCTGGAGACCTGGCCTCTTGCGAACACCCTCTTCCGAAGTGCCACCCCCACCCCCGGTCCCCCGCCATGTTACCATCATGATTGTGGTCCCACCTCACTTGCTCATCCATCCTTCTCAATCTCTTCTCTCTGGAAGCTCCTCCTCAGCTCTGGAAGCTCTGAGGGTTGAGGGCCCCGAGGCCTGACCCAGCCCCTCTGGACCCACCCACCCCTGATCCCCAAGTGACCTTGGCCAGTTCCTGGCTTCCCACACACCTGGTGCCAAGGACTCCAGGTTTCTACCTCCAGCCTCACTCTCCCCTCTGACCGCCACCTAAGGGCCATGTCTACCAGGGTCTAAGCAACTCCCGCCTCTCATGAAGGAGTCCGCGTCTTCCTTCTCTGCCAATGCCACCATTGTCCCTCCAGAGCTGTCCTTGCCTCTTCTCCATCAGCAGGTCCTCTTTAAAATAAATTCCCAATCAACCACTCCTCATGACCCCTACTATTCCCACTGCCCTGGGTCAGCAGCCTCCTCCCCCCAGTTTCTGTAATGGTCCCTCACGGCCCTCTGGTCTTGCCCCCATGCCCATCAGCCACACGGGTCTTTTAATAGTGGAATTAGTTCGAGTCTCCCCTCTGCTCCAAATCTTCCCAGGGCTTCGTGCCTCACCAGGGCCCGCAGAGTCCTACCTTACCCACTCCGTAAACCACTCCACCCTTTGGGGCTCTGGCTACCTGGCATTCTGGTGGGGACCCCAGCAGCTTCAGTGCCTTTGCACCTGCCATCCTCCTCCAGGTGCTCTCCCTCATCGCTCACAACTCACCCATCGCTCTCCGTGGCACTGTGCCGATGGCCCCTCCGCACAGAGCGGCCCCTCATCCTCCCTCTCTGCACTCTCTTCTTTAGTTCTCTTCACGGCACCTACCTTACCTGGCAGTCAGTCACACAGGTGTTGTGCCAGCCTCCCTGGGTCTGCTGGGAGCACCGTGAAGACAGATACTGCGTCTGTCCTGCTCCTTGCCACACCCCTGTGCCTGGCACAGCACCTAGCACCGCAGGTTCCGGTAAATATTAGTCAAAGGAATGAATGAACATGCGAACCATTTCTGTCTTCTCGGGCTCTGTGCGGAGGGCTGACATCTCCCGTGCGCTCCAGGAGCCATCAGACAGTCCCTGTGGTTAGTACCTGTCAGTTCACTCCTGTGAAGCATCTCTTCTGCCAGTGTGGACATGTGTAAAGGGGCCAAAGACATAGGGAGGACCCATGCAGAGATGGGGCAGGGAACTCTTGGCTCTGTTTTATGAATGAAGACAAAGACGCTCAGTCAGGACGGGGCTGGGCTGGGGGTGACAGGGCCAGGGCCTGACCCAGGTCTTTGGAGGCCTCGACTGGACCCCCCCCCCCCAGCCTGGGGGAGTCTGGGCCTTCCCATGTCATTCCCCGGTCTGCTTAGCTGTGTCAGGCCACGTGCTGGGGCTGCCCCCCAGCATCTGCCCTGATGCCTCTATCCATTTCCTTTTGCCCTCTTTCCTGCCAACCACAGTGCCTGCTGGCCTGCTCCTGGAGGCTCAGTTACCCCAAGTTTCCTTCCTGGGGTTGTGGGAGAGCGGTGTGCTAATCTACGTCTTCCAGAGTTCCTGCAAGCCCGGCCATGGTCAGCAGCAGCGAGAACGCCCTAGAGCCACATGGCATTTTAGGTCTTCTGAGGGCTAGCAAAGGACAGTCCAGGGCTGCCTCATCCTCGCGTCCAGGGAAGGAAGGCACGCACACACTGTCATCACATGTGTGTACACATGAGAAAAACCACACAGCTAGGCTGAGGCTGCTGAGGCCACACCCTGAGTGTCAGGCCAGCCTTCCTACCATGCGGTTCTCCATCCCACTAGCCTCCTACAGGGGCTCTGGGCAGCCTTGCCAAGTCTACCTGGTAACCCAGAAGTTCCTGGAATCACCCTAGAAGCTCCTGAGATCTGGACCAAGGAGCTCCTGAGACTCCAGGAAACAGAAGAGCTGAGAAGTTGGGGGCAGAGGGAGGGATTCACTCCGTGTCCCAAATCTAGAGTCCCACAGCAGGCCCCCAGAATGTGGCCTGGCGAAAGGCACAAGAGTGAAGCGGCTCCATCCCTCTGGGCATAGTCTGTGCCCCCACGAGGGCACACAGACCCTGGTCTCACTGCAGCAACATGGGCCTTGGCCAAAAGCGGAAAGTGTGTGTTTGGCGGCTGGGGGGGGGCTGTGCTACACAGATGAGTAACAAACAGCCCCCTCAGAGGAAGAGTGAAAACATCCCTGGGAGTGAGCAAGCAAGCAGATCTAGGGCAGAAAGTGACACCGGCCTTCCGAGGGGGAGGGACTATGTCTTATTCACCTCCTGTCGCAAAAAATCAACGTCTGTTAGAGGAACACAGAAGAGTTTTAAATCAAATGCCAGGGTCTTGTCCTTGGAGCATGAGGAATGCTGAAGGCACACCACTTAGTGAGCTGAGCGTCCCATGAGATCAGCCCCTAAATGGAGGCTCCCAAACCTCCTTGATTACTGTTCACAAATGTCCGCAGCCCAAACGGGCAGAGTCACCAGCTAAATATCATTCTCCATCCCGGCTAGGAAGGGGGCCAGGCTGTTGGTTACCCAGTACCCTGGCCTTGCCCATGAGACCAGGTGCTTGGAAGGGGAGTCCTAGGCCACAAGGAGCCTCCTGGAATCTTTCAAGCTCTTGCCCAGGCCCACCCCAGCTCCTAGGTCACAGAGCTGCTCCCTTCTACAGATGACGAACCTGTGACCTCCCTCGAATAGTCACAGCTAACAAGCAATGGGGAGCTCTGTTCCCCCGGCTCCTCAGCCCATGCGTCCCCCACCCACCCTTCCCACCACACCACCCATGCTTTCCCAAGCACATCCTATGCTCCTGCCAGACCAACTGCCTGAGTGCCCTCTCTGCACTTTGGTCCATTTTCTCCTCTCTGCCCACAATGCCCACCCCAGTTGTGCTCACGTCCTTCGAGCTCTAGTTCAAATGTCACTTTGCCCACAGGCCCATCTAACCCAGCCCAAGTCATCTCTGAGGTCCCTCCAGAGGCCCCGGCACCCACACTCAGGGTTGGGTTATCTGAGCAGAGATGTTTCTCCCCTGTGGGGTGGTGAGTCAGTCCCAGGAGGGCAGGCCCAGTCCACTCCCACCTCAGCGCCAGACTCTGGGGGAGCAAATGCTCAGTAAATATTTGTTTAATTGAATTTGGCCAAGGAGCCTCCTCCAGACAGAACCCAAGGCAGCAGGACTCAGTCCCCAGGGCAGGGAAATCACTTGGGCAGAAGGGAGCGCATCAGGGGCTGGGCTGCCTCACCAAAACAGGCAGACCTCGCCTACCAGGCGGGTCCTTCCATCCTGAGACAGGGACTCCAGGGAACCCTGGTCTCAGCACTGCCTTCCCATCCTCTTCTCTCTTGTGACAGAGAACCCCAATACTCCGGCCTAGGCGGATTCCTGCCATCATCACCCAGACAGGCTCAGCACTGCCCTGCAGGCAAAGCCCACTTGGATCTCCCGCAGGATACGGAGCCCCAGCCCCTGGAGCCCCGAGGCCCTTACACCCCTCCCCCCAACACCCCCCTAACACCCCCACCGCCTTTTAAGGGAAAAAAATATTGAGCCAGGAACATATCACAATCGCAGCAGGTCGATACTCATCTCTTGCTCTAAATGCCTCCAAGGAACCTGTTCTCTGCAAGACCGATGACGGAAAACTGCGAGCCACTCGGCCCCGGGGCCCAGGCCTCCGGGGCCCTCTCCTCCGTTTCAGCCAAGGCCACGCGTCGGCGCTCCAGCCGCCCGGGGTCGCCTCCTCCCCGCTCCCCTGGGAGGGAGACCCCGCCTCAGCGCCTCTCCTGCAGGTCGTCTGGCCCCGGCGCCGCACCGGCG
>NC_048231.1:42579726-42652018 GCF_002007445.2 Ailuropoda melanoleuca
TCTGCCGCCGGCAGGGGGCGGAGCCGCGAGCGCAGCGCGTTGCCAGGCCAACCGCGGGCGGGGGTGCCGCGCGCCCGCCGGTGACCACGCGCTGGGCGGCACCGCCCCGCCACGAGCGCCGGCTCTCTTCTCATTGGACAGAAGCGTCTGACGGATGCATTTGCGGTCCAATGGCAACGGGTAGGGGTGGGGCCGCAGCTCCGCGCTCGCCGCAGTCCCGCTCGCTCTGTCCGCACCGGCGTCTCTGGAACCCGGCTGCGCTGAAGCCGCGGAGCCGACCCACCGGGACCGCTTTTCGCAGAGCCAGAGACTGAGCCCAAGCGTGGCGGATGACCCAGCCACCCCCCCCCCCCCCCNCCCCCCCCCCCCCGCCGCTCGTCTCCCTCGGTTTGAATTCGAAGCCACCTCGGCGCTTTCTGAGCTCCGCGACCTTGGGCAACCAACTGACCTCTCTTAGCCTGTTTTGCAAAGTGGGGCTAGCGGCACCTGCTTCCTTGAATTGTTCGACAATCCGCTAGAACGTGTGAAAGTCTGTGCAAACCTCTAAGGTATTACACCGGTGAGGTTGGTGCAGCGATGGGAGGGGCATTAGTCATCTTTGCTGCACACTCCCCCAGTGTGTAGGGGCTCTTCAGGGTCCCTGGCAATCCTGGCCACAGAACGGTGCCTTGAAAAGGAGAAGAGGGAGAAGGGCCCAGGATCTGTACCCCAGATCAGAGAGGCGGGAGGCAGCCAGCTCAGGTAAGGGCAGGATACCCCATCGCCACCTTGGAGAACTGGTAGAAGGTAGAAGGTGTCCGCAAAATGCACCTGAGCCAGTCAGCCAAATCTGCTTTCAATTTCAGGGGGAGCCCACCTGTGGGCCTCAGAGCCAGGAGAGCTCCTCACTCCTGTGCTTAAAAGATTTCAGCCAGACAGCCAAGGCATAAAGCCTCTGTCTTTTCCATCATTGTAACTTGAATCTTTGTGTATTCTAGAGCATCCCGGTAAAAATGCAGACTTTCCCAGTTAACACCTTCCTTACCACTTTATACGCTCATGGTCACATAAGGATCACTCCACACTGGGCAGAAGTACTGGAATTGGCCACTGACAGAGGCGGATTGGGTGGTCATCCCAGTCCAGGTTTGTGGTCAGAAGGCAGGGGTTGGGGTCTGGTTCTGCAAGACTGGGCACTGTGGCATTGGAACATTGTTCCATACCCTCTCTGGGAACGTTTCCTCTGCTGTGAGACGGAGACTGCTGCACTACGTTCCCCGTGACGTGACGCGCCCAACTCTGAAAAAGTTTGCTAAGCTGTCAGGGACAGATGCTGATGATGGGTATCCTGAGGCGAACCTAGACCTGGCACAGCACTCGCTGGAGGTGGCCAGTGAGAGCCAAAGGGAGGTGGCCAACAATGGAGGGGCTCCTCTGGGTGCATGCCTTCAAACCCGCAGGCTGGGTCAGTCTGGGCCTCTGCCCACAGGACCACTCAAAAGGCCAATGGCTGTGATACCAGGAAGATGATGGGCACAGGCCCTGCCCTGGTGTGGATCAGAGGTGAGAGGGTGTGGGAGGGAAGCACAGACCCGGCTCTGTTGCTAGTACACCCTTGGGGGGATTATTTCACCTGGATCAGCCTCAGTTTCCTTCTCTGTCAAGGGGGACACTAATAGACTGTCCTTGGAGGGTGACTCTGAGGGGAAATGCACCTGGGTACATGTTTAGAGATGGGCGAGGGCAGTTTCTGTTGTAGGATCGGGGTCACAATGGAGCTGTTTGCAGGGGCAAACCTAGATGTCAGTGTAGGGTGACCCTCTACCGCAGTTCAGGGTGAGATCCGCGGCTAGCCCATGAAGCAGCCCCACGGGGCTGGCTGCTGCCTCCCTCACTTCACCCTGGTGGCCACCAATGATGTAATTCTTCATACAGCAATCATTTACTGCTGACCTCCTTTGCACGGGCACAGTTCTGGGATTTAGACAGGCCTGCCCCTGCCTGGTAGACCTTCCTGTCTGTGTGGCAATAATCCACCATTACAGTTGTATGAGGCCTCATGGAGGAGACCCACCAGGGCCCTGGGGACATGTGGCAGGGGGAGAACTGGGCATTGGGCGACAGCAGGGTGGAGGTGGCCTGTGACCTGGGGCAGGAAAGAAGAGTATTCCTGGGGCAGGAGAGAAGAGTGTTCCAAGGCAGGGAACGTGTTGGGCATGAAGGAGCCCTGAGGCCTGCAGGAACCCACGGAAGACGGGTGTGGCTGGAGCCAGGAAGCAGGTGTGGGTGCCAGAAAACAAGGCTGGAGTGGGGACACTAGCACCGGGCTAGTGGTCCTTCTGTAAGACTGGGGATGTCAACCTAAGAACCACTGGAGAGTTTTAGGATTCGCTTTTTAAATTTGGGAAGGAGGATGACAAGTTTTTGTTTCATATTCGTTTGTACTACGTGTGGTCCCTTTAGTGTATATTGTCCTAATATGCAGAATCGAATAACAAAAATGTCAACTAGCCGTCAGAAAATAAGAAAGCAGAGATTATCCATGAAGCCAAGTTCAGGGCACGGCCGCAGGATCATTGAGCCACAGAGTGTCAGGAGAGGGCCATGTGGTGGCTGCAGCCAAGACAGAAGGACAGAGTGGGGGGCAGAGTGGGGAGGGGTGGCCAAGGAGGAGGCCCACATGATAGGAGATGCTGGAGGAAGGACGGTGCTTGCCGAGCAGATGGAGGACCAGTGGGAGAGGTGTCCGGGAAACCAGCGAGTAAAGGGTCCTGGCTCCTCCGGAAGAGAGTGTCTCAAGACATTTAAGACAGGGTCAGCCACATTATGTGCTATTGAGAGGCCACTCAAGCTAAGGACAGAGATGTGTCTCCGTGAGCAAAGGCAGGCACAGGTAGGGGTGTAGGCGTGCCAGCAGTTCAGGGCATGGGGGCTGCACAAGACTAACACTGGACGGGTGGGTCCCAATGAGGTGTGGATGCCCCGGGGCTGGGGCTGGCAATCCGTCCTCAGTCCTCACTAGCCAGGAAAACAGGACCGGGAGACAACAGCTGGGGCCCTGTGATGGAAAGAGGAAGGCCCTGGTGATTGAGCCTCATACTTCACCAATCCAGCAGGGACAGATGGCTGAGGAGTGGCCTCTCTAGGTGGTATCCAGCCATCCTCCAGGAAATGACCAGACCTCAACCACAGGGCATTCCGTGCCAAGGGCATCATGTCCCTTCAATTCCAGAGGGATTGGTGGGGATTTCTGGCTCATCAGCCACTGAATCCATCCTGGCACACCAGCCATGCCAGACCTGGGGCCCTCCCCAAGGACCCCCATGCCTCGTGCCTTTGCCCTTCTGCCCCATGAGGCCCAGCTTCCTTGGCCTTCCCTTCCTACATGTTCAGAGTTCCTAGGACACTGGGATTCCTCATCTACTTGAGTATGAACCTGTATTGTCATGACAGGTCCTGGCTGACTGCCATTGGTCCCCCCACTCCCCAGGATGGGGGTGGTGGCTTCTTGCTAGTCTCTGGATGCTAGCCATATCACCGTCCTGTCTGGCTCTTCTCCAGCCTTGACCTGCTCTCTCAAGCCCCGCTGGCTGATTTGCAGGCTGTGGCAGGGCTGAGTGGGTTTCTCCAGTTTGTTTCCTTGGGGTCTGTGCAACCCCCCAACCCCAACTTGAACAAGCCATTACATATCTGGGTTAGTTATAAATAGCCAGGCCTGCAACTCTCCTTTTAGCTGAAAAGCAAAGTGAACGAGCAGAGAGGCACACCCGGCACGCGTTTTATTTTTAATCTTCTCCCTCTGTCTCAGAATGAACCCGGGTCCTGGTTCTCAGCATTCCTAGGAGTAGAGGCGCAAGACAAATGCCTGAGAAACAAAACCCAAGTAGCTCAGGGCCCTGGCTTTGCCCCCATCTGCTGTGTGACCTCAGGCATTTGAATTGCCTCTCTGGGCTTTGGTTTCCTCACCTAGGGAGGGAGCAGTGGAGGTGATCACCTCCAGCAGTTTGACTTCAACTCTCGTCCTCTGCCCTTTCCCCGCCCCCAGCCTGTGCCCAGCAACACCTTTGGGAGGAGGGGGTCCCTGGAAAGCCCAGACCCAGGTGCACGTGAGGCCGCATTCAAGCTCCAATCTGCTGATGCACAAATTCCTCATCCCCAGGCCTTTGCTCAGGTGTCCCCCAGCTAGGAACCTTCTCCCTCTACGCAAAATCTTTCCAGTCGGCAAAATCCTTGGAGAGTCCAACTCTCACCTCCCCACGGTGAGCTGGGGAGGGGCTGTCTGGGTCAGGCTGTGGCTGAGTTGGACCCATAGCTGGGGCAGGTAGGGAGCCTGTGGGCAGGTGCCTGAGTGGGCAG
The DNA here is from genome assembly GCF_002007445.2 of Ailuropoda melanoleuca. Classification (NCBI taxonomy): domain Eukaryota; kingdom Metazoa; phylum Chordata; class Mammalia; order Carnivora; family Ursidae; genus Ailuropoda; species Ailuropoda melanoleuca. The sequence goes on from NC_048231.1 coordinate 42,584,062, forward strand.
TGGAGCTAGAGCAGAAGGCCAGGTGTGGTCAGGCCGTGAGTGGCCTGATGGTGAAGCTGAAGGGGAGAGAGGGGCTGTGTTCCTACAGGGCAGGGACTGCAGCTTTTGTCTTTGTATCCCACTCCTCGCCTCTCACCCCCACCCCATAGGCCTTTGCTTGTAGCTGGGTCTCAGTGTTGGTGGAATTCCTTATGATGCTAGGCCTGTATGATAGTCCTGTATGATAGTCCCTTCCAGAGAGCATGCTCCCACCCACTCACTCCTCATTGGCATCGCACAACTCCCTGCCAGCAAGGCTGGTTTCCATAATGAAGAAACCAGGCTCAGAGAGGTTAGGTAACTTGTCTAAGACCACACAGCTGGATACATTTAGGAGTCCAAGCTAGGCATTTTTTGAAATCTATGAGTATTACATTTTAGAAAGTAGAGTACTCTTAAAGCAACGGGTAACTGCTGTTCCTGTGTTGCAAGGGCCCTGACAAAAAATGGGGCAGAGCTTGTGGCTCCTCCATGACACCCCAGTGAGAAGCTGGCCAGGGCATAGGAAGCCACTGGACATGCATCTGTGCCTCTCCACCTCCCTCACCCTGGGGCACCTGCCATTTGATGTCCTCAGGAAGTGTAAGAGGAAGGCTGGGGTGATATCTTCAAAGAGGAAATCCCTGGTGTTAATTGGCACTTAGAGACCTTTAGGCTAATTAACCTGTTTATTTGTCTCTCTAGAGTAAATTAGAGGGTTTAGCTGGGGAGGCGGAAGAGAGAGGTGTTGCTGGTGGCCACCTCCATGGGGGCTATATATATGGCTTCTTGGTGGGTGGCGTGGGCCACTGGGGAGGCCTGGAAGAGGGCCGGGAGGAGGGCTGGGAAGAGGGGGGCTGACCTCCCTGCATTGACCTGCTCACTCCCCAGTGATGGCTGCTTCCAGAGCAGTTCTGAACACAGGGGAGCTGAGCTCCTCAGGAGTGCTGCCTGGGCTGGTTCTGGGTCCCCCTCCAGACATCCCTCAGGAGGGAGGAGGGGCTGGAAGGAGGGAAGTGGAACCCATTCTTGGGGAGGCTCACCTTTTCCCAGCCCCGGTGCCCCAGCCGCGCTGCCATGTGGAGCCCCCCCCTCCCCCGCGGGTTTTTTAGAACCCCTTGGCCAGAGTCTATGGATTTCCTGTCACCTTTGGTTGGAGGCACAGATCTTTTTTGTATATAAGATGCTGGCCTGTTCACTTCTGCCTCAGACTGGATTCCAAGCTTTTTCCTTTCCCCAAGGGCTGGCCAGACTGGTCTGGGGTTTCTAGCGGCTTAGAGATGTTGTGGGTGGGAAGGAGGAGGTTGGCTGGTCCCCGCACCTTCCTTCTGCTGCAGGGTGGGGAAGTGAGGGAAGTTCCTCCTGTGCTCGGACCTTGCAGGGTGGCCTTGTGCTCTCCAAGGGGTGGCTGCTGCTTCCCAGGCTCCTGAGCACCTGTTGAAGGCTGATGCCCCCCCACAGGTGACCAAAGGCCAGCAGCTTTGGGGGTCCCCCAGGCCGTGTGGTTCCCACCCTCGCTCGTCATCCACAGCTTCCTGCTAGCTGCTCAGGGGTCTGGCAGCCAGGGGCATTTGCAAACCTCCCCTCCCCCACCAGCTCTGCAGGACTCCCCTCGTCCCACTTGCCTCCTAGAATGGGCAGGACTGCCTGGCCCACCCTCCGTGCCCTTTCCTGTCCCGCAGGAGCCCAGGGCATCGTCAAGAGCGGCCTCATCCCCTCGCTGGTGTCGAAGCTGCAGAGGGAGGAAGACGAGGAGATCCAAGGGCTGCTCCTGGACACGCTGGCGGCCTGCCTGATGGTGGATGCCTCCGAGGCCCTGAGTAGCGGCATGGTGCCCTTCCTGAAGCAGAAGCTTCTCAGCGCCAATGGTGACATTCGCAGCAAAGCTGCCCGCACACTCATTGCGGTCAGGTGAGCCTGGCCTGCATGGACAGAGTGGGGAGGGTGGGCACGGCCAGCCCGGAGGCTTCCGCTGAGGCTCAGAGAAGGCACCCAAGCCGCCCCCCGCCCCGCAGCAAGCCAGCCTGCCCCAGAGCTCCAGGCAACCTACCTCAGGGCCTGCTTTTCCCCACTCTGGCCAGCTTGTGCCCGGGGCGGGGGGAGGAGGACCCCGTCCCCTGGCTGGGGGCACTGTCCTATTGGCCTGAGAGCACAGCACTCACAGTCCTGTATCCCAGGAAGCCCCCAGTCCTGGGCAAAACGAGAAGGCTGGCGCCCCCTCCCTGTGAGGAAGGAAGCACAGAAGTGTGGTGGTGCTAGCAGTCACCAAGTGCTCTGTAGGGGCGGGGCATTATCTACAAATGGCACTCCTCCCAGCAAGCTGATTACCTTCATAGGTAAGGAACCGAGGGCAAATGTGTCCAGTCGCTGGTGCCCAGGGTCACATGGGATCACAGTCTGAAGCGTGGCCTGGAACCCGAGGAAGCAAAACGCCTGAGAGCAGGGATCGGGGAGGGGGGCGGTGTGTGATACCAGATGAGACCTCTCCCAAGGACGGGTGGTCCCTCATCCCCCCAAGTCCATGCCTCAGATATGGCCATCTGCCTACATCCTGGCACCTCTTGCCTCCCCTACCCCTGGCTGTCCCTCCAGCTGGATTCTCTCTAGAGACGGGGCCAGCATTTCTGCGAGTGTGGCCCCCGATCCAGACCCCGGGGAGCTTGTGAACGTGGAGATTCCCAGGCCCTACCCCAGACCGAACACCATCTGGTATTTGCTCAGAGGTCCCCTTCCAGTGAACCCACTCTGGAAAACGTCAGCCTCCACCAGGCCTGTCTGTGCCTTTCACCATGCCCTCCTATTTTGTGTGTCACCCCCAAGGGGAGTTCCTGAGGACAGGGCCTCTCTCTGCTTGCTGCTTGAGAGCACGGCTTGGAAACAGAAGGAGATTTGGTCCCCTGGGAGACAGGCAGCACTGTCTGGAGACATTTCTGGTTGTTCTGACTTGAGGGAGAAGGGCGCTCCTGGCATCGAGCAGGGGGAAGCCGGGGATGCTGGTCAGCATCTCACAACGCATGGGACGGCCACCACCACAAAAAGTCGTCCAGCCCCATAGTGAGTCATGCCGAGCTGGAGCAACCCTGCTCTTGCCTCAGCGTCTGGACCAGGGCCCGTCAAAGTGGTCGGTCAGCCCTGGCTGTGGGAATGAACGAACACACGGAATCCCGGCAGGCGGGGCCCAAGACTCTGCATCTTTGATCAAGTTCCCAGTGGGAGCTCGTGGGGAGTCCATCACATTCATTTTCACAGCTTCATACAGTGCCAGGATTAGAAGTGACTTACAGCGTCCTCTCCCCTGCGGGTTGCTCTGCACGGGTGTCTCCCTGGCAGCTCGCCGCTCCCGTGGCTTAGCCCATCTCTGGCAGCTCTGGCTCCTTCATGGAGTCCAAATGTGTGTCCCCGTGGTTCGCACCCCTGGGTCCTGCAGCTCCCCATTTTGGGGTCAGGGGATCATGTCTGGTTTCTTCTTCATGTGATACCTTAGTGCAAGTCTACATCACCCCCTGGCTCTTCTGTGGGGTTGCCTTCAGTGGCACACCAGTGCTCCCTTGCACCCTGGTACCTCCTGGCCAGGCCTGGACCACCAGGGATGGTCCCAACACAAGTCCTTCTGGTGTCCTATGGGGTGGTCCTAGGCCCCGCCCCCCTTCTCTTTGCTAAGTGAAGCCACACAGCTGTACCCTCTCTGGCCCAGCATCCCTCTGGAGGGCAAGAAGCAGGTGTGGCAGCATGACGTCATCCCCATCCTGGTGCACCTGCTGAAGGACAAGGTGGAAGAGGTGCAGGCCAATGCCGCTGGGGTCCTCATGTATGCTGCGGTCACCACCCAAGGTGAGGCGGCCTGCTGGCTCTAGTTTACCGCAGGCGGTAGTTTACTGAGCAGTGGGGGGGGGTCACTGCAGCCTCCAGCATGCTGGCTGCCCCTGCGAGTTTTCCAGAACTCTCGTTTTATGCTCAGCATCCCAGTAGTGCCCCCTCCCTGCCCTACCAAAATACTTCCCTGGTCTGTTGTTCAAGTCCTTTCAAGTTTGGGCCAAGGCTCCACCCTCCCTCTTCTTGCTGACCACAGTGGGTCACCTACCTGTGGCCTTCCCTGGTCGCTCCCATTAGGACCTCTGTCCCCTCCTGCCAGGCTATTCCCTGGGCCTGGCGTTCCTGCCTCCACCCAGGCCCCTTGTAAGCCTTGGTTCTGGGATGAATTACATAGTTTGCCCTCCTTGATTTGGTTTTCCTAAGGCCTAAACAAACACTGGAGCCCTTGCTTCCATGGTGTTATTTGATCAAAATGAGTTTTTTTCAGTGGGTGGGGGTGGGGAGCAAATAAGAGTATGAAATTACCTCTCCTACCTGGGGATGCCCCTCCAGTCAGGCTTCCATGCTAAGTCATCTGATCCTGGCCACAGGAGCTACTGGGATTGGTTTCCCCACCTGGAGGCCTGGGTGGGCCATCCCACGTGACCTCAGAAAGCTCTGTCTTTCCCCATGCCTACAATTGCCTGCCCCGGCCCCGTGCCCTGTGCTTTCTTGGTGTTCCACGGAGGACTGACTGGGTCTCTGATTCTCAGCATGCTGCAAAGCGCCCCCAGAACTGGGGCTCTCAGCCATTCCCCACTTGACACTAATGGTGCGATTTGAGACATACCGGAGGAAGAAAGGTTGGGGCCTTCCCAGAGCCACAGTCCCCTTTTCGACTGTGCAGTGAAGATGCTGACTGCCATGGCAGGGGCTCCCCCGTGTGTATATGCTTGGGCGGGGCGTCCTCAGTGCAGTGTCTTGCTGGGGCTTCCTGTGGGCTTCCTTGCTTGGAGGACCAGAGGGCTCACCATGGGCCCAGGCAACAACTGGAACTTGGGGATGTAAGGCTACTTTTTGCAGAGCTGGCACTCCAGCCAAGGGTCCTCAACCCCCTGCCATTTGCCAGGCCCTGTGCTGGGTAGTGGGGACCTGGACACCAGGTCTCAGACTCCGGTAAACAGTTTGGTGGGAGTGGCAGAGGGGTGGTGACCTAAAGGAGAAGAATGGCATGCAGTGGGCACAGGACAGGGGCCAAGCCTCCTCTGGGATGGGTGTGGGTATTGACCCAAGGACAGTGGGAGTCAGCAGGGCTGAGGGTGGCAGCAGAGGTTCCAGCACAGAGAAGAGTGCATCGAGCAAGGCAGGAAGCTGGGGGGCAGGGGGCAACTACCTGGCCTTTTAGCAGCAGGCCAGGACAGCAGAAAGGTGGTGAAGGTTAAGGAGGGGCGTCTCCTTTACAGATTAATGTCTGTGTCCCCCACTAAACTGTAAGTACCAGGAGGGAAAGAACTCTGTGAGTTTTTGTGCCTGGCACAGAGTAGGTGCTCAAGAAATACTTGCCACATAAATGAACAATTGGATTTTGATTTTGGTGTTGCCTTGAGAGAGCTGGATTGCGGGACTGGCATCAGGGTGGGTGGGGAGAAGCCAGTTGAGGGGCTGGAGGAGCAGGGATACGGAGGCCAAGGCTGGGAGCAGAACAAGGTGCCAGGGCCTGGACGGGAGTGAGGGAAGGCGCCTCCCCTGAGGCTGCGCAGGCCAGAGGCCAGGGTGGGGCTGGGCTGAGAGGAGGTGGAAGAGGACAGCCTCCTGAGGAACGCCTGGTGTTGGTGGCCCACAGGGAAGTATGCTGCCCTGGACACAGAAGCCATCCACCCGCTCCTGAACCTGCTTGGCTCATCCTTGAGCAGTGCACGCTTGAACGCCACCAAGGCCCTCACCATGCTGGGTGAGGCCCCTGAGGGCCGCAAGTTTCTGCAGTCTCATGTGCCCATCTTCCGCACCCTCGAGGAGGACCCCAGTGAGGCGGTGCGGCGGGCAGCCCAGATCGCCATCAAAGTCATTGAGTGGAAACCCTGAGCCGCTTGCTGGGCCAGACCTGCTTGCCTGAATAAATGGGATGAATCTCTTTATCTTGGGTCTGAATGGCACTTTATGTTCCTGGAGTGTGGTCACATCTCCCCTCTCTCCTGCAAAGGGGAAACACCCGGCCCCGAAGGACTGGGTCATGGTGGCCAGGCGAGGAGGCATGGGCTAAGTCCAAGGCCCAGGGATGGAAGGGTCACAATCCAGCTCTCTGCTGGGGCCAAGAGTCCCCTCAGAAGGTGGAGAGCAGGGCTGGGCCCTCCAGGTAAAAGGAGGGGCCAGAAGTTATATGGGGGGAAGGAACACAGCTGGATCCGGCACCACCCAAGCTTTAGACACGTGAGTGACCAGGCCCTTGGGTGTGGCTGGGCACTGCCCTGCTTAGCCAGTTTTGTCCCCCTCTCACAGGAGGGAAGGTCAAAGTGCTAGCCCATGTGGGCTCTTTCAGGAGGAGTATGTTATATGAGGTCCCCTAGGGATGTGTGCCCAGGACAGAGATCTTCCCACCAGAACCAAAAAGTCACAAGAGTAAGCTCCCAGCTGGCCTGAGGCCAACCACACCCCAGCCCCAGGGCAGCCCTCTGGCCAGACTTCCACCTGGGCCTCCACGCCTCTCTTGTCCTCCAAATGCAACTAGCAAAGGAGGCTGGAGAGCTCGAAGGTGTTGGAGGAGAAGCCAGGCTGCAGAAGGTAGGAGGCTTGGGAACCCTTTAACCACCCCCAGCCTTCCCTGCCTGGTCTGGCAGGATGATGGTTCTTCAACCAGTTCTGACTTCTGTTGGAGAAGCTGCAGGAGGGGAGCTCAGCTTCAAGGGAGCTTTTTGAGGCTCCCTGCCTCAAACAAGGTTTTCCTCATTGTAGCACCAACCGGCAGCCATATTTCCTATGGGACAGAACTTCCCAGGCTTATGGGATGCCCAGTCCTTCCAGAATAAACATCAGCAGAACCAGAATCCTCAACTGAGCACCTTCTTATAGTTCTTTCAGTGACTGTGGGCTTCAGTTTACTAGAAGAAACTGAAGTCTGCATCCCTAATTAGAGGATTAGCCCTAGGGGACTGGCTGCTGAGCCCAGCTGGGATTTCAGGTAAATCTCATTCTCACAACAGGCCCCCAAAAAGGAAATCTTTTCTCCTTCAGTAAAACAGGTGCTTGAAGACTTCTACTTCCTCATGTCCCCATCTCACCTCAACCCACAGCACCCTGGTTCCACCTCTACTGCCTCACCAAAGGGCTCTGGCCAAGGTCACTGGCCAAGGTTACTGACCATCTTGCTGCCAAGACCCTGTGCTCTGTGCACTTGACCCATGCTGTGGCGCAGGTATGGATGGTCTCTTCCCATAGCAGCTGTCTTGGGCCTCCTCCCAAGGCTCTATCTGTGCTCTCTTTGGTCTCCTTTGTAAAACCCTCTTGCTCTACATGACCAGTAGTGTTCGTATTTCTCACAGCTCTGTCTAGGCCCTCTTTCCTGTTCTCCCACACAGTCTCACCTGCCTGGCTATGGGCCCCCTCTACCAGGTTGCCTTCTTAGCTAGGCCTGCCCACTGCTTTGTCTCCTCCAAATCTGGGTCTGTAGCCCCAGCCTCTCTCCTGAGTTATGGACCCTTCTATCCAACTTAACATCTACCCTTAAATGTCTCCAGGGAATAATTAATACCAATCCTTCACAAACTCTTCCAAAAAATAGAAGGAGATGGGACACTTTCCAACTCATTCTGAGGCTAATTTTACCCAAAATTAGCTGATACCCGAGCCAAAGATATCATAAGAAAACTATGACCAATATCCTTTATGAATAGAGACAAAAAATCTCAACCAAGTATCATCAAACCAAATCCAGCCACATAAAAAAAGCATTATACACCATGACCAACTGGAATTTATCCCAGGAATGCAATGTTGGTTTAACATCTGAAAATGAATCAATGTAACATATATATACAATAAAGGATGGAAATCACATGATCATCTTAATAGATGCAGAAAAAGCATTTGATGAAATCCAATACCCATTTCTTAAAAAAAAAAAAATCAAAAAAATCCAAACTGGGAATAGAGGGGAACATCTGCAAAAAGTTATACCTAACATCATTCTCAATGATGCATTCCCCTAAAGATCAGGAACAAGACAAGAATGTCTGCTCTCACTACTTCTATTCAACATTGTACTGAAGGTTCTAGCCAAAGTAATTAGGCAAGAAAATGAAATAAAAGGCATCCAGATTGAAAAGAAAAAAGTAAACTCTTTTTGCAGACAATGTGATCTTATATATGGAAAATCCCAAGGTATATACTTAAAAACTATTAGAACTAGTCAACAAGTTTAGCAAAGTTGACAAAGAAAACAACTCCATTTATAATAGCATTGAAAAGAATAAAATACCTAGGAATAAATTTAACGAAAGAAGTGCAAAGTTTGAGCACTGAAAACAAAACATTGTTGAAAGAAAGAAGATCTAAATAAATGGAAAGACATACCATGTTCATGGATCAGAAGATGTACAATTGTCAAGACAGCAGTAAGTATATTTATGCAACTCAAACTCAACATGTCCCAAGTGGTGCTCAACTTTTCTCCCACATCTTCTCCTTTTCCAGTGTGCCCTGTCTTTAGAATTGGTGCACCCTTTGCCCACAGGCTTAACCTAGAGAGTCACCCTGACCTCTCCCTCCACAGGTCTAATCAGTCAAGTTCTGTTACTTCTAATTTCTGGCTTCTCTTGATGTCATTCCCTTCTCTTTTCCTCTCTGCCACTAACTTGTGTGGATTGCTCTAAACAGTCTTTTGGTGGGTGTTCCTGCCTCCCTTTCATTATTCCAGCAGCAGCCAGCAAATATGATCCTGTCACTTCCCTGCTGAAGCTCCCAGGGACTTAGGATCCCAGAGTATATAAGGCAAGTCAGGCTCCTGCCCACCTTGCCATCCCCATGTCCCACTGTTCTCCTATGCATAAGCCATGTCTTGGCATCCTCAAACATGCTTTGCACTCTTGCCTCATGTCTTTCTGCATGTTATCCCTTCTGTTGTCCAGCTAACTGACCTCCTTCTTTGGTCATAGGAAGCCTTCGCTGACTCAGACTAGGTGGGCCTCCCTGCTGTATACACAACATGTGGTGGACCAGTGTGTGGCCTTGGTGTCAGGCAGGGCTGTTCCAGGCCCTATGTCCATTCCCAGTGTATTCAATTTCCTTGCTGAGTCTGTCTCCTTCCCTGTAAAATGTAGTTAATTCTAGTACTTCCACAAAGGGTGGTTCTGTGGCTTGAATATGATCATGCACTTACCCAGGCAGCAAAACAGCAGGCTGCACTACATGCTGTCCATCACGGCTAGTGTCACTGTCTGCAGCCTATGCTGCCTTAGCAGCTATTTCCTTGCAGTGGCTGGCACATAGTAGGACTCAAAAATGACAGCTGAAGGAATAAACTAGGGAGGAGAGACTGCATGTGATTGTGCCTTCAGTGTGTGATTTTTGTGATGCTGGATGGGCCTCTGCCAAATCACTTCAAGGCACCTGGAACTTTTTCTAAAGACACAAATAATTTATTTTGGAAAAGAAGGAAGATGAAGGAGCAGCTTAGGGAGTCCTTGCAGAAACACAGCCCAGGAGTGGCCTATACTTGACAGCTAAGGGAGTCTATCTCCTGGTCCCAATGCCCAATAGCATGCCAATTGCAGGTAGACTGGGAGGGACTGGGAAGAGCTCAGCGAGAAGGAAGGTTTCCTCTCCACCTGCCCTTCAAGGGTGTAGTGTGACTGTAGCCGGACAGTGCTGAATTGTTGGGAGACTGAGCAGAGACTGCCTCAGCTCTTCCACTGGTCCAGGCAGGAGCCGAAGTCCCACCCATGGGCAGGCTTGGCTCCAGCTGGCCTGTGAGGTCGTTGGCAGTGGGCACAGCACCTGTGGGTGGGAACCCCATGTGGGGATAGAGCTTACACTACATGGCATCTTTGCCAGCAGGGCATACCTTTAAAAAGGAAGAGAGAACAAAGCAAATGGAGGTTGGGTATAGGAAGGAAATGGTTACAGTGAAGTAAACACAAGCAAAAATCCCAAATATATCTAGAAATAAAAAGCCAAAATTAAATTTAAAGTGAAAGTCAGTGTTTATGCAGTAGAGCCATTTGGAGAAAATGACTCATTTTGTAAAGGAACAGATGTTCTCATTTGCATAGTCTCTGGAGTCACAAATGGACTTCACCCTGTCCCCTCAGCACGCATGCCCTGCAGCTGGTGGCACTTGATTTGTGACACTGAGGGAGTGTTTACATTAGTGTAATCCTTGGTCCCATATCCATGGGTCTCTTGGTAGGAAAGACTTTCTCCCCTGGATGATGAGGGAGTCTGGAAGAGGTTGCGGTTTGCCTGCTCTTCCCAGAAGCCCCTGGGCCCCAGCTGCCTTAGTAGTAGTAGATGTGCAACAGGACTATGGTCGATATCAAGAAGAACCTGCTGGCATTGGCAATTTCTCTCCAGAAGGGTATCTCTGACATGTCAGCATACTTTGTCCCTTCCCACATGTCACTGCGCTCTGTCCCTTTCGACATGTCATTGTGCTCTGTCCCTTTAGATGTGTCGTGGCACTCTGTCTCTTCCAACATGCTCTCTATCCTTTCAGATATGGCAACACGCCCCATACTCTCCTTGGCTACCTCTTCTGGGGCCAGTTTGGGACCCGGCTGTGGCTCCAGTCCACAGAACACATCCCAGGCCTTCCAGAGGCAGCCGTGGGGCTCCTCGAATACATCTGGAACAGAGGGAACAGGGAAACATCAGAAGACACAAGAAGGAAGACTTTCTGTGGTGTCGCATCTCAGCGGTCAGTCCCACAGAAAGACCAAAAGACTCTCCAATATGAAGATCAGTCCTCAGCCCCTGCTATGGAACACCTACCACCATCCTCAGAGACATGGGAGAGCGGGATAAGGGGCTTAGGGAATGCAGTGGGGGGCAGGTAGGAACTACCTGGGGTCATGCTTGCCTTCCACTGGCAGAGCCTTGAACTGGGCCCCGATCCTGGAGTGACCACCCTTCTCTGTCTTAGGCACGTGGCCGGACACAGCCAGATAGGTCTAGAGCAAGTGACTGCTCCTCTGAATCTGCCTCCCCAGTCACTACTCTCCAGAGAATGGAAGAAATCCCCTGGTTTCTGTAATCAGACACTTCTCTCCTTGGGAAGCTCTCAGGGAATGTCTTCCTCAGGCAGGTATCAGTCTCGCAGCCTGGCCCAAAATAAGGCACTCTGGGCACAGGTATGGGAAATCACTGATGTTTTCCAGGAGGCAAAGGAGGGCAGTCTAGGAATTATAGAAAAGTTTCCATTCAAATTAGCGAAAATGCCTTCTGGGGCTTAAACATTGCTCTGAGTCTGTCCGTAGGGCTCCTGCGGGACGCTCCTTGGGCCTGCTCAGGCACAGGTCAGCACCACGGCTAGCTCCAGCACATCAAAGGAGTCCTGCGGCCGCCTGTAAACAGTTCCCTCCTTGGTGGCAAGGGAGCACATCTCTGACAGCGGGCACCAAGCAGTGTTTGCTGTGACCTGTTCTCTGTCTCATTCTATTGGGCAGCCTCCGTGCCAGCTGTGTCCCGAGGCTGAGGCAGCACCAGGGATGATGGAACCCATCAACTGGGGACAGAGGAGCCTCTGTTAACAAGGGGAGGGTGGCTGGAACCAGAGGACCCCAAAGCCAGGGACACAGATCTCTGCTGCCAGTGCTGAGAAGCCTGACTGTCACACTCTGAACACCCATGTTATACTGTCATGCAGCTGCCAAACCCAAAGAGGCTGCTGTATGTAAAAGGCAACTGAGCATTTGATGACAGCCCACAGGCTGTATGATGGGGAGTGGGATGGCCATTGGCCAAGAGCACACATTTTGCCGTCAGACTTGCCTGTATTCAAGTCCCAGCTCCACCACTGCCTGGTTATCTGTGGAGGCTAGGGCAAGTTAGTTAACTGTTCAGTGCCTCAGTTTCCCCATCTCTAAATGGGGATAATAATTGTACCTATCACACAGGGGTATAATTTTGACACTGCCTGGCACATCTCAACTGGGCAGTAAATATTAGCCACTGTCATTATCATCGTCGTCATCATCCCCCCACGACAGTGGAAGGAGAAGAGGAACTGGGAGGTGCACCAAGAACAAACACCTGGCACACTGTGGGCCCCCCAATGGGTTTGTTTCCCCCACTTAGAGAAGAGAAATTTCAGGGAGCCCTGCATCTGCCAGGTGTGTGGGGCAGCGATGCTCAGGAGAGGCCACTCCCCTGCTCTGCACCCGCCCAAGGCCTCCTCTGCAGATGTCAGGAGGGAGCCCAGGGCCTCTTTGGGCTCTAAACTTCCCTAGCAGGGGTCGAGGGGGGCCCCAGATTGTTGCCTCCTCCCCTGAACTCACAGCCTCCCCAGGCATTCTCTGCCTGAGACTCAGGACTAATCTCATTAGGCCTTTATCCCTGTTTGCGTCAGGGCTGCAAGAAGCTCAGGTCACCCCCCCGCCCCGGCCCCTCGTGGCCCCAACACTCCCTTTCTGACCCCATCGGCCAAAAACCTTCCTCTGGGCCTTCTGGAGCCCCTCCCTGGAATATGCTCCCTCTGCTTGCTGGGACTGAAATCTAACTGTCCTCAGACTTCTTTCCCTGGAGCCCCCACCCCCTCCTACCCTGGATTGCTCCTGTGGGGGTTACAGTATCATCTCTGTGTGGCTAAACCAGTGGCCAGTCCTAAGACCTCATCTTTCTTTGCCCATCAGTGTCTGTCTTCCCTCTGCAGGCTCCTTCTCATCTCCTGGAGTGCCTTTTGCTTTGTGCCGGTGCCCAAGCCCCAAGCCAGACCCCTTGTCTCCTTCCCCAACCCTGCCCCTCTAAGGGTGGCTCGCTGCATCTGCTGCTTGTCCCCAGCCCAGAAGGCTCCACACAGATGTCCAGAGACATTTCAACCTCAACAGAAACCCCAGAAGGGGCCTCTGCCTGGAAGGGCATTTCTGGGAGGGGAGACCGTGGGGCAGGGGTGCCAGGGTGGCAGCGCAGGTCACACCCACCTAGAACACTCTAAATAGGACCCCCTGCAGGGTTTGGCTCTTCCTTCTCACCTGGCTGTGCTTCGGGCGCAGGTTTCTTCACTTGTATTTCTTTATCCAGATCTACCCTTACCTCTTGGCTGTCTCGTAACTCCAACAAAGCTGGTGGAGCTGGGGGGAGAGTGGGGGCACATCACCACCCAGGGCCCTGTCACACAGACCGGACCCAGGCATGGCCAGCATCTGGGCACCAGGGTCTCCAAGGACTGAGACAAGACCTGGTGGTTCAGCTTCAACAAGAGATGAAAGGAACGTGGAGTGGGGAAAAGTGTGGCACTTGTGAACCCTGGATTCCAGTTTCGGCTCTGGTACCATGTGCTTATGTGGCTTTGGCACAGGGTGACACAACCTGCCTGGGCCTCAGTGTCCTTCAGCTGTATAGTAAGGGGTGGGAGGCAGTGTGCTCAGGGCTCCTTCCAGTCCCGAGTGTCTAGGAACCGTGCGCTTCAGGGTGGGAGCGGCTGCCCATCCCCCTGCTCTGCTTCTTCTGGTGGTGGAGGAGGCCTTCTGACCAGATGAGTGGACAGGGCAGACCGGGAAGCTGCTTTCCTTCCAGAATCCCCTCCTAGTTGCCAGAGTTGAGCACTAACTCAGTCTAGAAGAGTCTTTACCTGGTTTACCTGGCCCCCCACTGAGCTGAATTGCTCAAACTCAACAAGTCATTTGCAGAGGCAGTAGGGAGCTCCCTTCCCTTCTGCTCTGTGATTTTGTTCCCATTCTGAAAACACACATGGAAACTTTGGGAAGTCACAAAATCCCGCCAATTGCCGTTGCTTGTTTCTTAAGGGTCAACAAGTGAACATTTCCACAAAACCTATCCTGGAATAGATTTTGATCCATTATACTAGCCTCATTATATTTGAATCCCAGCACCTCCACCCCCAACATATGGCAGGGATGTGAATGGGCTGGGCTGGCCCCTCCCCAGCCAGCCCACTTCAAGACCTGCTGGAGCCCCACCTCCTGCACTAAAGTGTCAGAACTAAAATTCTGTTGTGGTGATGATAGAGACTGGGTTTAGCCTTTAATTGCTTCCTGATGATGCCATATGTATTCATTTGCCTTCCCAATGACACTATCAGTCCCTGTGGAAGAGGTTGCTGGGTGCACTGAAGATCCTGGCTTCATGTGCTGTCCCTGCTGTCCTGCCTCCTCTGGTAGGTGGTGAGCAGAGGGCCTGGCCTGCTGACACTGATCCAGAAGCTCCAATTTTCTTTTTCATCTCTCCCTCCCCTACTGGCAGCTGCTTTGTGTTCTCCAGAGCACCTGGCATACGGGGAGACAGGTGGGAAACACTCAAGAAGTACTTGGCTGCCTGAGAAGTGGGCACAACCAAAAAGTTGAGAGGAAGAGGACAGCAGAAAAGAATGCAGACTATCTAAACAATTAAGACCCCAAGCAACAGGAAATCAAGTTCACCACCCACCACCAGTTTCTCAAGGTGCTGGGAGCAGGGAAGTCTCCCTGCTGTCACTGATGCAGTGGGTGTGCACATTCCAGACAATCCTGGTTGTCCTCCTCCCCGTGTGTTCCATCCCTTTTCCAAATGGGCTCTGTGCACAGGAGAGGAATGAATCAAACAGAAACTATGGAGCAGGAAGTATCCCCAGAAGGGAAGCCCAAGATTGAGGGGGGACCTGGAGGCAGTCTTCCAAGTTTATGGCTTTTACCCACACCCCAGGAAAAGCTGCAAGACAGGCATGTAGGTCTCACAGACCCATGTCCCTTCTGAGCTCCCTCCTAAACTTCGGACGCTATGGGGCTTTCTGGATTGGCCAAGTCCCTGTAGTGCAAAGCCTGCTGGCTATGCTGATGGAAGTGGTGTAGTGGAGCCAGGTTGGGGCCCAGCCCTGCCACTTACCTAGTTTTGGTACCTTGGACAAATGACTTAATTTTTCTGAGCCCAGACTTCCTATATTCCGACTGGGATGACTGATCCCTGCCTCCTGGGAGGTGGGAATGGCCGCACAGGAGAAGGCTGAGAGGCACCCAGCCCTGGGCCGGCCATAGGCGGCTGCCAGTATTCCTGTCCTCTCCCCCTTCCTGCTGGTTTAATTCCCTGAGGGTAGGTGGCAGCTGGGACTGCCCTGATTACATTAATTTATACTGACGTTAGGGAACTTAACACTTCTAAGGAAAATTTGCATTTTAAAAGCCACACGTCTCATTCTAAGTGAATACCTAAATGGGGGATTGTTGAAAAGCTTTTCAGTTTACTTTTGTTTTTAAGGCAGGGCCCTTTCTCTGTTTTTTGCCTATTTCTAACCCATCTCCCACTCCCAGCCCCCAGCCCTCCCTCTTTCAAAAAGAATGCGGAATTCAATCACTCTCTCCAGAAGTAGCCGAGCCAAGTGACTGCTCCCTGGGGTGCTGGGACTGAAGGTTGACCCCAGAGCACCCTCAGGGCAGCACTTACATGTTTATCCAGAATCGGGCCTGTGAATAAGGAGATCCCCAGAATGGTGAAAGGACTGGTTATGAAGAGAAGTACAGCAAAGTAGAGGTAGTGCATGCCACAGATGATCAGAGGGCACTTGCTGTTTGCCTCACGGTACCAGGGTCAGTAGGCAAATTCGGACAACATTCGATAGATGCCAATCAGAAGTCCTCCGGTCAGCCCCCAGAAGGCACCCTGCCAAAGGAGGAGCCCCAAGGGAGTCACCTGGAGGAAGATGGGTGGTGAGACAAACCTTCAGCCTCACTTCCCCACTAGCTGAGTTCTGAAGTTAAACTCATCACAACAAAGGCTTTAAATACCTTGTGGAAGGAAGCAGAATGTAAGCACCAGTGAGAAGGCCATACAAAGACCCGAGATGCCTGCCTTCTCTCTTAGATCAATCAGAGAACTTAAGAAACATTAGAAACACTTTTATGTAAGATAATGAATAGGTATCTCAAACATCATTTGTCCAAAAGGCTTCCCCATGGCTTCTCCATGGCTGTGGGTGACACCTCTATCTCCCTGGTTGCTCAGGTTGAAAGTCCAGGAGTCATTCCTGCCCCCTCCTTTCCATCCTGCCTTTCCACCAAACCATCAGCAAATCCTGTTGGCTCTGCCTCCAAAGTGTGTCGGCATCCCACTACCCTATGGCTACCACCCTAATCTTGAACCGCCATCTTATCTCACAGAGGTGGCCTTCCTACCTGGCCTCCTACTTGCCCACCGTCCCCACAGAAGCCAGAGTGAGCTCTTCAAAGCATGCATTAGAGAATGCCATGCCCGTGCTTAAATTCTCCAATAGCTTCTCATGGCCCGCCATCAGAGTCAAATCTCAATTCTACCCCACAGTTGACCTCACCTGGGTCTGCCACTCTCCCCTTGGTTATTCCACTTCAGCCACTGTGTGCAATCTTCCTCCTGCATGTTGAATCTGCCCATTTTGCTCTTGGCTCAGGCCTTTGTGCTTGCCCTTCTCACTGCTTGGGTCTCTGCCTAGATCTTGATATTTCTGACTCATCCTTCAGGGTTCAGATTCAAGGTCATTTTCTTAGAAGTCTTCTCCTACGTCCTTGGCTAAGGTCCTTGTACACCCCCTGCCCCCAGAGCCTGCATCGATACCCTCCACAACCCTTTTTTACCTTTTAAACAATATTGCATCACTATCAGAAATCTTTATCTGCTTATTGGGTATATCAACTGTCTCCTCCAACCAGACTGTCCACTCTTTAAGAGTAAGGACTTCACCTTGGCTCTGGAGCTGTATCTGGAGACTGACTTAGATGGGGATGGATGTCAGAGGAGACAGAAGATACGGTATATGGGCAAACATCTTGGAGAAAGACCTGAAACCAAAAGCCAGGTGGACGATCCACAGGAACCATTTATTGAAGGAGATGTGCAGAACCGAAAGATCTAGAAACAGATGGGCAGCAGAAGACAGGTGAGCATGCCATCTGAAGAAGGTGGGAGAGAGGACATAGAGAAACTCTCTAGGTCAAAAAGGGTACCTACAATGTCTTTGTAACCTTGGACCAGGGGTAGCAGGGAATCACTGACCAGACCCCCAGTTCTCCTTGGCAGTACGCTCCAATACCTCAATGTTGGTGTCACTGATGGGAGGCAGATTCTCATGACAGCCAGCCTCTCTTGCCCTTGCCCTTCCCAGCAGAGCAAAGAGAAGCAGCTTTGGCATCTGCAGAGCCCAGCCACCCTCCCCCCACATTCTTGGTGCTAAATTGGGTCCTGGTGAACTGAGCAGAGCAGGGAGCACTAGCAGGTTGGTCTAGAGGACTGGATACCTGAGATGCACCTATAGGAAGCACCAGCCAGGTGGAAGAGGAAAAAGATATTCTTGGCAAAGTGAACCATCTATGCAAGTGAGGGAGGCCAGAGAAGGCACAGGGCAGTTAGGCAATCAGCACTGCAAATGGTTAGGAATGGCTGGGGCCCAGGAGCTGTTCATGGAGAGGGCAAGGGCCAAGAGTTAGGCAGGGTCCAAATCACACAGCACCTCATACCCTGTGCTCAGGAACTTGTACAAGGCCCAGTTACTCAGTGCTGTTAGGGGAAACCAGTTAAAATATGATTCAAATAACAAATGAAAATATTCTGGCAAATTATGCTTTCAAAGTCTTATGGATAGGGGTGCCGGGGTGGCTCAGTTGGTTAAGTGTCTGACTCTTTTTTCTTTTTTAAAGATTTTATTTATGTATTTGACAGAGAGGCAGCGAGAGAGGGAACACAAGCAGGGGGGTGGGAGAGGGCGAAGCAGGCTTCTAGCTGGATCATGACCTGAGCTGAAGGCAGATGCTTAACGACTGAGCCACCCAGGTGCCCTGAATGTCTGACTCTTGAATTTGGCTCAGGTCATGATCTCAGGGTTGTGAAATTGAACTCCATGTAGGGCTCTGCACTGGGTATGGAGCCTGCTTAAGATTTTCTCTCACTGCGCCACCTCCCCAAACCACTCCCTCTCTCTAAAGAAAAAAGTCTTATGGACAATATGATTGAATCATTAGCTGGAATCTTTAGTTTGTGTTTTAAAAAATATTTGTTTGTTTATTTATTTTAGAGACAGAGAGAAAGCATGAGTTGGGGGGGAGGGGCAGAGGGAGAGAGAGAATCTCAAGCAGATTCCCTGCTGATCAGGGAGCCCAACACGGGGCTCCATCCCAGGAACCCAAGATCATGACCCAAGCCAAAGGCAGACGCTTAACCGACTGAGCCACCCAGGCACCCTGGGATCTTTAGTTTTAAGTGTGCTTGGAAGAGATGATCTTCACTGCAGGAAAGGCAAAAGGAGTTCATGACTGTACATCTCCCTGTGAGTATGAAATCTCTGAGTATGATACATTCATGTACAGAGGCAATAGAATAATATTTTCTTACTACCCAGATACGCATGAGGGAGGAGCGTGCACACCACATCATCTAGGGCATAATTGAGTGGATTACACTGCAAAGGGAGGAAAACAAATTAGAGCTTGCCATTTCTCTGCATGCATGAAGGAGCTCAGACCAAATCTGCCCAGGAGGAAATCATCTCTTGGATAGCAAACGATATAATGGTGTGAACTCCTGAAGCACAAGAGACCTTTCTAGGGCAGCTCTTGGAAAGACAACTATGATGTGAAGGCAAGCCCTCCCACTGTGTCATGCGGTGGCCATGTCAACACCTACTTACCTGTTCAGTGACTCTCTTGCAAAATACAGCAAGCCGGAAGATGGCAGCAATGGGTGGGGTCAGGTAACTCATAACTGCATGCGTGTATTCAAACAGTCGCTCACAGTATTCTGTTTGTACAACAGGGACCCAGATGATGGTGACAGCAAGTAATATTATAACAAAAAACCTGTAAATTATAAACCCATAGTCAATAGCAATTCGATGAGCTTTTCCCTCCCTGCCAATAAAATATCTACAAGCCATGCTATTCACTCAATTATTCCTTAGGTTAAATTCAGATGCCCATTCATAAGTGTGGGACAGAGAAGACAGCCACATAAGGCTGCAGATAAAAATCCTTTGACTTCTGAACAAATAAAAAAACTGTCCATTTGCATGTTACTGGATCATGGATAGATTTTCACATTTGGAGGGTGGGTTTGGGCAGTCATGCTTAAAATTACATGGAAAAATATTAATTTCTTGAGGGTAACACATTTTAAGAAATTTTAGACAGATTAGTACAGCACATGGTTTTGAAGATTTCAACAAGTTCAGAAACGTATTTAAATTTTGCCGCAACTTTTACGAAACTGAGTAGAGGCTCCAAATGTTCATTGCTTTTTCTAAGTAAAAGATTTAAAAATATGTGTTCACATATAAAATTACACTAGATCAAATGTCATCCCAAAGATGAATAAATCTTAGTTCTGTATCAACAAGGGCTTAAAAATTATTATTTAAAGTGAATGACTCTAAGCTATAAAGGACTAATTCCTTGATAGTCAAAGAAGATGCAGAATGTGAATTCCCACCCAAGTAATGATAGGATAGTTTGCCTGGGACGAACCCTCCCACAGATAACAATGATAAATTGTGGGCCAAATATAAAACAATAACACCGAAGGGAGCCAAAAGCAGGCAGAAATGGGAGAGGATTTAATCCTTGAAAAGAATACAATCATACTGGGTGCTACTTACATTACCCAGCTTTTCTTCTGAGGGCCCTCCCTAGTCTGGAGGTGTGGGTGTAGGTGTGGGTGGCTAGAAGTTAAACAGAGAGCCTCACTCTTACTAGGCTGAGGTGTCAGAAGATGGAGGTTGGGGATTCAGAGTGGTTGAAAATGTTAGGTGGAAAATTCTAGAAAGGAGGGAGCCACAGAGCAAGGAGATCCAATCTGTATATAAACTTTCCTTATGCCCTTGGCTGATCCCTAAACTATGCATGTGCGGGAAAATCTCCAAATAATCTACCAACAAGCAATGTTGGAAGGTAGAAAAAGTTGAGCAAAGACTTCAGTGGCTGCCTACAGTGGGAGAGACAAATTGGGAGTTTGAATCTCATTGAGTTAGAGGGCCTATTGAACTACCTTAAGCTTTTCACTGAAACCCCTAAAGGGCCAGGCCTTAAAAGTAGAGACTAAATCCCAAGACTAAGAATTTGCCATAAGACTAAGCGAAACAGAAACTGACCAACCCTAATAAAGTATAAAACCAGGCCTCCACAAGTTTAAGGTGATCAGCTAATAATTTACCTGCATGCTTAGACACTTCAGAAGACCGTGATCAGAGTCTCTACAATGTATTATTCACAATACTTAGTATACAATAAAATTTACTAGCCACAGGAAGAAAAAAGAAAATGTGACCCTTAGTCAAGAAAAAAGCAATCAATAGAAATGGACCCCAAGATGTATCAGACATTAAAATCAGCAGACAGGGACTTCGAAGCAGCTATTATAGCTACATTAAAGGACTTAAGGAAATGAAGGTTATGAATGAATAGATGAAAAACATGACAGAAAACTGGAAACTATAAAAACTTTACAAAGGAACCAAAATAAAAATTTTGGAACTGAAATTCCAGTTCAATATATAACATGAAAAATTCACTGGTTGGCCTTAACAAATTGGAAGTGGTGCAAGAAAGGGCCAATAAACCCAAATGCAGGCTGATAGAAATCTAAACTGAAGAACACATAAAATTTTTTTAAAAAAAATTAAAATAGACTTCTCTTTTATTTTATTTTAAAAATTTTTGTTTATTTATTTGAGAGAGAGAGAATGTGCATGAGTTGGGGGAGGGGCAGAGGGAGAGAATCTCAAGCAAACTCCACTCTGAGCATGGAGCCTGACATGGGGTTCCATTCCATGACCCTGAGATCTTGACCTGAGCTGAAACCAGGAGTTGGATGCTTAATCAACTGAGCCATTCAGGTGCCCCAAAATTTTAAAAATTTAAAATAAATACATCTCAGTGATCTGTGAGACAATATAGAAAGGACCAATATGTGTCACAAAGAGGGGAGATGGAGTGGAAAAATATACAAAGAAACAATGATCAAAAATTTCCCCAATTTGGTGAAAACCATTAATTTACAGATTCAGAAGCTTAGCAAAACCAAATCACAATAAACATAAACACACGCGCACACACACCCTTAAACACATCATAAAAAAACTGCTAAAAACCAAAAATGAGAAGAAAATCTTGAAAGCCATAGGAAAGCTCTACATTATGTACAGAGAACAGCACTATGAGTTATGGCTGACTTCTTATCAGAAATAAGAGGACAGAAGAGAGAATGAAAGAGCATCCTTAAAGTGGTAGGAAAAAATACCATCAACCTAGAATTCTATACCCATCAAAAATATCCTTCAAAAAATAAAGACAAAATACAAATATTTTCCAATAACCAAAAACTGAGAGAATCTGTCACCAGCAGACTTGCATTATAAGATATGCTGAAGAAAACTCTTCAGAATGAAGGGAAATGACACACATTGGAAACTCAAACCTAAAAGTTGGAATGATGAGCACCAAAAAGATAAAATATATAGGTAAATAAAAATGCTACATATATATGTATTCATATTATGGGGTTTATATGCACATAGGTATAAAATATATGACAGCCATAACACAAAAGATGGAAGGGGGAAATAAACTGTTCTAAGGTATTTATGTTTTAAATAAAATGATACAGTATTAACTCTAAGTAGACAAAAATAGGTTAATAATGTCTATTATAATGCCTAAAGCAACCAAAAGAAATTAAAATGATATTAAAAACTATTTCCAATCATATTGATGATATTAAATGCAGATGGCCTTAACTCTCAAATTAACAGGCAGAGATCGTCAGATTAGATTAAAAAAAAATCAAGATCCAACTATATGTGCTCTACAAGGGACTCCCTTTAAATATAATTAAAGGTTAAAAGTAAAAGATATTACAAACACTAAGCATAAGAAAGCTATGGTGGGCTATCTTAATAACAAAGTAAGCCTCAAGACAAGGAATATTATTAGAGACAAAAAGGAATATTTCATGGATAAAGATGATATGGCCTATATATACAATATATAGCCATCAAAAAAATGAAATCAGCCATTTGCAATGAAGTGGATAGAACTAGGGGGTATTATGCTAAGTGAAATAAGTCAACCAGAGAAAGATAATTATCACGTGATCTCACTGATATGTGGAATTTAAGAAACAAAAGAGAGGATCACAGGGGAAGAGAGGAAAAAATAAAACAAGTCGAAATCAGAGAGGGAGACAAACCATAAGAGACTTAATCTTAGGAAACAAACTGAGGGAAGGGAGGTGGGGGAATGGGGTAACTGGGCGATGGACATTAAGGAGGTCATGGGATGTAATGGGCACTGGGTGTTATATATAAGACTGATGAATCATAGACCTCTATCTACCTCTGAAACCAATACTATATTATACGTTAATTAGTTAAATTTAAATTAAAAAATAAATTAGTTTTAAAAAGGAACATTTCATAATGATGAAAGCATTAATTCCTCAGGAAACTGTAACAAGCATTAGGTGTAAGCAAAATGAATGAATCAAAAATACTGAAACAATTGCAGCAAGGGAGAAATAGACAACTACACAATCATAACTGAAGAGTTTAATATCCTTTTCTCATTATAGAGTATACTGAGTGTATATATGTATATATATAACATATACACACCACATATACAAAGCTATATATATATACACAATATATAACAGAAAGACTAGACACAAATCAAGATATGTCAACAAATTTCAAAAGATTAAAATGTCATATAGAGTATATTCTTGGATCACCGTGGAAGTAACTTAGAAATCGATTAACAATAAGATAGGAAAGTGCCAAATACTTGAAAACCCAACAGCACAATTCTAAATAACCCACAGACAGAGAAAAACTCACAAGGATATTAGAACATATTTTGAACGGTATGAAAATGAAAACACAACATATCAAAATTTGTGGGATGCAGCTAAGGCAAGCCTTTGAGGGAAATTTATAACTTTAAATAGTAATCACAAAAAATAAGGCTTTAAGGCAATGATCTGCATTTCCACTTTAAGAAGGTGGAAAAAAGAAAAGCAGAGTAAATTCGGAGTAAATTTAAAAAAAGAGAGAGAAGAGAAGAGAAAAGAAAAACAGAAATCCATGGGGGAAAAACAGACAAAATCCAAAAGAATCAACAATTCTAAAAGTTGGTCCTTTGGAAAGATTATTGAAACTGATAGCCCCCTAGGCAAGTTTGATCAAAAGAAAGAAAGGACCCCCTGCACACAAATTACCAATATCAAGAATGAGAGATGGTTCATTATTACAGATCTACAGATATTGAAAGGATAATGAAATTGTGGGAGGTGTGCAGAGCCATCACAGTGAAGATGCTTCTGAACATTTCGCTCACCAGTGAACCAGGGGATGCGGAAACCATGCACCAAGATCAGGACTGCAATACACTAATTGGGTGATTTAGCTTGACAAGTCTGCTTACCAGGTACGCAGTCTGGCAAGATTGCTTCTCCCAAGAGCCTGCCAAAAGATGCACAGTTGATGGCACAAATCTTGAAGGGTACTGGGCTTACAGAATAAGAGTCAAAAGCTATAAATCAGATTTTGGAGTTTGTATTCTGATATGTGACCACAATTCTGGTGATGCAAAGATTTATTTAAGCCATGTTAAGAAAGGTACAGTTGATGCAAATGATGTGTGATTGGCAATCCAGTGTCATGCTGACCAGTTTTATTTCTTATAAAAGCTCTATTGTTTGGGGCATCTGGGTGGTTCAATAGAGTAAGTGGCTGACTCTTGATTTTGGCTCAGGTCATGATCTCAGGGTCATGGGATCAAGCTCCGCATCTGGCTCCCTGTTTGGCAGGGAGTCTGCTTGAGATTCTTTCCCTCTGCCCCTCTCCCACTCACATGTGTTCTCTTTTAAACAAACAAACAAATTTTTTAAAAAAGCTTTATTGTTATCTTTCACAATCCTATATATAACAGAAATAGATTTTGTGTATGCTGTGAGGTTAAGAGTCAACATTCTTTTTTCCATGAATAGCCCAAATCACCCGGGACCATTTATTGAAAATCCTTCTCCCCATCACTTTCCCTACTACATTACAGTGAAATCTTTGCCATAAATCAGGTGACTGTATACCTGTGGGCCTTCTGTATTCTGTACTTTGTCCCACCGATTTGTCTATATTTGTACCAAAACCATGCTATCTAATTAGTATCACTTCACAGTAGATATTGGTATCCCTTAACAAATCCTCCAGCTTTGTTCATCTTGAAGAATTGTTTTGGCTTTTCTTTTCTTTTCTTTCCTTTCCTTTTTTTTTTTTTTTGACTTTGGCTATTTTTTGCTCTTTGCATTTCTCTCTTAATTTTAGAACTGGTTTGTCATTTTTACACACACACGAAGAGCTACTGCAATTCTGACAGGGATTGCTCTGAATACATAGAATGACATGGAGAGGATGGACATATTGTCAATATGAATCTCTCAACTCCTCAATAGGGCGTATTCCTTTATATACTTAGGTCTCATTAATTTCTCTCAACAATGCTTTGTAATTATCAGCAATTTTCTCACTTTTGTGAGATTTATTCCTAGGTATCTGATAGAGTTCAATGACATTATAAATGATAATATGTAAAATATGATTAATTCTTGTATTTTTACCTTGTATCAGTCTTGTTAAATTCACTTTTAAATTTTAAGTTTGTCTATAAAGTCTTTTATGGTAATTTTATTTCTACCCTCATGCCATTTGTTACCTTTTCATACCTTTTTGTGCAGAATAGCACCTCCAGCACAATGTTTATGTTATAGTGGACATATGTGTTTTGTTCCCAATCTCAGGGGAAAATGTAAACATAAGTATGACACATGCTATAAGTTTATATATATATATGTAAAAGCCAGTGTAAAGAAATTCTTTTAGTGGTGCCTGGGTGGCACAGTTGTTAAGCGTCTGCCTTCAGCTCAGCGCGTGATCCCAGCGTTCTGGGATCGAGCCCCACATCAGGCTCCTCTGCTGGGAGCCTGCTTCTTCCTCTCCCACTCCCCCTGCCTGTGTTCCCTCTCTCGCTGGCTGTCTCTGTCAAATAAATAAATAAAATCTTAAAAAAAAAAAGAAACTTTTAAATTTTCTAAGGCTTAAAAAAATAAATAGGTATTAAACATTCTAAATTCTAAATTCATCTATTGTGATGACTAATTGATTTTCTCCTGTTTTCAGTTAATGTGATTAAGTACATTGATTGATTTTTGAATTAAAAAAAATCTATTCTTGTATTCCTGGAATAAGCCCCAGAAGGTCAAGGTGTATTTTTTTTCTATGTTGCCAGGCCTGCTAATATTTTGTTTAAAATTTCTGCATCTATGTTTCCTATTGTCATGGTATGTATTTTACCATGTTTTCTTTAAGCTTTCCTCAATCTTATTTCAAAGATGTCTCTCTTCAATGAAGTTTCAGGATACAAAATCAACATACAGTAGTGTACAAAATCAGTAGTGTTTCTATTCACTAACAATGAGTTACCTGAAAAAGAAATAAAGAAAATAATCCCATTTACAATAGCATCAAAAACAATGAAATATTTAGGAATAAATTTAAGGGAGGAGGTGAAAGATTTCTACACTGAAAACTGTAAGACATTGAAGAAAGAAATTGAAAAAGACATGAATAAACTGAAGGATATCTTGTGTTCATGGACTAGACAAATCAATATTGTGAAAATGTCTATACTACCCAAAATCATTTATGGATTCAATGCACTCCTTATCAAGATTCCAATGGCATTTTTTACAGACTTAGAAAAAATAATTCAACATTTGTTTGGAATGACAAAAGACCCTGAGTAGCCAAAGAAATCCTGAGAAAGAAGAACAAAGCTGGAGGTATCACACTTCTTGATTTCAAACTATATCACAAAGCTATAGTAATCAAAACAGTATGGCACCAGCATAAAAACAGATACATAAGCCAAAAGAACAGAACTGAAAGCCCAGAAATAAACCTATGCATATATGGTCAACTAATATCAGACAAGGGAGCCAAGAATACTCTATGAAGAAAAGACAGTGTCTTCAATAAAAGGTCCTGGGAAAATAAGATATTCACATGCAAAGGAATGAACTAGCCTCCTATCTTACATCACTCACAAAATTTAACTCAAAATAGGTTAAAGACTTAAATATGAGACCTCAAACTATAAAACTCTTAGAAGAAAACATAGGGAATAAGCTCTTTGACGTGGGTCTTGGCAATGGGTTTTTGGATATGACTCCAAAATCTCAAGCAACAAAAGCAAAAATAAACAAGTGGGACTACATCAAACTAAAAAGCTTCTGTGCAACAAAAGAAACAACAAAATGAAAAGGCAACCACAGAATGGGAGAAAATATTTGCAAACCATGTATCTGATAAGGGGTTAATATCCAAAATATATAAGGAACTCATATGCAACTTAAGAACAAAACAAAACAAAACAAAATACCAAATAATCCAATTGAAAACTGGGCAAAGATCTGAACAGACATTTTTCCAAAGAAGTTATTCAAATGGCCCATAGATACATGAACTAGTGCTCAACATCATTAACCATCAGGGAAATGCAAATCAAAACCACAGTGGGCTATCATCTCATACTTGATAGCTATTACCAATAACGCAAGAGATAACAAATATTGAGTACTGAGGATGTACAAGAACAGGATATACTGTTGGTGGGAATGTAAATTGTTGCAGTCATTATGCAAAACAGTATGGCGGTTCCTCAAAAAATTAAAAATAGAATTACCATATAATATAGCAATACTATCTTTGGGTATATAAGCGAAGGAAATGAAATCACTGTTATGAAAAGATATTTGTACCCCCAGGTTCACTGCAGCATTATTTACAATAGCCAAAGCCATGGAAACAATCTGAGTGTCCACTGACGGATGTCTGGATAAATAAACTGTGATATGTATATACGGTGGAATCTTATTCAACCACAAAAAAGAAAGAAATCCTGCCATTTGTGACAACATGGATGGACTGTGAGGGCATTATGCTAAGTAAAATCGATTAGACAGAGGAAGACAAATACTGTATGATCTCACTTACATGTGGAATCTAAAAAAAACAAACTCCCGGGGCGCCTGGGTGGCACAGCGGTTAAGCGTCTTCCTTCGGCCGAGGGCATGATCCCGGCGTTACGGGATCGAGCCGCACATCAGGCTCCTCCGCTATGAGCCTGCTTCTTCCTCTCCCACTCCGCCTGCTTGTGTTCTCTCTCTCGCTGGCTGTCTCTATCTCTGTCGAATAAATAAATAAAATCTTTAAAAAAATAAAAATTAAAAAAACCAAACTCCTAGAAACAGCAGATTGGAGGTTGCCAGAGGTGGAGAGGGTACGGATGAAATGGATAAAGGAGGTTAAAATGTACAAGCTTCCAATTTTAAGAAAAATAACTTCTGGAAATGTAATGTCCAACATGGTGGTTATAGTTCGCAACACTGTACACTGTATTTGAAAGTTGCTAAGACAGTTGATTTTAAAAATCCTCATCACCAGAAAAAAATCTGTAACTGTGTGTGGTGACGCACATTATCTAAATTTATTGGGGGTGATCATTTCATAATAAGTGCATATACCAAAGTATTATGTTATACACCTTAAACTTAATAAATATTATGTCAATTACATCTCAATAAAACTGGAGAAAAGGGGTTTCTCCTAATCAGGATATAGTTGTTTATTTTTTTTAATAGTCTGATAATCTCAGCACTTTAACTCAGGTGTTTAGTCTGCTTACTTTTCATGAAATTACTGATATACTCAGGTTTATATGTGCCGTCCTATTATTTGTTTTTTATTTGATCTATCTTTTATGTTCTTTTATTCTTTTTATCCTTTCGATTTCTTGGGGGCCAATCAAATATTTTATGAGTTATTCCATATTTTCCTTTAAACAAGTTGTCAGTTAAACATTCTTGAACTATTCTCT
Source organism: Ailuropoda melanoleuca (assembly GCF_002007445.2). Classification (NCBI taxonomy): domain Eukaryota; kingdom Metazoa; phylum Chordata; class Mammalia; order Carnivora; family Ursidae; genus Ailuropoda; species Ailuropoda melanoleuca. The sequence continues at coordinate 42,611,958 of NC_048231.1, forward strand.
TATTGCTCAGTCTAGAAATTAGATTTCAGGTACCCTAGAGATATCATAGTCTGGTACAAGTTTTATCTTTTACCACATCCCAAATAATTCTAGAACCTAAGAATATTTAAGTTGCATTTAGTTTCTCCTCATTTTCTCTCCTATTCTTGTTACTATATTTTGCTTTCCTATGTTATAAATCCCATAGACATTTTTTTCTTTTTGACGTTTTCAACAGCTAATATGCATTTATTTTTCCCACATATTTACTCTTTCTGTGCTCTTCATTCTTCTCTGAAGTTCAATTCTTTTATCTGGATTATTTTCCTTCAGCGGGAAGACTGTTTTTGGTATTTCTTATACTGAAAATCTAATGTAATAAATTCTCACAACTTGTGTTTATGAAAATATATTACTTCACCTTCATTTTGGAGAATATTTTTGGTGGGTATTGGATTCTATGTTGGCAGGGTTTCTTTTCCTCTAGCACTTGAAGATGTGATTCCATTGCCTTCTGGTTTTTACAGTTTCTGTTGGAAATTCTGCTATCAGTGCCTTGGTGCTCTCTTGAAGGTAATGTGATTTATTTTCTTCTGGAGGCTCTACAGATTTTCTATCTTCAATCTTCAGCAGTTTCACTATAATGTAGTCCAGGTATGGTTTCCTTTGTATTTATCCTACTTATAATTTGTGGAATTTCTTGAATCTCTGAGTAACTATCCATCACTTTTGGAAAATTCTTGGCCATTATCTTTTCAAAATTGCTTCTACCCAAACTGTTCCTCTCTTTCTGTGATTCCAATGACATATATATTATTCTTCTGATTGCATTCCACGTATATCTTCTTTCTGTGTGTGTGTTTAGGTTTTGATATTGTCACTTGATCCAGTGCCAATCCATTAATCATGTCATCTGGTATATCCAATCAGTTGTTAACCCATCCATTGAGTTATTAATTTCAGATTATTTACTTTTCAATTCTAGAAAAACCTTTTCACTTTTATAAATTGTAATTATCTGGCAAAATTCTCAAGTTTTTCATCTGTTTTGTACACTTTCCCCTCTATTTTCTTGTATATGTTAGTAGTATACAAGAATCTTCTTACATATATTAATACATTGATCTTCTTACATATATTAATAATATAAACATAGTGGTAAGGGAGGGCATTCTTGCCTTTTCCTGTCTAGCTCCTTCATTAAGCTCACGTGATGTTGACTTTTAGGGTTATCTAGACATGTTTTATCATGTTGAAAGCTACCTATTTAACCAAATACTTTTTCATCATCTGGGAATAAATACATATGCTTTTACTCTTTTGATCTATTAATATGGTGAGTTATATTACTACATTTCCTAATATTGAACAATCTTATATTTCTGGAAGAATGTCCCGGTTGGTAATGAGATATCATTCTTTTAACATTCTTCTAATATATTGTTGGATCTGTGTCTAATATCTTATTTACAATTTTTGAATTGGTATATAAAGGTGAGATTAGTCTTTAGTTGTAGTTTTTGGTGCTTATCTTTGTTAGGTTTGGCCGTGTAAATTTCTTGAGTTTCATAAAATGAACTTAAGTCTTCTCTTTTTTTCACCAGTTGCAACAATTTAAATAAAACTGGTATCTGTTTCTTAAAATTTCTCAGAAAAGTGAGTTTAAGCTATAGAGTGCTAATCACATGTAAAAACAAACTCAGGGGCGCCTGGGTGGCACAGCGGTTGGGCGTCTGCCTTCGGCTCAGGGCGTGATCCCGGCGTTATGGGATCGAGCCCCACATCAGGCTCCTCCGCTATGAGCCTGCTTCTTCCTCTCCCACTCCCCCTGCTTGTGTTCTCTCTCTCGCTGGCTGTCTCTATCTCTGTCGAATAAATAAATAAAATCTTTAAAAAACAAAACAAAACAAAACAAACTCAATGCAGGGGTTAGACAGATTAAATAAATGAACAACATGCACCTTGGTGTGAGATAAAAGAAGTATTTCAGACATAACGTGGGCCAAGTTAAATGCGTGTGTGCCGGATGTGGTCTGTGGGCAGCCAATGTAAAACCCTACGGAATAAAGACACGGCCCTGGCATGGACATGTTCTCCTACTTATACTGCGTGATCTCAGGTAGACCAATTTCCTTCTCTGAGCCACTTCCCCCACATTGGTACAATGAGAAGAAGAACAGTGAAACTTACCTCTAAAGGTTGTCATGAGGACGAAATGAGACAATGAGATAATTATGTAAATTTCCCTGCAAGGACTATTTTGGGGGGTACATTAAACTATGCTAGCATTTTTGAAATCATTGTGATTATTACTTATTTTTTTTCCCAAATGGAAACCCGTTTCTTTGTGATTGTAAAAACAATACATCTTCATTGCAGAACTGCAGGGAAAAAAAAGTATAACCATACTGTATTTAAACAAGATAATTCTATATACAGTATGATAGCCTGAATGTTTCACATAATCCCTTCTGGTAGGCATTATTTTCATCGACGGCAGTAACTAGTGCGGTTAGAGGAGTCCTTCACCTTCCTGTTACCATGAGCTCCTTTTCAGTGGCCATAGGCCGAATCTGGTTATAGATGTCCATTGTGAACAGGGCGCTGGCACAGTTGAAAATAGAAGTCAGGGAAGACATGAGAGAGGCCCATAGTGCGGACAGCATCAAGCCTCATATGCCTTGAAGAGAAGGGACATTTCCTGGACCTCCAGCTCTCTGGCCATGCCAGGAGAAGCCTTAGGCCTCCTAAAGCACTTTTCTACATACTACAAAACATTCAAATTTTATTTGGAGTGGCACTCTAATATAGTTTAAAGCATTACATTTGTCCTTGCTTTGTGCTGAGACTTAGTAGTTTCCTGCTGTGTCTTTACGTAATATGGAGAGCTGATAGCTCTTGAGTGGTTACTTTGTGCCATACTATTTCCTTGGGCATTAGCCTGTAGGATCCTCCCTACAGCCGTGTGAGATCGACACGACTGCTGCCCACTTGTACAGACAAGAAGTCAGAGGCTCAGAGAAGGTTTGGAACTGTGGCAAGGGAAGTGACTCCTTGTGCCTCAGTGTCCTCATCTGTCAAGTGGTCATAAAGGTACCTACCACACAGGGCTGTTATTAAGATTAAGATAAATTAAGCAGACGGGGTAACATAATGCCTAAGAGAGAGCAAGCACTCATGAGGTGTGAATTATAAACCGAACAATCTAGTATTTTCACCTGAAAGGCTGCCATACTGCAGGGCCTTTGCCCCACAGAGAGATTTCTATGTATTGATGGGAGAGCCTGAGGGAAACCGGGGCCTGAGCTGGAGGCCTACCGTAGCAAGGCCCCCACTGTATTCAGTGGGCTACTTGGCCGGGCAAAGGCTGGTGTCTTTGCATCTACTTCCTTTCAAGTGCCCTGCAGCCTACCCTCACTCGAAGCCCTGGGTGCTCTAGGACAGGCTTAGCTGCAGAACGTAGACAACTTCCCTTCTGAACTGTGGGGATAGTCAGTACTTCCCTCGCTCAGACTCCCATCTCTATTGGATTCTATGGAAATGTCTTAACTTTGATCTTTAGCACTGCTATTGATCTTCAGAGCTAATACGGGATTTAAAAAATGATCCTATTTGGCCTTTTCTCAGGGATTTGGGGAAACAGCTGAGATGAATGCATGGGCTAACTGTTGATCTGTAGTGAAAGCCATCTCCCTGGTGGTGAACTGCCCATCTCTCTAGCCCCCAACTAGATGTGAGCTCTTCAAGAGCAAGACTAGGTCTTGCTCATCTCTGCATTCTCATGGCTTAGGACAGAGCACAGAGTGGAGCCCTCCTGTGGAATGAATGAGGGAAGGCACGAGCTAAGCCAGAGAAGTGAGCAACACAAATCGTGGGCACAGGGTGTATCTCTGAGAGGGTGTGTACCTTGTGTGGGTGTGTAAGAAATGAAGAGGGAGGAGGCCCAGCTCCTTCCCGCAGGGCAAGCAAGACTCCCTTTACATCACTAACATTCCCTTACTTCACAGCCAACATTTCTACCCAGAAAGATGGGCTACCTGGTAGATAAGACATCTTCAACTCCTTTGCTCTTAACCATCCACTTAAAGACCGAGGGAACATGCCCCAACGGGGACACAGATTGTTGGGGGGGGGTCCATCTCTTACCTTCGGGCAGCTGCTCTACCACCAGCACCAGGTAGGCGATGGAGCTGCACCCAGTTCTGATGCCACAGTACTTCTCACATACTGAAGGTACAACACATGCCACTTTATCTGTCAGAGAAATCATGGTCATACCATGTGCTGGCCTTAGAGCTCTACAGTCTGAGTGGAGGGAAAGGGAAGCAAATGAGGTAACCCTATGTGGATATCAGATTCTTGATCTACTGGCGACTGCACTCCTCAGGAGCTTGGGTCTGGGAATTAGGTGCCTAGGGGCCAGATGAATCAATGCTTCTACCAATTCACTGCTTGACCCCAAGCATGTCAATGGGACCTAGAACAAGCCTTTCAGGGATGGCCGCTAGGTGTCAGGAAAGCAGACGGATTATTTGTCCACCTATTAATGAGTGAGCACCCCATAACTTTACTTGCTTAGCCCTCAGAGGGGCGTTATTTCAGAGTATTTGGGAAGAAATTCTGGACAAAAGGGATGAAAAGGGAGTGAATGCGCTATGTCCTTTAGGAGCTTAAATTGGGGATATAAATTTACCATCTGAGAAAAAAACCCCAAAATGCCAAATCAACTTAGATGACAAAGCAGCAGGATATTGCCCTGGTTTATGGGTAGAGCAAGCTGTTTGATTGAGGACAGCTCTCCGGCTTAAGCACTGGTGACCAAACATCTTGAGGAAGACTAAAAACTCAGGGGCGCTGCATCCATTTACATCTGCCCACTCTCTTTGCCTCCTGCTTTGGGTAACAGAACCTCCGTGACACTCAGGGTAGTATAAGAAGGGCTCAGGAGCCAGGCCTGGCCATTCTGGAAATTCCTTCTCCTTGCCACAATGACTGGTCCCTATCACTCAAGTGAGTTCACTAAGACTCATCTGGGGTTTGTGCTGGAACAATTAGGGGAAGGAAACACTTGGTGGGAGTTGTTGAGCTGGTGGGATAGAGGTCTGGTGCTGCTGGCAACCACCCTGCCACCAGATGGCCTGAGGGTAACACCAGCTCTAAAGGAAGAGGAGCTAAAAAGGTGCACATCCTGTTCAAGCAAGAGCCCCAAATAATACAGTGGCCTACACGGAAAGCCAGACTTTGAGAATCATACCTTGGCAGTTGGCATTGTCTGGCCCCCAGCTCTGGCCAGGGGAGAGACCAAGAATCTAGGGCCAAGAGCATTTGGGCTATTGGAAAAGCATACTCTTCCAGGAACATGGACAGATGCCAAGCTTCCATGATAAATGGCTTTCTGGCTTTATACACCTGGCATGTGCAAATGGATATGTGAGTCTGGCCATTTCTGAGGGCTAGAGACAAGTGGTTCCAGGTTCTTCTCACCCTAACGGCTCCCCACCAGTGCATTCCATCAACTCTCTTTCACCCCTTGGTCAGAAGGCTGGGAGGCAGTCTGGGTTCTTGAAGCCCACTCCAGCTAGAGAGAGAGGCCACTCCCCGCCCTTCCCCCGCTTTAACACCTTCCTCCCTCGAGCCCAAGACACATATGAGTCTGTTGGGTCTTCTTCCCCAGTGAGTAGGGTGGTTTGTGCTCTGGGGTGGGGTGGGGAGGCACATCTGCAAAGTCCAGGGCGCTCTGGGGGTCCTAGAGAGCACAGCAGTGTATTTCCTTTTTTTTTTTTTTTAAAGATTTTATTTATTTATTCGACAGAGATAGACACAGCCAGTGAGAGAGGGAACACAGGCAGGGGGAGTGGGAGAGGAAGAAGCAGGCTCATAGCAGAGGAGCCCGATGTGGGACTCGATCCCACAACGCCGGGATCACGCCCTGAGCCGAAGGCAGACGCTTAACCACTGTGCCACCCAGGCGCCCCCAGCAGTGTATTTCCTAATCTACGAGGAGGCACCACTTATGAGACCCCAAAATGCCACCTGGCAGACAAGACCAAATCTGGGAATGTTGAAACAAAGCCTTTTTCTCTGTTAAAGCTGGAAGGGAATTAGGATGAAAAAAAAAAAGGTATGTTTTAGGGTAGCCTGAAGGATGAATTAAGCTTAGAGATATCTCCTACACATGTTACTTAGCAATAAACAGTTTTTTACATTCTGTTTGGCCTTGTCAAAGCTAAGCAGCAGAAGACTCCCATGGAAGCCACCTGCTTTGTCCCTGTGGCTGCACCTATCAGAAAAAGTGCTCCATGTAGGTTTCATGAATAAACAAACCTGGTACCCTGAGAGACAGTACAGCTAGTAAAACTAGGTTGAAATGGAAATGAGATACATCCCCAGAGTTATGATAGGTCATTAAGGGAAAGAGATGTTTTGATAGCATTTAATGGAAAGAACATGGGCCTGACTCAGATCCACTTTGGGGGTTTATACTGAGCTCCCCCTAAGACATTCCTCATCTGTTCACTGAGGCTACAAAAACCTACCTCAAGGTCTGAGTGAGCAATGACAGCATTTGTCAAGGCCCCAGCACAGTGCCTAGCATACAGGCATGCGTGCCATGATGATGCACACAATTCAAGGGGAGCAAGTAAGCTTTCCTGCAGACTGTGCTTCCAAGCCCCGGCAGAGACTGGGCTCTGGCTGCACTGAGCGTTGGTTGGCCCTTCCCTATCTGAACTTCTCTCATGGAATTTCTCTCTTGCCACCTAAATCCATGGTCTCTGCCAGATTTCTGTTCGGCTGCACTCCTAATCTGAACTCTTTCGCTCCCTAGAAAGCAATCTGGGGCATCTCAATCCGCATACTGTGGGAGGCCTGACGACCCCCACATACTCTCTAGGTCTCTTAAGAAAAGCGAAGTTGATCAGTGTGGACACATCAGAATTAAGGATTTACCTGGGAACAAGACACGGCTGATCATTCCCGGCATCACTATGCTGAACATGGGCAGAAGCTTCAGGCACCCACAAAGGACACAGCCGGCTTTCACTTGAGACATGTTCTTCCCTGCCAGGCATTGCTGGACAAAAATCTGCCAAGGAAACACAGATGGGTGAGGGAGGGGGTGATGGCCACCTCAGCACAGCAGACAGGACAATTGTGACCTGCCACAGCAGCAGGATGTGCCCTCCGGTGGGTTTTTGCTGAGCTGCTTACCCCAATCATCCAGGCATCTCCAGGGCATCCAGGGCCAGAGGAAGCACATGTGACCAATGAACATGTTTTGCTCAGTGCACAGTTGCCTGAGGGGACAGGAATGGCGTGCGTGACCTTGGCCTCATTGTTAGCACTGCACACCAATTACGGAGGCACAGTGCTTACAAGCTGTCCCCTGGCAAGGACGAGACTCTCTCCTAGAGGCCACAGACTGCCCCGGCCAGGCAGAAGGAAGAGGGAGCTTGAGACATCAGTCAAAGCAAAGGAGGGTCCCCCACACCAGAAGAGTTTTCGGAACTGGGACTGACTTCATTCATCTAAATTGAAATGAACTAGTATAAACCTTTCAAATGCAAAATCTCCTAGGAGATGTTTCATGACCCATTTCATGGTCCTCCTGCCATAAGAAGGAGTGTGCACTCAGGCCGAACAGAACGGTCCAGCTGGCAGGTGGAGAAGCACTTAAGAAAGAGCATAAAGACATGGTCCAGCGCATCACAACAATGTAGTATTACGGATGTACTGAAAGTATGTTTCTGAAGAACATTTAGATAATGGGGAAAATGCTCACAGTGTGATGGTAATTAGGAGGCATACAGGATACAACAGCAGTATGTACACTGTGACTCCACAGCGAGAGAAAAGTGCACAGGAATACACCGACATGGTAATAGTGATTCATGCTGGCATGGTGAAATTAACAGGCAGGACAGTCATTTTCCTCTTTAGGTTTTCTTTTTCCAAATGCATCATTTTACTACCAGGAGGAAGAACCCCAAAGTGGTCCTCCTCTAGCATTAGGTGCTGCTTCTCGGGATGTCCACTGGCATCCTGTTGCTAATGTCTCAGTGTACATGGGCTTCTGTGGAGCAGGTGGGGGTGGGCAGCCAGGCTGCACGTCTTGGTCTTTGCTTAATCCTGTGCACATAAGAGATGGTCTCTCAAGGGAGGGGATGAAGGAGCGGGGCAAGGGCAGAAATTTGACTCTCATTGGGAGGGAAGGGTGATTATAAAGGCAATGTAGAAAGCCCTAAGCACTTTTGTATATTGTCATATATTACAAAGTGGGGCAAGGAGAGGATTATTGTTTAAAAATGATAGTGGGCCAAAATTAACAATTTTCCTTCTGTCAGTTTGTTTGCCTCTCTTTCAATTAACAATTTTTCTTAAGTCATTTTCTTTACTAACTCTAAGTTATATATTCCACTTCTGTGCTGTTGTTGTTGTTGTTTTTTTTAAGATTTACCCACTGTCAGATGTGGAAGGCCAGGGGAAACTTTTAAAGTTGTAGAAGAAAATTGTGGAAGGAGCTGAGATGCCCTTCAACAGATGACTGGATTAAGAAGATGTGGTCCATAAATGCAATGGATTATTACTCAGCCATCAGAAAGAACGATTACCCAACAGTTGCAGCAACATGGGACGGGACTGGAGGAGATTATGCTAAGTGAAATAAGTCAAGCAGAGAAAGACAATTATTGTATGGTTTCACTCATTTATGGAACATAAGAAATAGGAAGATCGGTAGAGAAGGAAGGGAAGAATGAAGGGGGGCTAAACAGAAGGGGGAATGAACCATGAGAGACTATGGACTCTGGGAAACAAACTGAGGGCTTCAGAGGGGAGGGGCTGGGGGACTGGGATAGGCTGGTGATGGGTATTAAGGAGGACACGTATTGCATGGTGCACTGGGTGTTATACGCAACTAATGAATCATGGAACATTACATCAAAAACTAAGGATATACTGTATGGTGACTAACATAATAAAAAATTATTATTAAAAAAAGAAAGTCCAACATTAATGACAGTATTTCTGAGTGATAGAATTATGGGTAATTTTTTTCCCTACAATTTTCTTTTTTCCCAAATTTTTAACAACGAAAATCTTTTATATAATAAAAAGTAGAGGCTGTTAAGAACTTAAAAAAAAGTTGTAGAAGAAATTGAAAAGAAAAATAGGAAGATTTTTCTTATCTTCTAGGTAAAGTAGCATCATTAAACATATAATAAATGGATGGGGAAGAAAACAAATTAAAAAAACCCAGAGCTACATTATAGAGAATGTCCATGTATTGTGCTCTGGATCTCATCTTGTTTCTTGTCCATCCACTCACTACATTTTAAAGACCTATCAGTGTTGCTATGTATCATCTAGTCCCTTGCTCCTACAACTACATAGAATTCCACAGTATTACTGCCCCCTTGCCATTTTATCTGCCTGCTTTGGAGTAACCAGCACAATCAACACTGTGAACTTGCATGAGGGTATTTTAGGTAGCTTCTGAGGAACACCACTGCTAGCTCAGAGTACAGTATACTTTTATCAAACACCGCTGGATGACCTTCCAGAATAGATTGCACCAATCTGTACTTCCACCAGGAGTACATGAAGGTCCTTAAACATCCACAATCTCTGCAACACTTGGCATTATCAATCTTTCTAATTTTTGCCAGTCTCCTTGTGGTTTTTTTTTTTTTTTAAGATTTTATTTATTTATTTGACAGAGAGAGACAGCCAGCGAGAGAGGGAACACAAGCAGGGGGAGTGGGAGAGGAAGAAGCAGGTTCCTAGCGCAGAAGCCTGATGTGGGGCTCGATCCCAGAAGGCTGAGATCATGCCCTGAGCCGAAGGCAGATGCTTAACGACTGTGCCACCTAGGCGCCCCCCGCTTGTGGTTTTAAGATGCACTTCCCTGATAACTCTGGGTTATATGCTTGTTTTATGCTTGTTTGAATTTCCTTTTTTATAAATTGCCTGTTAGTATCTTTTGTCCACATTTCTCCTGGAGCTCCTTCTTCTTGTGGATTTGCTATTAGTCTCTTGTTCATAATAAACATTTCTAATAATCTTCTCTAATCTGTCATCTGTCAACTTTGTTTATGGGACTTTGTTAAAAATACTTATATGTAATGTGATTAAATCAATATGATTTGTACTCCCCCTGCTCTGTCTCAAAAATATTCTGTTAGCCTCCCTTAAATGCTTAGCTTTACTTTCCACATTTAAGTCTTTAACCCACCCAAAGTCCACCTTTGTACTAAGTGTTAGGTGGGAGTGAAGTGTTGTTACTCCAAATAGTCAGTTGGTTTTCTAACAACATCAAAGAGTATGTATCTCCCCCATTGATTTCTGAAGCCTCCTTGGATACATATTAAATTCCTATAAGTACAAGAATCTGCCTGACCTCTGCAATCTGTTCCACTAGTCTGTGTGTCTATTCTCGGATGTTTCAAACTGTTTTTATTGCAGCTACTTTGTACATGTTTAAAATCTGGTTTGGCAAGTTCTCCCCTTTTGCTCTTCAGTTTCAAACTTGGGCTAGCAATTTGTGGCATTTTCTTCTTCCATAAAATGTTTAAATCTTTTTTTTTTTTTAAATCATTATATAACACATGAAAGCCCATCGTGGCACATTAAGAACATACACTGAAACAACCATCCAAATTCAGATGGAACATTGCAGGTAATGCAGAAGTCTTTCTGTGGTTCTTTTTTTTTAATTGAGGTGAAATTCATGTAATATATAATTAATCATTTTAAACTATTCAGTAGCCTTCAGTGCATTCCCTACCTTATACAATTACCACTTCTCTCTAGTTTCAAAACTTTTTCATCACCTCGGAAGAACACCCACATCCATTAAGCTGTCCCCCTCCATTTCTCCTCTTCCAGCCCCTGGCAAGCACTAATTGAATTTCTGTCTCTATGGATTTGCCTACTCTGGGCCTTCTGTATAAAAGGAATCATACATTAGGTGATCATTTGTGTCTGGCTTCTTCCACTTAGGATAATGTTTTCGATATCCAGCCAAGTTATAACACGTGTCAGTATTTCATTCCTTTTTATGGCTGAATAATATTCCAATGAATGGGTACACATTCTGTTTATTCATTCATTCATGAATGAACATCTGGGTTGTTTCCAACTTGTGGTAATTATAAATAATGCTGCCACATGTGACTTATTTTTTTTCATCTCAACCCCTTCCTTTGCTCCAGAAATGACTGCTTTCATGACTTTATTTCTTCCTTGCTTTTCTTTATAGTTTTTTGCCACTTACTGTGCATTCCTAAATGATATAAGTTAGCACTGCATGTGGTAAACTTTATAAACATGTAGTCATGCAGTGCCTAGGTGTCTGGGTCTAGCTTCTTTTATTTGGCATCAAGCTTGAAGACATCCATATTATTGTGTGTAGCTGTACTTCCTTTTTATTTCTTTATTGCCTTTGCACCAAATGTATATTTCCCAATATATTTAATTATCTACCATCGATAGTGAGCCATACAATTTTTAGAATAAGTTTGAGTCCTTAAAAAATCCAACTGAAATACTGATTGGTTGCATTTAATTTATGGACGCAGTTGGGGAGAACTGACATATTTTTCATGTCTAAAAAGACTGTGCTTTTTAGACAATGATAATGAAGAAGAAGAAAAAAAATGAAAATAGTTGATGTGTTATAGATGGGGCTGTGGCACAGCGGTTGGGCGTCTGCCTTCGGCTCAGGGCGTGATCCCGGCGTGATGGGATCGAGCCCCACATCAGGCTCCTCCGCTATGAGCCTGCTTCTTCCTCTCCCACTCCCCCTGCTTGTGTTCCCTCTCTCTCTGGCTGTCTCTATCTCTGTCGCATAAATAAATAAAATCTTTAAAAAAAAAAAAAAAGAACTTCTCATTAAGTTCTTTAGGCAATAAATAAAGACTGGAAAGGACCCCTGATCACTGAGTGCAGACAGGCCAACTGTTGCCTGTGGTTGTAGAGACTGGGAAAGCCTGGAATGCCCTGAGGACCACCAGAGTCCAATGCAGTCACTTCAACTGCACCATGCCTAGTTACCTGATCAGTGCACCAGCAGTATAAGGAGAGGGTGGAGACACCAAAGACGATTCCAGGCCATGGGAGGTCTCCAGTGATGGGATCTTGGAAGATATGGAAAAAATCCAGGCGAGGAATAAAACATTCCGTTTTGGCAGTCCAATTTCCTTCATGGATTAGGTTTGGCTTACTGTCTGGGTATTTATGAAATAGCTCCTGGTATCCCCCCACTTCCTGAAAGGCTTGAAACACCATAAAATTTATCAATACCTTAAATTATACAGTAACACATGTTTGAAGACCCAAGATTACAAAGTGAGACCCAGTTTCATTGACTGTACCTAGTATAAAAAGCACAATGGACTGAAAAATAGTCAAGACTCTATGTGCCTAAGAAAAGACATCACCTCTTCCAAAGATAAATGAGTATAGTGGACAATCATGGTTGTGTACCCACACTCTACTCCTGCTTCTGGTAGCAGAAGCCCTCTTCCCAGTTGCATTCCATCCTGTGCAGCTTAGGTGGGCCTCATCAAACTGTCCACCATTCCAATCTGGCACATGCGCCAGGCCTGGCTGATGCTTTCTGACCCATGGGAAACAACTGATGTGTCAGGAATGGGTATGAGACCCAAACTGGGCTAACTGGAATCTGTCCCAGAAGTCTTCTGCTTAAGGAACCAAAAATGCCTGCTTCTGTTATTTGAGGTTCTAAGCTAGTTCAACAGTTTGAAGCTCTCTTGTCTACCTGGTTCATTTAGAACCCTGGATCTAGCCATCATTGAAGGTAGTATGCCCCTGGAATTCTTACTTACATGAGCCAGGAAGGTACTTATTTGCTTATACTAGTTTTGAACTAAAGTTCTATCACAAGCTCTCTTAAGAATCTTGATGAAAACAAATTAATATTCACTTTCCTGCAATGCTAACAAAATATTTATAAAACATCATACTTGAACATTTCCTCATGGTCTATGGCATTTATCTCTCAATATCCTAAGTGTTATACAATCTTAAGATTAAAGAAAAAATATTTTTAAAAAGATTTACTTGTTTTAGAGGGAGAGAGAGAGCATGAGTGGGGGAGGCAGAAGGAGAGAGAAAATCCTCAAGGAGACTTCCTGTTGAGTGCTGGAGCCTGCTGCAGGGCTCGATCCCAGAACCCTGAGATCATGACCTCAGCTGAAATTGAGAGTCAGCCGCTCAACCAAATGAGCCACCCAGGTGCCCCTAAAGAAAAATATTTTTAAAAAGGCACAAAACACCCATAATTCCACGTACTTGACTTAAAATATGCTTTTATTTTGGCATATTAAACCATGTTCCTTTGATACAGACTTGAGTTTTGAAATGCATTCAGAATTATTTGGAGTCAAAATTAGTCAGTGAAAGAGTACTGACTGACTATGAAATCAATAAGACATCTCATGGCACTTCTACAAATGAATTCCATGTAGATTAAAAAGAGGTGAAATATAAAAATACAAAGTTATTAGGAAAAAACAGAATATCTTTATGAACTTGAGTTAGGGAGTATATTCTTAGACAAGATACAAAAAAAGAAAAGAAAGGTTGATAAATTTGACCTCAAAATTTAAAATTTATATGACTGAAATCAGGTTAAAAAATTGTCAGACTAAAAGAAGAGATTTGTGTCATGTATAAAGAGCTCCTATACACTGACAACCAAGGGAAACTATTCAGAAGAAATATGGTAGAGAATACGAATGGGTAATTCACAAAAGAGGAACTACAAATGGCCACTAAGTATATGAAATGATGTTCAATCTCACCAGGATCTGGGAACTTCTAATTAAAACAAGAATGATATACTTTTTCTTCTTCACCTATTTGGCAATTTTTAAAAATGTCTTAAAACATCAATTATTGGCTGAAAGTTTAGGGAACACATGTTCTCACATATATTGCTGAGAATATAAGTTAATACAGCCACTTTGGAGAGGAATTTGGGGTGTGTCTCAATAAGCTGGGTTTATTCCAGGAATGCAAGATTGAGTTAATATTCAAAAGAATTTGCTGGGTTAACAGAATAAAGGAGAAAAATAATATAATCTCAGTAGAAGTGGAAAAAACACTTGCTACAATTCAAAACCTGTTCATGATAAACAATTGTAACAAACTAGGAATAGAAGAGAACTTGTTAGTCTGGCCAAGAGTACCCACAAAAAATTGACAGCAAATAATTTATTTAATGGTAAAATATTCAAAGCTTTCCCTCTAAATTGGGAATGAGTTAAGGATGCCTGTTGTATCTACTTCTATTCAACACTGTCCTAATGGCCCTGGCCAGTGTGATAAGGCAAGAAAAAGAAATAAGCACTAAGTCTGGAAAGCAAGGAAACAAAAAGATAGCTTCTTGACCTGGATGCTGGTTACCAGAGTGTGTTCACTTTTTGATATTTCATCTAGCTACATATTTTGACTTGTGCACTTTTCAATAAAGTTTATTACAAATACAAAACCAAAAAGATGTAGTAGATTTCTATTCATAGACATAGAAATCTTCCCCAGATACAGTATCAGTGGTAGAAAAACAGGCCGCAAAATTTGTTTTGATTCTATCTATGTATCCATCTCATAGATAAAAAAATGATTATATATATAAAGAATATCTCTGGAAGGATATACACAAAACTATAATACTGGTTGTCTCTGGGGAGCTGAACTGAGAAACTGAGGGCAATGAGTATTTCACTGTGTACCCTTTTTGTTTTGTTTACCTATGTGTGTATTACCTAAAAATTAAAAATAAAGAATTGCAATTGTATATACAGGGGGTCTCATGGTGACTAGTTTGAACGAAACTCATCTGGATGTATAAATTCTGGCATATTTTTAAATGAAAACAATTATTCCATTATTTTAAAATAGTCTAATTACCAAAAGAACTAACATGAATGCCCCAATTTTAAAAATCCCATTACATTTCTCAGAAAATGACAGTCTGTTGGGCTGCTATAAGAAAATACCATAGATTGGGTGACTTATAAAGTACAAATATTTACTTCCCACAGTTCTGGAGGCTAGGAAGTCTGAGATCAAATGTTGGCTGACTGGGTGTCTAGTGAGGACCTCCTTCTTGGCTCACAGATGGCCATCTTCTCAATGTGTCCTCAAATGGTGGAAAAACTGAGGAGGTCTCTTTTATAAGAGTACTAATGCCTTTCATGAGTGTTCTGCCCTCAAGACCTAATCACTTCCCAAAGGTCCCACCTCCCATCACAACTGGGAGTTAGGATTTCAACATATGAATTTTTGGTTGGGAGACAAACATTCAGTTTATAACAGTAAAGAATATAAAATTATTTATAGATGTAATTGCTAACATTAAATGGAATATTCCACCTGCTCTTAAAGTTTATATTGGATGTCATTTTCAACTATTGGGGTGAACTTGGCAAGGTTTAAAAATGTTGATATTTAATATTAGTACACAATTAAACACAATGGCTTAGTGTGTTTTATAGTTTAGAGAGTTTTGTCACTCAAATTAGTCGTTACAACCCAGCTCATTAAAAAATTCCTTGGCTCATGCCTGACATGTATTTTGTGTTCCAGCAATAAAGCACTGAATACCCTTAATGGCACATTAATGCTTACTAAATGGTAAGACTGAGGATTATGTGACTCTGATTCTATAATTTCTCATTCAATGGGGCTCAATAATATCCTCTATGGAGCCACAGTCCTTCAACTGTATTCACATTACCATTTCAATAATTTTTCAATACCCGAGCCAAGGGTTCTTCCTTCTAGATTTATGTAAGACCAGTCTCTGACCCATGGAGCAGTGTATAACACCAACCTCACTGAGGTCATTATCTTAGCTAGTGGAAGGAAACCTCCATTTTAAGGTAAGTGTACCTGCCATTACAGATACTGTAATATATCAGTTCACATATTGGGCTTTGGTGTTTAGAGACCCAGCTATGAGTCTGCTCTTGATGTGTCTCATGAGCAAGTTACTTAACAGAATAACTCAGTTTCCTCATCTGTAAAATGGGGATAATGATAGCAGTTATGCATCATCGTGGCTGTGGTGATTAAATGAGGCAATATGGATAAATGGCTACCTAGTAGTACTGATACTTGATTCATACTAGCTATCATTTTCATTCTTAGTACTTAATAAGCACCTATCGTGTGCCTCAGACTGTACATTATGTGCAGGATACAGTGTTTTTGATTCTTAAGAAGTTTTGGAGCTGGGAGGTCTGAATTCTTATGTGACATAATCAATGAACAATCAAGGTATGTATCACAAAAATAAGTGTGTGTGGCAGTGATGTGAGTCCACAGAAAAAAAGTTCACCACTGTCTGGGTGGGGAGAAACAGGGTGGGGAATGAAATGTACTCAGTGATGTGTGTGGCAGTGATGTGAGTCCACAGAAAAAAAGACAGGTAGATGGAATAATCATAGAATCACACCTTTGGGGGGGTGGATCTTCTGTTGACCTTGATGGGTGGATTTAACTGCATGGATGAAACAAGGAGAGGAGCTGCTTCTTCTTCTTTTTTTTTTTAATGATTTTTTATTATATTATGTCAGTCACCATACAGTACATGCCCGGATTCCGATGTAAAGTTCGATGCTTCATTAGTTGCGTATAACACCCAGCGCACCATGCAATACGTGCCCTCCTTACCACCCAACACCAGTCTATCCCATTCCCCCACCCCCTCCCCTCTGAAGTCTTCAGTTTGCTTCTCATAGTCCATAGTCTCTCATGTTTCATTCCCCCTTCTGCTTACCCCCCCTTTTCTTTATCCCTTTCTTCCCCTACCGATCATCCTAGTTCTTACGTTCCATAGATGAGAGAAACCATATGATAATTGTCTTTAAGGAGAGGAGCTTCTAACTAGACAGGAAGAACATGGACAGAGGCATAGAGGTGGGGATGAGAGTGGCGGGCCACTTGACACTGTTCCAAAGCACTGGAATTTATCATTGCCACTCCTATTTCTCGACTCTTCTGTTTTCTGAAGTGAGTGGAAGTTCCCCCCCACTGCCCGCCTCCAAATTTTTGGGTGATCTGAGACAATGCTCTTGGTTTCTGAGGGCTTCAGTCTCCTCATCTGTGAGATGAAGGTGCTGAAGTGGCTGTTGGGGACAATCAGATTCAAAGATTCCACTCATGGTGCCCAGTCTTCCAAGACTGACTTACCAAAGCCCATTAACAAGATTGATCCCAGAACCATAACAACAGCGTGTAAGGTATCAGTATAAACCACAGCTGCAAAACCACCTGAAGAGGTAGGAGAAAGAGAAACAAAAGCCACATTTGAGACTCTGCTGCAAGTCAGTTCTGTGTCCCTATACAACATGCTTGCTTCCTCCCAGATTGCTCCATTCACACCTTTTGTACTTTTAAGTCAGGAGGTTTTACAATACAAGGTTTAGTCTTTGTACATTCTGTTTTCTCTCTTTAATACCCTTATGATCTTTTGTTGGATTCTTATCTTGCCCTTGTTATGTCCCAATTTCCCTTTACTCCCCCCCCCCTTTTTGGGTGAACGAAAAGCTGGTAGGCTTCCTAAACAAAAAAAGTACATCTTTAATCACAAAATCTAAGTTTGGAAGCAAGGGTTAGCAGCATCCCTGGCTTCTACCTGCTAGATGCCAGTAGAACCCCCCAGTTATGAAAACTAAAAATGTCTCCAGACATTACCAACTGTCCCCTGGGAAGAAACCCCCAACCTCCACTCCCTTGTGCATTGACTGAGTACATTTCATTCCCCACCCTGTTTCTCCCCACCCAGACAGTGGTGAACTTCCAGGGACACTTGCCAGCACTGTGGCTGGATTCGCACTGTGGCTGGAAAAAATTAGTGATGAGAGCCCCCACTCTCAAAACCGAGGCAGAGACTCTGGGACAGAACCACCTGCATAAAAGATCCCATCTGATGGCCTGACCAGGTTACCAGGTGACCAGGATGCCTGTAGCTGCTGGCTCTCCCTCATTCCTTTTCTGCCTCTACTCCATTTCCTGGCAGCCTGCAGTGTCAGGCTGTGGCCCACCCCAATCATGATCACTGTCATCCTTGCCAGTGCCCTTGCAAAACCCCGACCAGCCTGGCCTGATTTCTAGAGGTAGGACAACACTTAGGCACCCTGCAACAATTATTTTCACTCTTCCACCCCCTTGGGCCTAACAATGTGATCTACAGACTTAGTGAAAAAGCAAAAGCTGGAGACCCTCTGCCTCAATGTCTACTAGCACTCCATTATAAGAAGGAGAGGTTTTGTGTCCATGCAAATATGTGTGTGGTTAGAGTAACCTCACCTGTGATGGTATAAATGCCACTAATTGTCAGCAAGACTCTGGTGGCCAGGTAGATACCTAACCCCAAAACCAGTCTCATGAACATGGCACCAGTACAGATCTCCACCTGAAATGAGTACAAAGACAACAGGCTGCATTTTCATTTCCAGCTCATTCAATAGCAATATTATAAAGATCCTAGAGGCCATCTGCAGGAAGTGGTCTATGGTTAGCACATCCGTTCCATCACTAATGAACATGGGCTGAGGTTTACCCAAGTTCTGTTGCGCAAAAAGGTTTGGGCCCCTGAATTCAGCAAGGTCAGCACCTTTAGGGCTTGGGTTAATCCAATTAATTCAGTTCAGACAAAACTTAGCCTTTTCCTCCCTGGAGCCTTGGAGCAGGGAGTGCGCTCAGAGAGTCATTCCTACAGTTCTGCCATTGGGAAAAGGCAAAGGGGACAGCTCATCCATTAGGGGCTGGCAAGCTTTTTCTCTAAAAGACCAGATGGTAAATACTGCAGGCTTTGCAGGCCACATACTGTCTCTGTTTTTCACAACCATTTAAAACTGTAAAAAACCATTCTTAGCTCAAGGACTTCACAATGGAGAACACGAGGCTGACTGGCCTGCAGGCCAGATTTGTTGATCCCTGGCTTAGCCGGTGCTGATTTTATAGCTTGTACACATCATTTAACTGGCTAATCTCTTACTTTGTTATTGTGGTCTCCAAAGTAGGGATACAATGGGCAGAGACCCTCCCAACATTCATCTATCCAGTTATTCACCAAATGTTTACTGAGTGCCGACATAGTAGATACTCAACAGGGTTCAGAAGACACAAGAGTTACTAAGACTCAGCTGCTGTCCTCAGGGACTTTACGTTTAGTGACAGAGACTAAATAGGCAATTTCTATGCAGTCCAGTAAGTGATACTCATCCGGTCACTAAAACAAACAAAACAAAACAAAACAACACCAAAAAACCCAAAACATGTATCAAGTACCTTAAGTGCTAATCATTTTCTCAGCACAGTGGGTAATGTAGTGGACAAGCCAGGCAAGGCCCAGGCCTCAAGCAGCTTGCACCGAAGTGAAGGAGAGAGATAATAAGCAAGGAAATGGATAAATTACTCTCATATGGTAACAAGTATTACAAAGAAAATAAAAACCCAGTAATGGAGTGACTGGGCACACCCATGGAAGGCCTCTCCAAGGAGGTGATATTTGAAAAATCTGGAAGAAGAACATTCCAGACACAGTGTAAGGCAAGTGTCAAGGGTTTCAAGTGGCAATAAGCTTGCTGGGTTTGAGAAACCATAAGGCACGCAGTGTGGCCAGAGCCTGGTGAGAACAAGGGAGGAGACTAGGAGATAAGGCCGAGAGGCAGGGACAAGAACAGGACATCCTTACAGAACATAACAAGGGGCTTAGATTTTCTTGTAAGGGTGGGGGAAAACTCCTGGATTATTTGAAGCAGGGAAGTGACATCACCTAATGACATGACACAGGTAAGCCTGAGGTTCTCTAGAAATACAAAGGAGGGACCTAAAACTTAGGCTTGGGACACAAATAAGGTGCCTCTGCCTTTATTTTTTGCAAGTATCATTAAGCTATTTTTCCTCTCCTCTCGCTTAGACAGCAGAAGCCATAAGTAACTTTGGGGGCCCCAGAGTGAACTTCTGAGACCAATCTAGCACTGTCCTGCCTACTGAATTTTTGTTTACTTTTGTTTTGTTTCTTGGGCTGGCTTTTACACAACTCACCAAGATCTTATTGAAGAGTTAGAGGAATAAGTACAGAACAGCAAGGAGGAGCTGGATCCGAAAGCCACCAGACCTCTTCCTCAAATATTCTGGCATCGTCATCACCTGCACAAGCAACAAGAGAAGTCACCACCAGACGGAGTACCAGAAGAGGTAAACCCACAAGGATGCGCCTTGCTCACAATATGCTGGCTGTCACCGAGACACAGCTGATGGTAGGAGTGGCCCAGCAATATAAGGTACAGCTGGCTTCACATTCCATGGCACTTGTTAGGATGGGGGAAATGAGAAAGGAGAAGCCATAGTATTGTCTTCAAGAAGCCTCCGACCGAGCTTTCTGTGTGATCTCCTGAACGCAGAAGGAAATCCGGCTAACTGAACAGGTCAAATGATGACAAATCACTTTCTCGAAATAATCCGCAGAGCAGAATCAAATGCCTTATCACATACTGCATATATAACAAGTGCTCAGGAGAGACAGAACTTGACTCAACAGCTCTTGGACCTAGTCCTCTGTGCCCATGCTCTCATGCATGTGCTGGCTGTCCCCAACAATCCTGTTCATTTTGACTTCCATTGTTTCGGGCTGTGGGCATCCCATGGTGGGGAGTGTGTCTCTTTGTTCATTAGATTTCTGGACCAAGGCACAGTGCCTGGCTTGTTGTAGGTGAATAAATAATAGTTAAATGTATACCGTCCCACCTTCTGTCCTGAGTATCATCATGTCCACCTGCTCACGTGTCTATTTTAAGTTATACCTCAAATTCCATCTGCTTTACGAAAACTTACCTGCGGGCTTCACAGGGACCACGTGCCCTCTCCTAAACACCTATGACTTTAATATTTTCACCTTGTGTTTTGTTCTTAATCATATACTGCCATATATGGCTCTTTCTCAGTGACGTTCTAAGCTGTTTTACACTTGCTGCTTGAATTCATTTGCTAGGGCTGCAGTCCCAGAGTGCGACAGACCAAGGCACTTAAACAGTAAAAATGTTACTGTCTCACAGTTCTGAGTATCATCATGTCTGGAGGCTGGAGGTTCAAGGTGTCAGCAGGCCTGGTTCCTTCTGGGGCCCATGAGGGAAGGGTCTATTTCAGGCCTCTGTCCTTGGCTTGTTGATGGCTGTCATCTCCTTGTGTCCTCCTACTCTCTCTGTATATGCCTCTGTCCAAATTTTCTCTGCTTATAAGGTCCTACTGGATTAAGGCCCACCCTAATGACCTCATTTTAACTTAATTACTTCTTTAAAGACCTTATCCCCATATATAGTCACAATCTGAGGTAATTTTCCTGGGCTTAAGCCTTCACCATTGCAGATGTTAGGCTGCATGGCAAGTAAGCCTTTCACATTTTAATGCCTCTCTACAAATATTTAAAAAATTTAACTGTTTTTTAAAACTTAAATTCAATTAGGTAACTTTTACTGTATCTTTATCTTCAGAGGTAGGGTTCAGTAATTCATCAGTTGCATATAACACTCAGTATTCACGACATCACATGCCCTCCTTAATGCCCATCACCCAGTTATCCCCATCCTTCCCCCCTCCCCTCCAGAAACCCTCAGTTTGTTTCCTATCATTAAGAGTCTCTCATGTTTTGTCTCCCTCTCTGATTTTATCTTACTTTATTTTTTCATCCCTTCCCCTACGATCCTCTGCTTTGTTCCTTAAATTCCACATATAAATGAAACCATATGATGATCGTCTTTCTCTGATTGCCTTATTTCACTCAGCATAATACCCTCCAGTTCCATCCATATTGATATAAATGGTAAGATTTCATCCTTTTTGATGGCTGAGTAATATTCCATTTATACCACATCTTCTTTATCCATTCATCTGTCGATGGACATCTGGGCTCTTTGCATAGTCTGGCTATTGAGGACATTGCTGTTATAAACATAAGGGTGCAGGTGCCCCTTCAGATCACGTTTGTAACCTTTGGGTAAATATCTAGTAGTGTAATTGCTGGGTCATAGTGTAGCTCTGCTCGGTGAAATTCTCCCATTTTAAGCATAAAGTTTGATGAGTTTGGGAAAAAAAGTACATAGTTATGTAATTACCACCATAGTCAAAATATTAAGCATTCTTAACACCCCCCAACTGAGACCCCTAGGATTTGCAATCAAGGCCTCCACCCCACCCTTGGTCCTAAACAACCAGTATGTGCTGTCCCCACAGATTTGCTTTTTCTAGAATTTTAAATAAACGAAACCATATACTATGTACTTTTTAATGTCCTGCTTCTTTCACTGGCCCAATGTTCTTGAGACTCAGTCACATGGTTGCAGGATGCCTTTTTAGTGCTGCTTGGTATGACACGTTGTGCGCTGTTTGTCCACTCTCCTGCTGCAATTTATTTATAGATTTGGCTAGTCAGAACATGACCGCTATGAAGCTTCACATACAAATTTGTTTGCGGACATGTGTTCTCACTTCTCTGGGGTACGTAAAGATCTGTATCCAGGGAAATACTGGCTGGGTGGTCAGGTTTAATTTGTGAGGAAACTGCCCAACTGTCCTCCCAGACGTGGCCGTGCCATTCTGCACTCCCTCGAGAAATGTATGAGTCCCAGTTGCCCTATACCCTCTCTAGCTCTTGCCAGCGTCAGTCTTTCTCCTCTTAGCCATTCTGGTACGGTGGTATCTTACCTTGTGCAGTGTTCTCCTAATGATCAGTTGTAGGGAGCATCTTTTCATGTGATTATTTGCCATTTGTCTATTTTCTTTGGTGAAACAGCTATTCAAAACCTTTTTACTGATTTTTAGGAGTTTTTTTTTAAACAACATACACATTGTGGATAGAAGTCTTTTATTGTAAATATGTTCTAGAAATATTTCCCCCCAATGTCTAGGTTGACTTTTCATTTTCTTAAAAATATCTTTCAAAGAGTTAAAGTTTAAAATTTTATTTTGAAGTCCTACACTTCAATTTCTTCCTCTGTGGTTTATGCTTTTTGTGTCCTAGTTGAGAAATCTTTCCCTACTTAGTCACCCTTTTTTTTTTGCACTAAGTTTTAAAAAAATTAAGGTGAAATTGACATATAACATTATATTAGTTTTAGGTGTACAATTTGATATTTATATACATTTCATCTACATTTTTGAAGAGTACTTTTGCTGCATATGGAATTCTTGGTTGACATATTTTTCTTTCTTTCAGTATTTGAATATGTTGTTCAAATATTTCCTGACTTCCATTATACCTGATATCTGCTATATCTTCCGTCTATATCTCATCCATTAACTGTACCATATCTCCCTTGCATGTAATGGGTTCTTTTTCTTTTACTTCTTACAAAATTTCTTATCTTTGCTTTTAGCAGTTTGACTATGATGTAAACCTAAGTGTAGCTTTTTGTGTGTTTATTGCATTTGTTAAGCTTTTTACATCAGTAAATTAACATTTTCCACCAAACTTGGGATATTTTCAGTTAATATTTCTTTGAAAAATTTTTTTCCTGCCTCTTTCTCTCTCTCTTCTTTCTGGGATACCAAGTACACGCATGTTGGACTGTTTGATATTGTATCATAGGTCTTTGAGGTCTTCTTCCTTTTTCTTCAATTTTTTTCCTCTTCTGTTCTTTCTCCTGGGTAATTCCTATTATCCTCAAGCACACGGATTCTCTTGTTTGCCATCTCGTTTGTGCTGTTGAGCTCCTCTTGTGAATTTTTCATTTCAGCTACTGTGATTTTCAATTCTAGAATTTCCATTTGGTTCTTTTCTATAGTTTTAGTTTCTCTGTTGAGAGGCCCATTTGCTTATTCATTGGTGTCACACTTTACTTCTTTGAACGTATTTATAATTGTGGGTTTGAAATCTTTTGTTTGTTAAATCAACATCTGGGACTGGTCAGAGTCAGTTTCCATTTATTGCTTTTCTTTTTCTCTTGGAGTCTGGGCCACATTTATAATTCCATTTCTTTATATGTCTAATAATTCTTGGTTGCAGACTGGCCATCATGATACATCATGATCACAGGATACTGCATTCTAGAATCTGTTTTGTTCTGAGGATTGCAGTTTCTTATTTTTGTAGGCAATAAACCTGCCTGGACTCAAACAGCAACATTTTTCATGCCACCTCACCTCCCACTCCCACCCTGTGGTGTATAGCAGCTGATGTCTCTGCTTGTTTTTTTAGCTTTTAGCTGCTGCTAATTTAGCCTGGTCTAGAGGTTTTCCCTGCACTTGAGTAGTCTGGCAGTCAGTCAGGATTTCGTGCAGAATTTCTAGGCAGATGTGGTGGTTAATCCTCTCTTTGGTACCTTTGTTTTTGGAGCCCCCACATAAGTTTCCTGTTGTCAGTCCTCTGATATGAGTAAGACTTCTGCTATCCATTGCCTACATTGTGTGGGCTGGGGAATGTACCCAGTCCTAGGCACTATAAAGTCACAGATCTCACAGGTGCAGCTCTGTCTCTGTAGGGTAGATCTGCCTCTAGTTTCTGTCTTTTTTTGGCTCCCTGGGTTCTCATGCATGCATGTGTACATTGGTGGTCAGCCAGGAATTTGAGCTTTTTCCATCTCACTTTAAAATCTTTATCTCAAGGACATAAAAACATTCTATATTTCCTTATGAAGTTTAAAATCTTTTACCTTTCCTATTTAAATTTTTAATCAATCTAAAATTATTTTTTGTGTAGAACAGGCATCCAATTTGATTTTTTTCATATGACAATCAATCAACCCTCCTTTCCTCAGTGATCTGCAGTACCACTGAGGTCATAAATCAAATGTCCATATGTATGAGTGTTCCTGGGTTATTTTCCTCTTCCACTTGTTAATGTTTTTATCTTTGTATCAATATTATACTATCTCAATTACTATAGCTTTATAGTAAGTCTTGATATTTGGTAAGGCAAATCCTTCTTATTTTTCTTTGATAGGAATATCTTTGCTATTCTTATGCTTTTGCTTTTTTACATACATTTTATTTCTTTTTTCCAGCTTATGGAAATATAATGACATATAACACTGTGTAAGTTTGAGGGGTACAACACAATTTGATATACATATACTCGTGAAATGATTATCACAGTAAAGTTAGTTAATATCTCCAACACCTCATGTCATTACCTTTTTTTTTATACTGAGAACTTTCAAGATTTACTCTCTTAGCAACTTTTTTTTTTAAAAGATTTTATTTATTTATTTGGCAGAGATAGAGACAGCCAGCGAGAGAGGGAACACAAGCAGGAGGAGTGGGAGAGGAAGAAGCAGGCTCACAGTGGAGGAGCCTGATGTGGGGCTCAATCCCACAACACGGATCACGCCCTGAGCCGAAGGCAGACGCTTAACCGCTGTGCCACCCAGGCGCCCCATCTCTTAGCAACTTTTAAGTATATAATACAGTATTGTTAATGATAGTCACGATGCTAATTTTAAAATCCATTTAGCCACGATATGCCTTTTGATTGAAGAATTTAATTCATTTATATTTAACGTAATTATTGACACATAAGGGCTTACTAATGTCATCTTATTGTTTTCCCGTAGTTTTGTAATTCCCTTGTTATTTTCTTTCTCTCTTGCTGTCTTCCTTTGTGAACTGATGATTTTCCTGAGCAGTATGCTTTCATTTCCTCCTATTTATCTTTTGTATATCTACTGTAACTTTTTGCTTTTTGGTTACCATAGGGTTTACATAAAACTTCTCATAGATATAGCAGTCTACTTTAAGGCAATAACTTTGATCACATATGAAAACAGTACCCTTTTACTTTCTACCCCAACATTTTATGTTTTTAATGTCACAATTTACTTCTTTTTATATTATGTATCTATTAACAAATAATTGTAGCTATAGTTATTTTTAATACTTTTGTCTTTTAACCTTTAAACTGGAGTTAAGTAATTAACATACCACCATTTTACAATATTAGACTACTCTGAATTTGTATCAGGCTATTGCTTATTTTCATATGTTTTCATGTTACTAATTAGCAACCTTCCATTTCAGCTTGAAGAACTCCTTTCAGCATTTTTTGTAAGACAGCTTTAGTGGTGATGAACTCCGTCAGCTATTGTTTGGAAAAGTCTTTATCTCTTCTTTATTTCTGAAGGACAACTTTATCACATAAGGTCCACTTGGTTGGTAGTTTTTTTTTCTTTTATCACTTTGAATATATCATCCCACTCTCTCCTGGCCTGCAAGGCTTCTGCTAAGAAATCTGCTAATAGCATTATGGGGGTTCCCTTGTATGTGAGGATTTTTTTCTTGTTGTTTTTAATTTGTTCTCTTTGATTTTAGACAATTTATTTTTTTTAATGTGTCTTGGGGAATATAGTTTTGGGTTGAAATTGGGGGGACCTATGATCTTCATGATCTTGAATATCCAAATCTCTCCCCCGATTTTGGAAGTTCTCAGCCTTTATTTCTTTAAATAAGTTTTCTGCTCCTTTCTCCCCCTCTTCTCCAGGGGACTTCTGGACTTCTACAGAGGCCCTCTTATCTATGGGTGATTGTCTAAATTGGTGTTCTTTGAGGGAAGACAGTAGAAAGCTCTTATTCCACCATCTTGATGATGTCAGTCCACATATCTTCGCAGACGTGCAGCCTAGATGGTCTCTGCCTCTCTCAGCTGGGCACTGACATGTCTTTATCCCCTTATCTCCTACATACATTTTAGAATCATGTTAAGTTCCTAAAAAAAACTGTTGGGATTTTCTTTGGAATTTCATTCCATGTACAGACGAATTTGGAAAGAACTAACATTTTTAGGATATTGTCTTTCAGTAATGAACATATTTGTTCTCTTCATTTATTTGGGTCTTATTTTTAGACAAAATTTTAAAACGTTTTCTATAAAAGCCCTAAAAAGTGGACCCTTAAACAAGGCCTGGAGTGAAACAGCGAGCAGTTACTGGTATCTGTATACCTGAGGCAGAACGATGTTATTTCAGGCATTTCTCAGGATTTAGGGAAGTCAGTACAAGGATCAAAAGACTGAGAAATTTAACTTGTCTTCCAGGATGTTTTTACGTACAAGTGCAGTATTTGTAAGAAAAAAATATTATAGAGAACAGATTAACTGATAATGGACACTCACCCCAGCTTTAATGTAAATAGGAGAAAATACCCAACCGAGAACACAGAGTAGGAACGGAGCCTGAAACCAGGAAGAAGAATTACATCAGAGTCTCATCTAGGCCAAGCTCTTAAATGAGATTCAATCTCAATGACTACCTGTTTTGAGACTAACAAATGTATGTGTATTGGGGAAACTTACAAACAACAGCTGGAAGGCACAACTTTCAGTGTAACAAACTACTTACAGGCACTTGATCTTTGCCTAGGAAAGAGTGTATTCTTAATTTTGGGGGTTTCATTGAGCCAGTTTTCAGGGGCTTTATTTTTAATTTTAATTTTTATTGTTTGCCTACTTCCAGATTGGAGTAAAGGTGGTTTATATATAAAAGATAGTTTAAAAAAAAGCAGAAATCATTCAGAAAAATGGGGGAGAAGCGCTACCAAAATTTCATACAAGTTACTGAAATTAAGTGATAAATTTGGCTCTGGCTTTCTTACAAAGAAGGGGTAAGGTAAGCTGAATATATAAAGCAGATGCTAGTAAATTCTAAGCGGTAAATTGTGGTAAAAATCAGGGCTTCTTGGTACGTTTGAAACTGACTCTGCTAGAAGTATCCTTTATTTTTGTAGAAAGACGAGATTCAGAAAGTAGGGAGCTTTCTGATTTATCCAGAAAGGTCGATGATTTATATAGAGATAAATTAATAAGCCCAAGACTTATAAATTCACTTATATTGAACTTATATAGTGAACAAATTCTATATTCTATAACAAATATATCCCAGAGATTAAATAAATAATCCATTTCATAAGTTTTATAGTTGAAACTTGGTAGTTTTGTCATAATTAGTTGACTTTCTTGAAGAGCTCAGTTGAGCCCACTCTCAATACATACTCCGAATATACACACACATGTACATACACACATACATGTACATATATCTGTGTGTCTATATGTACACACATATACACATATATATCTGTATATATATCTAAGCACAAATGTATATGTACACATATACTTAAATGTTAATAAGATCTTTTCTCTTTTCCCTACCTGATTAGTCTTTTAATAGTTCTTTCTTCACTGTGTTGCTATGACCCTTGGAATGTAACTTTATTAACTAAGAACAACAACTGACACAATCTTTTTGAGAAATCAAAGACTTGGTTCCTTTCTTCCATGTCTTCTCCAGAAGTCTTCAATATTTGCTGGAAGTCTAAAGCAAATTTTTCCGTCTGTGAGTTTTACTTGGACAATGGTGAAGAGGGAGGTTAGCAGCTATACAGGGTATCACTCACGTTCCACTCAAAGGCCCCAATAGCAATCCCTGAAGTTGCTCCTTTTCCAGCCAGACCCATAAAGTGGCCACTGCCAATATTTGAGGCAAAAAGAGAAGCACCTATCTGAAAATCAAAAGGCAATCACCTATCAGAACTCTCAGTCCAACTCCAAGAAATCATTTTCACAAATGTAAACTCAAACTGAATTTTCCATTTTCTCAAAACGGATTATTCCCCGGGCAGAATTCCCATTTGTGTTTCTTCTACCCAAACCCTAACCGTAAATTAGAAGCCCAGTGAGGAGGGAGAAAGTGAAAAGAGAAGGATGGCCATTCTTATGGAGCCACCCTTCACCTGCCCTGGTGGCTTCCTCACAGTTCCCTACTGCAGAAATATTAGCAGAGTGTGATTTCACACTTTTTCAAATAATTTAAAAATATCAACAGTTTGATTAGCTGTAAGAGACTAGTTAAAATCCTAAGGTACATGAATATGATGAAATACGATGTAGCATTCAGAAAGAATAAAGGAGCTTTTCACAAAACAATAAGGTAAGCAGTATGTATAATATAATCTCATTAAAATTTTATGTGTGCATCTTACGCTTGTGCCAAATATGCATGGGAGTGATTCTGGCAGTACACATATATCACAAAATATTTCTGGAATTATGGTTATAGAGATGGAATGAGGAGAAAATTTCAAGTTCTATACTTAGACCGCAACTTTTGGGTTTTTTACAATCAACATCTGTTACTTTCAAAAGTAAAAATCCTAGAGGTATTTAAATGAGCAAAATCCTTCCTAAACCAATAACAGCTTTTTAGTTGAGTAGGGATAGCCACTCCATTCAAAACCAAAATCCAACTATTATGTTGTTGACATGAGGTAGATTTAAAACCAAATTATCAAGAGATGCTGCAAGTAACAAAACCTTTTAGGTAAAAACAGACACCCCAGCGTTGACAATATTGACATAAGAAAAAGTAGCATTCAAGATCAAAAGCATAAAACAAAGAGGGTTTTTAAAAATAACTATAAAAAGTAAAATGCACTAGTAAGACATAGTTGAGAACATGCAGACACCAAATACCTTAACGGAGACAATTATAAGGCAAAAAAAAAAAAAGTCTTAGAAGTGGCACATAGTAAGTACTACAGTAATACTAGTTATTTTTATTATTAAGAATGTTCACTCCAGGTGCACCTGGGTGGTTCAGTTGGTTAAGCATCTGCCTTTGGCTTGGGTCATGAACCCAGGGTCCTGGAATCAAGCCCCACATCAGGCTCCCTGCTCAGCAGGGTGCCTGCTTTTCCCTCTCCCCACTGCTTGTGCTCTCTCTTGCTACCTCTCTCTCTCTCAAATAAATAAAATCTAAAAAAAAAAAAAACCCTAATGTTCACTACATTTACCATAACAGTGAAAAGTTATATACAATCTAAATTGCCCAACAATATGGTGCATAAATGGTGGAATGTCCATATGTTACAACATTATGAAACGGCATATAAATATAAAATAAATCCACCTATCTATGTTTTATAGATGTCCGAAGATATTAGCACATTATTAAATTAAATGTAGGTTTAAAAGGCACCATTCATTAATTCACTAACTACTAATAAATGTCCCTCGCCAACTATGTTCAGGCACTGTTCTAGATATTAGGCATACATTGGTGAGCAAAATAGACAAAAATCTCTGCTCTCATGAAGCTAACATTCGGTTGGGAAAAAGAGAATAAACAAAATAAATTAGAGGATTATTTTAAAGCTATTTATTTATTTATTTATTTGAGAGAGAGCATGTGTGTGCTCCTGAGGCGGGGGGTGGGGGGTGAAGCAGAGGGGGAGGGAGAGGGAGGGAAAAGAATCTCAAGTAGACTCCCCACTGAGTGCAGAGCCCAGTGCAGGGCTCGATCCCAGGACTCTGAGATCATGACCTGAGCTGAAGCCAAGAATTCGACATTTAACTGACTGAACCATCCCGGTGCTCCAAGGATTATTTTATAGTATGATAGACAGTGATAAATTAACCACAGAGTTAAAAAAAAGAAAGATGGGGAAGTGGATAGAAAGTACTGGGAAATTGGGTAGTCAGGGTAGATTGTCTGAGAGAAGAGCTGAGGAAGTCCAGAAGAGGTGAGGGAGCAAGCCATGGGGATTCTGGGGAGAGCGCTCCGGCTGGATAGAGCAGCAGGGGCAAAGGCCCTGAGGCAGAAGCACGGCTGGGTTGTTAAAGGACATTGGATAGAGCTGGGGACAGGCATTCAGAGAGGCAAAGTCAGAAAGGTAACGAGGTGCAGATCATCTGTGCCCTAACATACGCCACTGTAAGCAGTGGGGCTTTCATTCTGGGTGACACGGGAGCCCCAAGAGGGTTTTAAGTAGAAAAGTGACATGGTTTGGCTTGAGTTTTAATAGGTTCCCTTTAGCTGCTCTGCTGAGATTGGCTATAGAAGAGCCAAGGTAGAAAGATGGAACTCAATTATAATTAATCCAGGTGAGAGACAACAGCAGCAACTCTGGAGGCAGAGTTGATGGGAAGTGGGCAGATTTGAAAGAGATCTTTTAGATCGAGTCACAGGATTTCCTGATGGATGGGATGTTGGGTAGAAGAGAGACTAAACTGTCTAACAAGACTCCATATTTGTCAACTGGAGCAACCAGAAGGATGGACTTGCTATTCAGGAGACAGGGAAGATGGTGGGAGGAGCCGATTTGTGGAGGAAGGTCCGAAGCTCCTTTTGCAGCTTGTTCTGTTTGGGATACCTGATAGACCTCTCAAGCGCAGGTGCTGAATAGTGCAGGCGTCACAAGCGAGTCTGGAGTTCACTGGAGAGACCTGGGATTTGTTAGCATGTAACTGGCATTCAATGCCATGAGCTACATGAGTTGCCAAGTGGGTGAGTGTAATTGAAGAGAAGTGGTCAGGTGTGAGCCCTGGGGACCTCCAGCTTTAAGGAGCAAGGAAGATGGAGGACAGCCAGCCAGGGAGACTGACCATGAGCAGCTGAAGAGGCAGCTGGAAAAGAGGAGAGAAAGGCGACAAAACAGGGAGGGAGGGAGGACCGAGAGTCTCAGAGTTTCAACACTGCCAAGCCAGCTGAGATGAGGACTGGGAACTGGGTACAAGAATAAGTCATGTACAACTGGGAAAAAAAAAAGGAAAGAAAGAAAGAGAAGAGTAAGTCATGTGGTGGGCCTTGACAAGAGAACTTATACCCATCAGGTATCTGCTAATTGAAGAATATAAAACAAAAAAGAAAGCCAGAGTGGCAAAAATCATTCTTCTAATTCAATTTCCTTTAATAATGCCAAATTTTTCCTTTAATAATGCCATATTTTGCTCATTAAGCAATAATCCTAACAATGAAAAGAGAGGGCATAGCAAAGAAATTAATAAACCATAACATACACGAACATTGGGAGGCCAAAGCATGTTAGCGTCTCCTGAAAACGATTACAAGTGTCAGTTACACAAGATAATGTGGGAAGCAGACTGCCGTTTCTCTGGGTACAGAAAACATGACTTCAGGTCTAAGAGAGGCTCAGGCAAAAGACTGGTGTCCTCACAGCCAAGGAAAAGACTGTGCTGCTAGAATCCTCTGCAGAAAAATAAACTAAGGGAGGAGGCCCGTTGCAAACATTTCTTTGCTGCATTCGATCTCTTTCTAAACCAGGTATGTATGTGTATATATATATATATACATATATATATATATATAAAGATTCAAGTATAATTCAGAGTTAACACCAGGAAACTGCTTTTCCCCAAATCGCCCAGCTAAGAGGCAAAGCCATTTCTGCTAGGTTGTTGGATCCATCAGAGTTAGTAAGTGTACTTTCCTCGTCCCTTTGAATAAAGGCACCTTCTCCTCCTCAGACAAGACTTCTCTCTTTGAAGCGTTACCCCAGTGTGAAAAACCAGATCTTTGCTATAAGACTGGTTAACATTTGAGGGCAAAGAATATTAGTGAGTAAGGGCCTGCTTCTTACACAATGCTCTAAGTCTACCTTACACTCCTGTGCAGGAAACACAAGCACATTTTTACATAATAAGCTATAAAGCAGCCCTGGCTCAGGCTTGGCTTGGGTCCTCTGACCCTGGGCCCTGTTAGTTACCCACATCCTCCTCCTCCCTAGGGCACCCCTGCCCACTCTGTCATGGGCTGGCAGCTGCCTCTGCTGCTGTGGGAGTTTTGAAGCACTCCTCTTGGATGGAATCACTCTGAATAATGAATAAATTATTTAATACATAAAAGACAAAAAATGTTTCTACTCCACCTCCCTCCATCCAGCATCATGCTGTTCCATACCTCCAAGCTTCGGCATATGCTGTTCCCTCTGCCTGGAATACCCTCACACTCTACCTGCCAAACACCCACTTCACCTCCAAATCCTGCTCAAACAAGCCTACCTCTGCAAGGCCTTTCCTGTCTTGTACCACCTCCACCCAGCAAGCCTGGGTTTCACCTTCCATCCATACCTGCCCTGCGCACCTCCCACCAGACTCACTGTACTGCACTGTAATGTGCTGTGACTTGCTGGATACACATCTAATTCCTGTTCTAGATTGTTTGCTTTCAGAGGGCCAGACTGTCTATTTCTGACCTGTATCCTGGAACCTAGAACAATGCTTTGCATGTACGAGGCACCTAATAAGTGGTTAGTGAATTAAACTGAGTTGAATGGAAACACGTTGGTAAGAAACTTCTTCAGAGTTACACAAACTCTACTGGAATGAGTTTCCCGATGTAGCAACTTCAAATTATTTTGGGCATAAGACATCTAACTCAAGTAACAGACAAACTAATGTGCGGCCCGCCACATGGATTGCCACATGCGAGGGTTACTCGCCGGCCACCATGCTAGATTGCGGCCAGCCAGGAAGAAGTCTTCTACTGTCCCTCGACTGCTTGACAGGATAGCCTTAAAAACAAACAAACGAAGGAATATAAGAAACAAACTGCTGCAAAGACACAGATCTCTCAAACAATTACCTTCACTTATGGGTAAATTTCTTCAGCAGAGATCCCCCAAATCCATTCTCCCTTTCTTTCTTTTTAGGAATAGAAGCCTCCACCCACTGAGTTACAATGAAAGTTCATGGCTGCCTAGCTGGAGGCTATATACAGTCTCTTTCAAGTCTGATTGCATGGACATTTCCATTTCTCTACACTCTCGGGAAAATAGCATTGCCCCGATGTAGTCAAAGGAAAAGCCTGTGGATTTCCTGGATTGCGCAGAACCAGCACAACCTAAGGATGACAGCTAGTTGACAGAAGTGTGTTTCTGGGGGAAGAGTGAACTTAGAAGCTGCATGTGAGGTATTTGTGTTATAATGGGTCCCCTCACATCATAAAGCCTTACGCCAAAGACACAACTCTCCAAATCAGATGCATTAAGTTAGTCTCACTTCATCTACACTAAATATTTATCAAGGGCTTGCTATGTGCAGAGCTGAACTTTTCTAAGGAAAGTATCAGCAGTAAAACTTTTAAAAGGAATTTATAAAATCTTCTCAGCTGAATAAAAGCGTCTTCTCTTTATGGAAAAAGAGGACCAGAGAGTAAGAAGAGGAGATCCTGGGAAGAAGGTAGCTTAAGCGCCTGTCCCTGCCTCTTCCTTCCTCCGTGCTCTCTTTCTGGATTAATAATACAACCACAGGGGTGCCTGGGTGGCTCAGTCAGCTAAGTGGCTGCCTTTGGCTCAGGTCATGAACCCAGGGTCCTGGGATGGAGCCCCGCATTGGACTCCCTGCTTAGCGGAGAGCCTGCTTCTCCCTCTCCCTCTGCCTGCCACTCTGCCTACTTGAGCTCTCTCTCTCTCTCTCTCTGTCAAATAAATAAATAAAAATCTTTAAAAAAAAATAACACAACCACAGCAGCCAGGTTGGTGGGGAAGAAGATACAGCCAACACTTTCTCAAAGATCTCTGAGTTGACACTGATAAAAGAGAAAACAAACCGAAAGAAGTGTAACTTTTTCCCCCTTTACCATCCTGTAAGAGCCAAGGCACCAGTAGCAAAGACTAAGATTTCCCAGTTCCCTGGGGGGCTTGGCAGACAGGAATTGATGAATGCTTCCAGAAAGGAGTCCCACCTGTGTGACTGCGGGCAATCAGTTCAGTGAGAAAAGGATGGTTTAGTAAATGGAAGAAAATAAAGCTAGACTCATCCATCACATCATATATAAAAATAAATTCTGGATGTTCTAGAGATTTAAATATGAAAAAAGCTATAAAATATTAGAGAAGATTTAGGATAATACTTGTAGGACCTTGGAATGGGAGAAAACTTTCCTATGCAAGGTGAGAAACCTACAAAGATACAAAGGAAAAGAGAAATAGTTGACTTCCTCAAAGTTAACAAAAACTCAAATGACAGAAAGACACCATTAACAGTTTAGACCAGTGGTTCTCAATCAGAGGTGATTTTTGTCCCATCCACCCAGGGCAGGGGATGGTTGGCAATGTCTGGAGACATTTTTGGTTGTGAATGGGCAGGGGTCAAGGATACCTCCAAGCATCCTATAACACATAGGACAGACGGCCACAATGAATTACCTGGTTCCAAATATCAGTAGTAGACACTGGTCTGGACAAATGATAGCTTGGGGAAAACATATGAGCAAGTCAAATGACAGAGAAATTGATAAAAGCAAAGTCAAACAACCCAAACATAAAATGGCACATAAATTGGCTACGCACAGGAGAAGAAAATCCATGCACAATAAACTCATAAAAAGATGCTCAACCTCACTGGGAGTCTAGGAAGTGCAAATCAAACTACAACAAACAGCTATTCACCCATCAGGCTGGCAACACACACACACACACACAAGCAGTAACAAGCAAATCCCGGGGAAAAGAGCATGATCATATCCTGCTTGGGAGAAAAGTAAAGTAAATCTCAACAAGCTTTGGGGGTTGGCATTTAGTAATAACCACTAAAATTTCAAGTAAATGGATACTTCTGACCCAGCAGGTCTAATTTCAGCAATCCATGTTACACAGATTAAAAGCACCAATACATCAAAAACAACACCTGCCAACAGTCTAAGGGTCAGTAGGGAAGAGTTGAAGAGTACACACGTTTGTAGGACTACTAGGCAGCTAATAAAAACATAAGCTGAATCTCTATCTATTGACCTAGAGGACTGTGTCCATATACAGTAAGTGGGGAAAACAGTGAGCTGCAGTGTAATGTGTACAATATGATCACATCTTCTGTAAAGACAAAAGAAAAAACCTCTATATATGTATCCACATGCTTGCATAAGCACTGAGAAAGGGAAGGAAGGATACACGACCCATGGTGACCTCAGAGGGATGGGAATGGATGGGGGAAGAATGGTAACATTCCTTATTTATGCATCTTTTTACTTCTTACAATGAACATGTAATACTTTCCTAATTAAAAACAATATATGATTTTCCAAAAAGAACAAATGGAAAGATACTAATATAATGAGGGAAAAAGACTGAAGCATTCTGGATAACTGTGCGTGTTTTATGGCTCCCAGAAGAATAGAAGGAACAGCAGGTTTCTTTTGGAAATGACCAGATGGCTTACTAGTCGTCTGCCCTTGGTCAGACTTAGGCCCCAACCAGGCCTGGAAGACAGCTGGGTGGGGGCTTCCTAATTCAACACGAGCACTGGGGAAAGGATCCCAAAACAAGTACTCATGACTCTGAGCCCCTGTGTCCATAGGCCACTTAGAAGGATGTTTCTCATAATTGAGGCCAATTTAAAAAAAATCTTTTGTTTGAATGGTCTGGATAAATACCCCGGATTTCTCCTTTATGTTTGGAATAAAGGGTCTATATTTTCTCTTCTGGTATAGAATTCTCTTAATAGGATGGAGACCATGTCTTCATTACTCTATCTACTTACTAGCAGCATAATGACTTACTGTAAGCCCTCAAAAAGAGGTCCACTGCTTGCACTTAGAAAGGCCAGACTCTGCACAGTAAGATCCTGTTCATGATCTGGTGAAATGACTCAAAGTAAACGTCACATGGGCATGAAAAGCTTCAGTTGGGGGGGGCACCCAGAATGAGGACTTTCCTGCTGGTTAGTGAATGGTGACACTTCTGCTTGGTGAAGCAGGCCAGGCAGAAGCTTCTGACCGTTAACAGCTTACCCAAGGGTGACACCATGACCCTAGCCAAAGCTTTCATATCCATCTGATCTTTCACTGGAACACAGGCAGGCTCCTCCTAGGCAGGGCCTGTCTCTGGGTAGTATGGTTAAAAGACATGACTGACTGCTTACACGCTAAGCTCTAGTGGGCAAATGGTGGTAAAGAAGACGATGGTCTCGGGGGCCTGGGTGGCGCAGTTGTTAAGCATCTGCCTTTGGCTCAGGGCGTGATCCCGGCGTTCTGGGATGGAGCCCCACATTAGGCTCCTCTGCTGGAAGCCTGGTTCTTCCTCTCCCACTCCCCCTGCTTGTGTTCCCTCTCTAGCTGGCTGTCTCTCTGCCAAATAAATAAATAAAATCTTAAAAAAAAAAGAAGACAATGGTCTCTGCCCTCTTAAGAGAACCCTGTAGGAAGAACAAACAAACAACAAAAAATAACTTTTCATTCAAATTCAGAGGGAATGCTTAGAGCCCTAAGTTACATGTGACCTTTGAGATTTTGCTAGCAAGGCAAAGGGGTTAAGCTCATGAGTCAGATCAGGCAGCTCTAGGTTTGAATCTGAACCCAATCATTCCCTGGTAGTTACCGAACCTCTTTGAACTTCAGATTCCTCAAGTGTGAAACTGGAGGGAATGACAGCATATTATTCACAGCACGGGTGTGAGGATGTGATGAACTTAAAAGCACTCAGGACAGACCTGGCACTTACGGGCCTAATCAGCATTAGCGGTCATTATTATCACCATCGTCATGATGATCGTTAGCAACGACTGCTTGCACAAAAACCGCTTAGGCTCCAAGCAGCGGGCACAGGGCGATTTGGGCCTGCCTGTTTATTTGGGGGGGTGGTGAGGAAACGTGGGGTCGGTCAAGGGTGGCTCCGTTACTAAGGACCTGCATTTATTGACTCTTGGCTGGAAGGGTGGGGAGTAGCTGGGCCGAGGGAGCGTGGAGAGGTCTCCGCGGAGGGCTGTGCATAGGCTGGGACAGGGATGACAGGGTACTGGGGTGGGGCGGGATGCGAGGTGGGGTCCAGGTGACTGACACGGAGCCAGTCAAAACCAGCCCGGTGTCCAGGTCGCCGCCCTCCCCTCCGGGCCCGGACGGACCCACAGCCCGATGCCCAGGACCAACAGGAAGTACAAAACCATCACCAGGATGTCTAGGGTGCTACTGACACCGGAGCTCAAAGTACTCCATCTTGAGAGGTCGTCACCCCACGAAAAGCCCATGTTGGCGCTTCTGCCCGGTGAGCAGTCCGGGCTGTCAGAGAAGGCGGCAACGGCTTTGACTTCGGCTTGGCTTTGGCTGTTGCTCCGCCGCCGCAGGGCATCCTGGGAAGGGCCGCCGGGCAGCCTGGGAGTTCCCAGCATGCCCCGAGAGCCAGCACCACCCAGATCCCCCCAGCTACGGATGCTTTCTTCCTTTGGGGTTGGTCTGTTTAGAGAGAAAACGAAAAGCCCTTTGTCACTGCTGTTCCAGGCACAACGCCCCCGCTGTGTGGACTGCACTCCCTTTATCTGGGGAGACTGTGAGTTGGGCTGGGGTGAGGCCAAGTGTGAGGCTACAGAGGCAGGATCAGTTCACAGTGACCTTTCTGAGCCACCTTGGAGCCTGGGGTAAAGTGAGAAGCCAGTGATCCTGCCTGTCTTTATTTACGATTTTCATATTTGGTTCATTGTGGATTGGTGTTAATTTGGATTTAGTAAAACAAGTACATTGGAATTCAATTTCTCCTGAGTCGTGAGTTTTTCAGTGCCCCGTTAAATTTTGCACCAAGGAAAATGCATCTCTCTCCTCACCCTAGTCAGGGTCCTGCTTGGACCAACCGATTACAGAGGGGCCCCTGCTTTTTGCAATTTGATCTTTCACTGGTGCTGTGAGCATTTTTTAATCTGGGCCAAGCATTACTCTCCTTGATGTCTCTTCGAAAGGTGTTTTTCTACTAAACTGTCTTTTTAGAAATTTTGGTTAATAATAATAACACGAAAAAATGCTTATAACAATAATGCTAGCTAACATAATAGTTCTTGCTAGGTACCAGAACTCCTATGCACTTTGCACATGTTAACCCATTTGATTCTTGAAATAAGCAAATTGAATTTATAACCACAAGGAGGGGGAGGCTTGTACCAACTGGTAGCCAGTCAGAGGTCTATGATCACAGCCTCCTGAGAAGAACTGTATAGTTCTAGTTTAAGTTCAGCGCTATCCAAAAGAAATGTACTATGACTCACAGATGTTATTTTATTCCAGGTTTATGGAGGTACGATTGACAAAAATTGTACATATTTAAGATGTAAGTGATATTTAAGATATAGGTGATTTTGATAAATGTATATATTTGAAATAATTTCCATGATCTAATTAACATATTAATCACCATTACTACTTTGTGTGTGTATGTTAAGAACACTTGAGATCTACTCTGTTAGCAAATTTCAAGTATGCAGTACATTATAATGAACTATAGTCACCATGTTGTACGCTAGGTCTCTAGAATTTATTCATCTTATAACTGAAAGCTTGTACCCTTTGATCAATATCTCTCCTTCCCCGCCCAGGCCTGCCGTGGCTTCTGGTAATCACCATTCTGTTGTACTTTCTGTTACTATGAGTTTGACTTTTTTTTTTAAATTTCACATATAAGTGAGATCAGGTAATGTCTTTCTGTGCCCGGTTTATTTCACTTAGCATAATGTCCTTCAGGTTTATCCGTGTTGTTGCAAATGGCAGGGTTTCCTTCTGTTGGCAGGCTGAATAATATTCTATTGTGTACATATATACCACATTTTCTTTATCCGTTCATCTGTCCATGGACACTGAGGTTGCATCCAAATCTTGGCTACTGTAAAATGCTGCACTGAATATGGGAGTGCAGATTTCTCTTTGAGATAGTGACTTTATTTCCTTTGGATATATACCCAGAAGTGGAATTCCTGGATCATGTAATCGTTCTATTTTTAATGTTCTGAAAAACCTCTATGCTGCTTTCCACAAAGGCTGTGCCAATTTACACTCTCACCAGTAGCGTTTTCCCTTTTCTCTACATCCTCGCCAATACTTGTTATCTCCTGTCTTTTTGATAATAGCCATCCTACCAAATTTGAACTAATATCTCATTGTGGTTTTGATTTATATTTCCTTTTTTATAGACATTTTATTTTTAATTTTTTTCACTTTTATTCTATATTTTTTCATTAATTTTCTTATATTTTCCAATTCCTTTTTATCTTTGTTATTTTTTAATTTTTATTTTTACATATATACTTCTGTATTTTTATTTACATTAATTTAATTTAATTTTTTAAATTTTGGGATCTATATATTTTTAAGCTTCTAACATTTTATTTATTTTTTATTATTGTTATTTTTTATTATGTTCAGTTAGCCACCATATAGTACATCATTAGTAACGATTTTTTTAAATGATTTTTTATTATATTATGTTAGTCACCATACAGCACATCCCTGGATTCCGATGTAAAGTTCGATGCTCCATTAGTTGCGTATAACACCCAGTGTACCATGCAATAA
>NC_048231.1:42652118-42705466 GCF_002007445.2 Ailuropoda melanoleuca
CTTTCAATACTGTATCCTTGGATCTAATATTTGTGAATTGCACTATGATGTGACGTGGCGTAGTTTTCTCGTGGTTGAGCTTGGATGGGGTCCTCTCTGCCTCTTGGACATGAATGTTGTTTCCCTTGCTAGATTAGGGAAGTTTTCAGCTACAATTTGTTCAAATATCTCTTCTAGACCTCTGTTTTTCTCCACCCCCTCAGGGATGCTGATGNAGTTTTCAGCTACAATTTGTTCAAATATCTCTTCTAGACCTCTGTTTTTCTCCACCCCTTCAGGGATGCCGATGATTCTGACATTGGATCGTTTCATAGAGTCAGTAATCTCCCGTAATCTACATTCGTGGGCGTGGATTTTTTTAAGACCAGCTTCTATTTTCGTTTTTTCTTCTACTCACCCATCCTCCAATTCGCTAATGCGTTCCTCTGTCTCGGTGACCGTGGCCGTCAGAGCCTCTAGTTTTGACTGCATTTGGCTCATAGAATTTTTAATTTCTGTCAGATTTGCTCTCATTTCTGCCCTTAGGGATCCTATATTCTCAGTAACATTTTCATTAATNGCAACGCTTTCTCTGATGCTTTTTTCAAGTTTACTCATCATCTTGACCATTGTTGCTCTGAATTCCATTTCTGATAATTGGGATACATCCGTATGTATTAATTCTGTGGCCGAGGCCAATTCTGTGGCAGCCACAGACTCATTATCTTTTTTTTTGCTGGGGGGGGGACTTCTCCTTCTGGTCATTCTGATGAGGAGAGATTGCGGGGTTGTCCAGCCCAAATTATTGACTGGGACCCAGGCCGTGCGCCCTTGTTTTATAGAGATCTTAGGGATGTGGGCTTCTTCTTTAAAGAATTTATTTATTTATTTGAGAGAGAGAGACAGACAGTCAGCAAGAAAGGGAACCCTAGCAGGGGAGTGGGAGAGGAAGAAGCAGGCTCCCAGCAGAGAAGCCCGATGACGGACTCCTTTCCAGAACACTGGGATCGCGCCCTAATCCGAAGACAGGCGCTTAATGACTGCGCCACCCAGGCTCCCTGGGATGTGGGCTTCTTGATTTTTCAGCCTGCCTTCTGGGGGAGGGGCCTGCCGTGCCGGTACTCAGGAAACCCTGTTTGGGTAGACTGGGATGTGGGCTTCTTGATTTTTCAGCCTGCCTTCTGGGGGAGGGGCCTGCCGTGCCGGTACTCAGGAAACCCTGTTTGGGTAGAGTCTCTGTGTCCCCTGCGAGGGGGGATGGGGATGGGCGCCCTGTGAGCTGGTATTTCCGGGCTTTTTTTCTCTGGCGGCTTTCATTCTCCACTGATGTTCTGGCCACTTTAACTCTGTTTCTGTTGGTGCTGCTCAACCCTGTAGCATCCCGGGCTGTGTGCCCCTCACTTCCAGGGCCGGCGCGTCTCTGTCCTTTGTGTTTTTAACCCTGCCAGCTGCCAGTCGCCAGCTGCCCCGCACGTACTCCTGGAGCTCCCGGTCTCAGTCTGCTGTCTCGTGGGTGCCGTCCGCGAGTCTGTCCGCTCCCCCGTGAATGTGGCCCGCTAGCTGCCAGCCGCCCCGCGTGCGCTCCTGGAGCTCCCGGTCTCAGTCTGGATCCAGTGAGCACACCGGAGTTCCAGAGCTCCATGAGATGCTTGGTGGTGCGCACTCTGGCTCACGGTCTCAGTCTGCTGTCTCGAGGGTGCGGGTCTGCGGTCCGCCCGCTCCCTGGTGCAGGTGGTCCGCCAGCCGCCAGCCGCCCTGTGCGTGCTCCCGGAGCTCCTGGTCTCAGTCTGGATCCAGTGAGCACACCGGAGTTCCGGAGTTCCGTGAGATGCTTGGTAGTGCGCGCCCCCGGCTCATGGTCTCAGTCTGCTGTCTCGAGGGTGCGGGTCCTTGGTCTGCCCGCTCCCCCGTGCAGGTGGCTACCGCTTCCCGGGGCCCGGACACGGCGGCTCCCTCCCCCTTCCATTTATCTTCTGATATCTGTGCATGGTTTTACGGCTCCCCGCTTCGTACCTCAATACTCAGTGCTGGAGATGTTCATTTGTAGAGATCCAGATGTATCTTCCTGCGTCTCAGGCTGATTCCATGGATGTTCCTGCTGGTCTAGTACCTACAGCTCGACTGAGGGGACCGGCTGAAAAAGGGGTCCCCTACTCCTCCGCCATCTTAACTCAGATTGGCAAATATTTTTTGGCATTCTGTAGGTTGCTTTTTCATCTTGTTTCCTTTGCTGTGTGTCCCAGATATAATTTAAAATTTTCTAGTTACCACATTAAAAAAAGTAAAGGAAACAGGTGAAATTAACTTAAATAATATATTTTACTTAACCCATTATGTCTAAAATGTTACCATATCAGTATGTAATCAATGTCAAAATTGTTGAGATATTATACATTCTTTTTTCCACATTAAGTCTTCAACATCTGGTATATATTTTCACTTATAGCACATCTCAGTTCACACGTTAACTTTTCACAAGAAGTACTTGATCTGTATTTAGATTTAATAAAATTTACAGTTGAAAAAGTAGATTCACATACCACGTTGTTCTAAACCTACTTAAAAGTTTTGCAGTAACTGAATTAAGAACCAAAATTTCATTTTTAAGGACAAAACAGGTTCATCTTTTTAGAAGAATTTATTTGACTTGGAAGCAAGAGCATATCATTTTCAAAATTATATCTGTCCAAGTTAAGTAATTCACTAACTCTCTTGTCAACTCAGTATTATTAACATTGACTTCAAAGAGGCATTATATAGTTTGAAAAATATTTCTTTTTTTAATAATAATTTTTTATTATTTATGTTAGTCACCCTGCAGTACATCCCTAGTTTTTGATGTAAAGTTCCATGATTCATTACTTGCGTATAACACC
The DNA here is from genome assembly GCF_002007445.2 of Ailuropoda melanoleuca. Taxonomy (NCBI): domain Eukaryota; kingdom Metazoa; phylum Chordata; class Mammalia; order Carnivora; family Ursidae; genus Ailuropoda; species Ailuropoda melanoleuca. Next base: position 42,654,974 of record NC_048231.1, read on the forward strand.
CAGTGCACCATGCAATACATGCCCTCCTTAATACTCATCACTGGCCTATCCCAATCCCCCACCCCTCTCCCCTCTGAAGCCATCAGTTTGTTTCCCAGAGTCCATAGTCTCTCATGGTTCATTCCCCCTTCTGTTTAACCCCCTTTCTTCTTCCTTTTCTTCTCTTACCGATCTTCCTACTTCTTATGTTCCATAAATGAGTGAAACCATATGATAATTGTCTTTCTCTGCTTGACTTATTTCGCGTAGCATTATCTCCTCCAGACCCATCCATGTTGCTGTAAATGTTGGGAAATCGTTCTTTCTGATGGCTGAGTAATATTCCATTGTATATATGGACCACATCTCCTTAATCCACTCATCAGACATAGTGAAAAATATTTCTAAACTGTTGAATAGCACAAAGCATTCTTCAATTTTTTTTGTAGTTTTCGCTGCCAATTACATAACATCACCAATTTACGATTAAAATCTTTGAAATATTGACTCTTGTTAGGAGAATGTGTAAGATCATTATTATTATTATTTTTAAAGATTTAGTTATTTATTTTGGGGGGCAGAGAGAAAGGGAGAGAGAGAGAATCTTGAGCAGACCCCATGCTGAACATGGAGGCCGCTACGGGGCTCAGTCTCACAACCCCAAGATTATGACCTGAGCCAAAACTAAGAGTTGGATGCTCAACTGACTGAGACACTCAGGTGCCCCAAGATCACTATTATTGATTTGTATCATAAAGTTCCAATTTCAACATAAATTCTAATACTTGGTTAGCTTGGTTACAAATAAGCTTTTCCTTCCTTTGAGTATTCAAATTTAGCTAATTCATGCATAGTACATATTAGTAAAAAGTATAAGTACAGATTGCCATTTTTTGGTCTTTGATTACTTAATATTGACTATAAACATTCCTTTTATTTCAAGAGAATCTTGAATTACAGTTGACATTACAGTAATTCTTATAAAATTTCCAAGACTCAACCAATGAGCATTGGCAAAAGCACATTCATTGCTTTCACTTTCTTCCAACAGTTCAATAAAACGATTATTCATATTATTTGCACATGTAAATTGAATGATTTTAACAACTGTATCCAATCACAATACTTTCCACAGAGTCTGCTATAAAAATGAAGCACAAGTATTTTTAATATGTATCAGAGTGAAATAAAGCAATAAGGGAAACATCAACCTCTTGTTTAAAAATCCCACTAAATCTGGAGTTTTGACCTAACTAACATAAATGGAGCACTGTCTCTTACAATAACAACTTTTCCCCCCTATTTAGCTGAAATTCTTCTTTGGTAAATGTAAAAAGTTAAAAATATCTATGTCTCAAGTTTGATCTTTTGGGTTTTGAATTAGCAACATTTCTTATAGGTTTGGATATCCTTTGAGACAAAATGTATTCAAAATATTGATTGAGGGGTGCCTTGGTGGCTCAGTCGGTTAAGTGTCTGACTCTTGAATTCAGCTTAGGTGTTGATCTTGGAGTCATGAATTCAAGATCTGCACTGGTTAAAAACAAAACAAAACAAACACCCAAAAACATAAAGTATTAATTGAACAGTATCTCATATCACATGGGTCAACTAAACTTAAGGAAAGGTACTTGCAAATTTTCAGAATTTGAATCTATTCATTTTTGGCATTGTTAGAAAGGCCTTCTATGGGCAGTTGTTTCAGGGCTTAATTGAAAAATCTTTCACTTTTTGTAAAATATATTTTTAAAACATTTTTTTTCAGAATTTTCTAGGAAGTTACCGTAACTAAAGTAATAATTCCTTTTGTCATATTTCTATCTAAAATGTTTTTCTTTCTAGGGCAAGAATCTAAGCTGTTTCAGAGTTGGCAAAAATTACAAACTCAAATTTTGTTAAAAACCATTACAGTGTTTTTGGACATTTATTTCTGATTTCAGATAACTAATTTTGTACTTTTTTTAAACCATTGAAAGCAAACTTTAAAAAAAAATAAAATTCACTGTGTAGTTATTGAAAATTCCTGTTAATATTGTTTACTCTATTTAAATTTTTTTACATACCTAACAAATAGCTCTGCCATAGCATGATGCATAAACATATGTCCTTGAGGTGAATTGACCCTTTTGTTGTTATGAAATGACCCCTTTTATGCCAGGTAATATTATTTGCCCTGAAATAGATTTTTATATTAATATAACCACTTCAAGTTTCTTTTGATTAGTGTTAGCATGGTATGTATATCTTTCTCTATCATTTTTACTTTTAGTATATTTGTGTCTATATTTAAAGTGGATTTCTGTAGCCAGTATATATTGGGTCCTGCTTTTCAATTTAATCAGATAATCTCTACTTTTAATTAGCGTGTTTAGGCCTCTTACATTTAATGTGCGCATTGATGTGGTTGTGTTTAAATATATCATCATGCTATTTTCTATTTATCTCATATGTTCTTTTTGTTAATTTGAGAGAGATTGAGAGAATGATTGGGGGGAGGGGCAGAGGGAGAAGCAGACTTCCTGCAGAGCAGGGAACCCAATGTGGGACTTGATCCAAGGACTCTGGGATCATGACCTGAGCTGAAGGCAGATGCTTAACCGACTGAGCCACCTACGCGCCTGTATCGCATATGTTCTTTTTTCTCTTCTTCTTTTGGATTAATTGGTGCGTGTGTGCGTGTGTGTGCATGCACGCGTGTGCATGTGCACATGTACTTTCAGCGTATCTCCTTTGTTGGCTTATTGGCTATAACTCCTAGTTGTGTTATTTCAGTGGTTGCGTCAGAGCTTATAATATACATTTTTACCTCAACCCAGTGTACCTTCAAGTGTTATTATTTCACTTCGTATATGACATGAGAACTTTACAATTGTATGCTTCTATTTCTTCTCCCCAGTCTTTGTGATATTGTCGTATGTTGTACTTTGTATTTGTTATAAATTTTAAATTTTAATTTATACATCTTATTTCTTTTAAAAAGTGTATTATCCTTGAAAGAGATTTAAATAATAATTTAAACATCTTTTTATTCACTCTCATAGTTACCATTTCTGGCACTCTTCATTCCTTTGTATAGATCCAGACTTCCAGCTTGTGTCTTTTTTCTTCTTCTTGAGTGACTTCCTGTAACATTTCTTGTATGCAGTCTGCTTGTGATACATTCTTTCAGCTTTCATATATCTGAAAAATCTTTACTTAGCCTTCTTTTTGAAAGACATCTTTACTAGGTGAATTCCAGGAAGACACTTTTTTTCTTCCAGTATGTTTAAGATCTTGCCCCACTGTTTTCTAGATTCATTAATTCTGATGAGAAATTGGCTGTCATCTTTATCTTCTTGTCTCTGTACATAATATGTATTTTTTCCTCTGGTTACTTTTAAGATTTTCTCTTAAATGAATTGGTTTAAGAAATGTGATGATTATGAAGTGCCTTGGTAAGGTTTTCTTCATGTTTTTGTGATTATGTTTGTTGAATTTCTTACATGTGTTAGTATATAGTTTTCATCAAATTAAGAAAATTTTCTGCCTTTTTTTTTTTTAAAAGTGCCTTCCCTCCCCTCTTTCAGAGATGCCAAATACATGCATATTAGACCACTTGACATTATCCCCCAGGTTACTGATGTTCTATTTATTTTTCAATCCAAATTCAATTCAATTACAAATTTCAGTTCTTTTCTTCTGCAATTTCTAATCTGTCATTAATCTCATCTAGTATATTTTTCATCACAGATGTTGTAATTCTTGAAGTTTGATTTAAAAAATACTTCCATGTAATTACCTAATATATTTGATCTTTCCTCAAGCTTCTTGCACATATGAAATGGCATTATAACAACTGCTGTAATGTCCTTGTCTATTCATTTATTTTCAAAGTCAATTCTGGGTCAGTTTTGATTAGTTGGTTTTCTCCTTATTACAGATCATGTTTTCCTTCTTCTTTGCATGACTGGTCATTTGCGGTTGAATGCCAGACATTGTGAATTTTATCTTGTTGGGTGCTATGTATTTTTGTATTCCTACAAACATTCTTGAGTTTTGTTCTGGTATGTGGTTAAATTACTCGGAAATAAATGAATCAATTCCAGACTTGCTCTTGAGAATTTTTTTAGGTGAGACTACAGGAGCATTAAGGTTAAGGTTAATTTCCCCTACTATTCAGGCAAACTCTTCTGAGTACTCCACCCAAGTTTTATAATTGTGAGGTTTTTCATGCTCACTGGGGAGAACAGGCATTATTTTCAGCCCTGCATTTTTTTGGGGGTGGGTATTGGTCTCTATAATTGTTTTGGGTAGGTTTTCCTTGGCCTCAGGTAATTTCCTCATAATGCTTGCACTGATCACTATTTAGTTGAATACTTGAGGGTGACTCTCTGAAGATTTGCCAAATTTTCTTTCTGTTCAGCTCTCTTTTCCGACATTATGCCCTATGAACTCCAGCCATTTTGGATCCCTGAGCACCTTTATCTCTTTAACTCAGAAGACCACTGGGCTCTGCCTGTATTCTCCTCACTCGGAGCCTCAGCCTGGAAACTCTCTCCACAGAGTAATCTGGGGCAGTTGTACGGCTCACCTTGTTTGTTTCTCATTCCTCATGGACTATCTTCTTTCATTGCCTGATGTCCAGTGACTCCACAACCATTTTTTTCGTATATTTTGTGTTAGATTTTCATTGTTTCATGCAGGAGAATAAATCTGGTTCCTACTACTGTATATTGGCCAGAATGCCCTTTTCTTTAGGAAAAAAACCTAGCTTTATTGAGATATAATTCACATATCATACATTCCAAATATTTAAAATGTGCAATTCAGTGGTTTTTAGTACATTCACAAAGTTGTTCAAATGTTACCACAATCAATTTTAGAACATTTTCATCACCCCCAAAAGAAACCCCGTACCCTTTAGCAGTTACCCCACCTCCCGTAATCCACTCATCCCATCCTGCACCTAGGTTTGTATATTCTGGTCATTTCATATAAATAGAACCATACAATATGTAGCCTTTTGTGTCTGGCTTTTTTCACTTAGTATAATGTTTTCAAGTTTGTGAAAATGTTCTAAAAATGATAAAATGTTCTAAAATTCACAACCTTGGGCTATTATAACTAATACTGTTTTGAATATTCACGTATACATTTCTGTGTGGACACATGGTTTCCTCTCTTCAGTATATGCCTGTGAGTGGGATTGCTGGATCATATGGTAACTCTATGTTTTCCTTTTTGAGGGAATTCCAGGCTCTTTTCCAGTGTTGCTGTACCAGGGTTGTTCCCACCAGTGATGAATGAGAGTTCTGATTACTCCATATCCTTACCAACAGTTTTTATTGTTTGTCTTTTTGATTGTAATCATCCTAATGTGTTTGAAGTAGTATCTCATTGTAGTTTCAATCGACTATAAATTAAATGACTAATCATGTTGAACATATTTTCATTTGCTTATTGGCTATTTGTATATCTTTCATGGGGAGATGTCTATTTGGGTCCATTGTACTTTTTAGTTGGGATGTCTTTTTCTTATTGAGTTGTATGAGTTCTCTATATATTCTGGGCCCAAGTTTCTTGTCAAATATATGATCTGTGAATATTTCCCCCATACTGTGAGTTGTCTTTTCATTTTCTTGATGGTATCGTTGAAGCACAAAAGTTTTTAGTTTTGATGAAGTCTAATTTATGTATCATTTTCATTTGTTGTTCATGCTTTTGGTGTTATATCTAAGAAATCATTGCCTAATCCAAGATCATAAAGATTTCCCCATGTGTTTTCTTTTGAGAGTTTTACAGTTTTAGCTCTTACATCTAGACTTTTGACCTATTTTGAATTAATTTTTGTATATGAGTGAGGTAGGGGTCCAGTGTAATTCTTTTACATGTGGATATAGTTTTCCCACCACCATTTGTTGAGAAGATTATTCTTTCCCCATTGAATGCTCTTGACAACCTTATCAAATATCAATTGACCATAGAGATACAGGTTTATTTCTAGACTCTTAATTCTGTTACACTGATCTATATATCTGTCCTTCTGTCACTACCACATTGTCTTGATTACTGGTTGCTTTGTAGTAAGTTTTAAAATAGGGAATTGTGAGTTCTTCGTCCTTGTTTTTTTTTTCAAGATTGTTTGGCTATTTTGGGTCCTTTGAGTTTCCACATTATTTTAGGATTAGCTTTCTAATTTCTACAAAGAAACCAGATGGGGTTCTTATGAGAATCTGAAGACTTTGGAGAGCATTTCATCTTACCAATATTAAGTCTGCTGATCCATGCACATAGGATATATCTCCATTTATTTGGGTCTTCTTCAATTTTTTTCCACAATGTTTAGTGCTTTTCAGAGTATACATTTTCCACTACATTTGTTAAACATATTCCTAAGTATATACTCTTTTTGATCTTACTGTAAATAGAATTAATTTCTTACTTTCATTTTTGGGTTGTTCATTGCTAGTGAATAGAAATACAATTGAGTTTTCCCAGCTTTATTGTGATAATTGACAAATAAAAATTGTATATAATTGGGGCATCTGGGTGGGTCAGTTGTTAAGTGTCGACTCTTGGTTTTGGTTCAGGTCATGATCTCAGGGTTGTGAGATCAAACCCTGAGTCTGGTTGGGATTCTTTCCCTCTTCCTCTCCCTCCCCCTTTGGACCTCCCCCCTACTTGTGCTTTCTATCTAAAATAAATAAATAAAATCTTTAAAAATTGTATATATTTATGGTGTATAATGTGATGTTTTGATACATGTATACATTGTGAAATGATAAGTACAATCAAGCCAATTAACATATCCATCACCTCACATGGCTGTAATTTTTTTGTATGTGGTGAGAACATTTAAGATGTTTTCTTAGCAAATTTTAAGTATACGGTATAGTCTCCTATAGCTATCATGCTGGATATTAGATCTCCAGAATTTATTCTTCCCGAATAACTGAAACTCTGTACCCTTTGATCAACAACTCACAACCGATTTTCGTATATTGATCTTACATCCTGCAACTTTGCCAAACTTCTTCTTAGCTTTAGTAGTGTTTTTGTGGATTCCTTGGGATTTTCTATATACGAGATCATGTCATCTGTGAATAATGATAAGTTTACTTTTTTTTTCTTTTTCCATCTGGATGCCCCCCCCCCTTTTTCTTGCCTAATTGCTCTGGCTAGAACCTCTTTCCCTGACCTTGCCCATCTGATAAACTTCACTCATTGCAGCTGATTGCTTTGCCATTTTCAACAATGGCATACATTGCTTCACAGATCCAATTAAATTTAGGCTCATTTGCCAGGATAGTTTTTGAGGTCAGTGTTTGAAATTTGTTCTGACCCCGGGAGGGCTCTTCTTAGTTGTCTCTTCCTGATTTTCCCTGATAAATTAGCTGGCTTAGGGTTTAGGTGATATGTCTAATGAAATTAACAGTCTTCTCTTAATTGTGTTTCACCACAAGCTCCATTGTTGTGAGACTGCCTTTAGGTTTGAGCTTCCTCATACTTGGGTGCAAATAAAGCCAGTTCACTTGGGAAGGGCTTCAGAGATCTTTGTTTTGTCCTGTCTTTCTCCCTGGGCAAAATTTCTAAGCCATAGCTCTGAGCCTGGGGCAGGGTCAGTGATGGCATCTCTCTGAGTGACGACTCTGCTTTAGGCAATGGGCACTCATCCCCGGGCCTTTGGATTCCTGGCTCGCTTCTCCCAGTGTGGAATCTCTCTACTTCATGAGTAAGCTTCAGCAAGGGTAACGTACATCCGAGTACTTTCAGTGCGCCATCTCCAAGGGAGAGCCTTGTGTCACAGTGAACGCTGAGCAGGAGAGTCCCCAACCTCTTGCCCTGCTCACCTGGAATTTAGCCTCTGCAACAGGTAGCCGGGGGTGCGTGCGGGGGGAAAATGCTGACGAACTGCCCTTCTCTGGACGATACTATCACTTTTAAGTTGGAGCTGGGTGAGGAGGGTGCCCTGTGTTTCTTGGCTTCGCTTGCCAGAAGTGGAGTTTCCATCACATTGGGCTGGGAGGGGGAGGAAGGGAGCAGGTTAATGGTTGAAATGCTACAGACTCTCACTGCTCTTGCCACGTTTTAGTAGATTTTCTTGAATAAATATTTCATTAGCTGTATGGCTTCAGGTCTGTTTCCAGAGACTCTCTATGTATATACACATTAAATATTTTATGTATGAAAATGTATACTATTTCTTAAAATGTAGGTGTATTTAAAGAATTAACAAGTATAATAAATATAAAGAAATAGAAATACAATTATATATGATATATAATTATATAAATATAAATACATATTTATATATATCAATATCAATATAAATATATAAAAGCTTAGAATTTTACCAGTTTTGCTGGGGAATGGGTCTGTGGAACTCTTCATATCGCCATTTCAAAATGGTTTTTGAAACTTTCCTCTCCCCCCCTTGGGTTTTGAAACTCTGGAAATGGATGCTCAGCTGGGTGCTTACACAACTTCCACTGCAGAAGAGACTTGAGGATAGATGCTTCAGTGAGTCAAACCTCCCACCTTCTTTCTTAATTAAAATTATTTTGCTAGCCACACATTAATTTGTAAAACAAAACTCTTGTTATCTTGCATTTAATTTTCCTAGCTCTTTTGGTGTAAAAGGGCATTCATAATCTAGCTAGTCTCCTAGTCTTCTTTTGGGATTGGATTCATTCTCTCCACCTTGGCAGGGGACTGGGGCACGTGGGAAACAAGCCTGTTCAGGGTGTCAGCCCTCTTCCAGCATTCTCGCCACCTAGTGGGCAAATTTTGTACTGACCACCTTGAGCCTGGATTACATTTAATGGTCTCTGGCACCCTCCAGTGACAAAACATATTAGTGCAGTGGTTTCTGATCATATTCGATTTGTGATGAAGTGATTTTTGACCCAGCGAATATGATCACCCTTGACAGGAAGCAAATTTGGAGTTAGCTGAGGGGCCAAAGTAAGCAACCTGTATGCATGTCCACAGGCTGCTGGCTGGCATTTCCCTTGGGCGTGGGTCGGGTTTGGGCCCATTGTGAGGACATTTTAAGTCATGTGCTTCCTTAGGTCTCTAGTCCAGTATTCCTGCCACATCAGCGTCCAGAGTTACCCTGTGGTTTTGGACCCGGGCATCTAGCTCAGCAGATTTTGGTAGTAATTACGAAGGGTAATGGCAATGTCACGGTATGGTCCTTCTCCCAGTTTTGCCGGCCAACAGTGAAAAGATGAAGAGAGGCTGGTCTGGGGCTTATTGGTTTACACCCAGACTTTCAAAGGACATAACACATCCACATCGCTCCTTTGTTGGGGTTCCTATGATTCCAGATCTCCCCCCCCATTCCACAGAGCAACAGGGGATCACCTTAATGGTTGAGCACCAATTATTCCCATTCATTTTATTCCAGCAGAGAAGGCATCCATTGGGATTGATCTAACTGCAGGTGTCCTACCACCCCAGCCCACTCTCTATTGGTTGTCAGGCCAAATTGCCTGAGTTTGTGGCCCAAAGGTTGAGAAGCCTGTTGTCCTTGTGGTCAGTCCAAAGCCATGATCTTGTACTCCTGAGCTATAACCTGTGCTCTGTTTAGCTTCGTTGGACACCCAGTCCAGGGACCCCGGTTCCTTATTTTATTCCTGAAGGATCATTTAGAAAAAACAAAATCCAACCTCTCTGGTAGCAGTTTGTTCTGGAATGTTGGTTTTAATTGTTGCAGGCCAAACCTCTTCTGCCTTCTCACCTTCCATGAGATTTCTCATGTGAAAAGTCCTAAAACGGATCGAGGAATAATCATTTTTTTAAAGAGTTTATTTATTTATTCGACAGAGATAGAGACAGCCAGCGAGAGAGGGAACACAAGCAGGGGGAGTGGGAGAGGAAAGAAGGGCTCATAGCGGAGGAGCCTGATGTGGGGCTCGATCCCATAACGCCGGGATCACGCCCTGAGCTGAAGGCAGATGTTTAACCCCTGTGCCACCCAGGCGCCCCGAGGAATAATCATTTTTGAAAAACATGACACTGGGGGCCATCCTGTGTGAGGCCATCCCTGAAGTCAGAAGTTCTACACTCTGAGACATCATTAAGGGTATGGAGAGATGATGGAATGATTTCCTCCATCCATGAGACTTGGAAACAGGGAAATGTGTAAAGAGAGAGGAAACTGAACATCTAGCCTTGCTTTCATCATGTGAAGCCTCTGGGAGGGGCAAGGGTAAAGAAAAATTGGCCCCCTCTTTTTTGATATGCGACACAGCCCGTATGCGCTTTTGGGCACATGCCCAGCCCATCGGCCCTGACTAGAGCTAGGCCTGAGGCATTTGCAAGAGTGTTTATATTTGGTCCCAAGCTGTCGCAGAATCTGAGTCCATCAGAAATTTCTGATTTACACACCCCTGGATAGGCTGCTCTAACTTAGCCGTCCTGGGATTAAATCTCACAAACCCTAGGAGACCTTGCCCTTGACGTTGCTCATTGGAGAGGAGACGAACACCCGCATCCATTCTTGGTTCCCTCCCCGCAACGGCCGTCCCAAAGAAAGCTGCCTATGTTCTCATTGGCTGATCTGTCCCATCCGGTTTAACCCCAGTTTGGATTGGGCTTATCAGCAGTTGGGTTGTTCAGTCACCACGTTTGCCTTTTGCTGTTCCCTGTGGCCGCTAGCTATTTGCATCCTGTAGGACCCAGTGCCTGGAGCCCTCACCCGTTAGAACTCAGAGGACATGGAATGGAGTGGGGGAGGGGCAAAAATTTTGGGAAAGCCAGATGCAAAATGTTGCACTGTATTCCGCAGGAAGGAGTTTTCTCAAGAAGTCTTTGATAAAGATGACCCCAAAACGATCAGCCTTATCTCCTATGAAGTGGATTTCTCTTTTTAGCTAATGGTAATTGACTTCTACCTGTGCAGGGGGCGGGTTACGTTTGAATGCATAATCTTTCCCACTCCCCCCATGCCCAGGTCCCTTTAGGTTTTATCTGACTGCATGGGGTTACAGGTGAGTGAGGGTCTCTACATACCCTGAACCAATTCCTTCATGGTACTTCCCCTTTCCCATCTCCCTCTTCCCTCTGGAGGAAGGTGTTTTTTATTTTGGTTTTGGCTTTTAGAGTAATGATAGCAACAGTTTGGAGATGACCCTGTTTCCAGGCCATTTTTTTGGTGTCGTGCTGTTGTGGCAATTAGAACCAAGACAGGAGACAGACAGCACCAATAATTTGATCAGGAAATGTTTACTATAAGGAGTTAACTCATCAAAAAGGTAAAAGAAGGTGCCAAGAGGTGCCCTCATGTACTTTCCACTACTTCTAGGTGAAGCAAGACTGGACAATGAATAAACTAAGGGCTTTGGAGAGGGACTCCGTACAGGGCTGAGACCCAGACCTTTCCCAAGGGGGCATGACTTTGCAAAGATATACAGCCTGCTAGAGGGAAGGAAATGTGTCACAGGTTGTGGGTCAGGGCCGGTCCGCAGAAGTGGTTCATCATTGCAGAGGCCGTGGGGGGGTGTGTGTGGGCTGGACAGGTCTGTAGGAGTAGCTCTTGGGTGGGGAGACAGCTGCCTGAGGACGCAGCTAGAGCAGGTCTGTAGAAATAGCAGCCAGGGAGATATGTTTGAATTAATAATCCCTACCCCCTCCATGGCCTTCCAGGGATCTGGAAAAAAAATGGAGTCCTGGACTAAGCAGAAGCTTTCTAGAACACACTATTGAAAAAAGAAAAAAGAGTACACTATTGAAGGGATTCAAATACGAACCTTCAGGGGTCAGCAATCTGTTGGGGATTGGGGTGGTCAAGAGTTAAGCGTAATGGTTTTCCTATTTTGGAGGCCACCCTCATTTCTCCACCTAGCCTAGCACAGGTGGGGATATAAGGCTCTGAGATCTGGGAGCCATCTCTGACACATGAAATCAGGGAGGTCTTGGACCAAAGAAAAGCCTTGGGTTTGGGGCCAAATTCCAGGTCCCAGGAGGGAAGACTCATCATGAACAAATGCTTCCGGGTGTACTAGCTGCGTGACTCTTGTTCTAGGGAGGCTGCAGTGACTGCTTCGGGTTGCTACGCTGTTCTGGGAGTTCTCCATTGCGGGTAGGCTGCTGATCTGCAGTGGTGGTCTGCTGGCATGACATGGGAATTTACTGCCCTGTAAGGTCACTTCTTATTCCAACCCCTGGAGCCACTTCCACCCAACAGGAAGGAAGACCTGCAGGGGTCCCCATCATGGTTCCTCCAGGCATTGAGTCTTTTCTGGAGATGGGCGACCCCTGAGCCAAACAAGACAGAGGGGAGAAACCTTTGGTAGGTGGGGTAGGGGTGGGGATGGGGTTTCTTATTTCTTTTCCCACACTCTAGACCCTTCTCTATGTGGTCTGGGACTTGCTTGGCTCTACCACCAGATGTCGCTGTCCATTCGTACAGAAGCACAGGGAGCCAACTGTTGCCAGCCGGGACAGGAGAACGACACACCAGGCAGCTGCAGAGTTAGTGGTGTGTCGGAGACTGCTTGCACCAGCTCACGAGAATTGCTGATTGAACAATCTCTCACTCGTCTGTACGAGTCCAAGAGACATTGTATCCACAGCTAATTACATTAATTTCTCAAGATCAATTACAGTTCCACTGAATATTCTGCTAACCTCCAACAACTTGTATATAAAATGTCAATGAGAAGCAGAAAAGAGAAAATGGCTAATACAAATACATACACATAACAAGCAAAAAAAAAACAGTTAAAGTTTTTTGGTCATGAATAGGGTTGCCAGATAAAATACAGGATGCCCAAACAATGAATAATTCTTAGTATATGTGTGCCTCAAATATTGCACAGAATGTGCTTATACTTATGCTAAGTCTGGTGACCCTAGTCAAGAGGCCAAAGTTAATATCTATGACTTTTATTCCTCTACCAATTTGATATTTCTCTTGTATGTAGCTAGAACCTCAGCTGGTGATGGATCTTCACCTGGTGGTTGAGAGGGAGATCTAAACCTTCATTCTTTTTTTTTTTTTTTTTTTTTTTAAAGTTTTTTTTGTTTTTTTTGACAGAGATAGANCTGAGCCGAAGGCAGACGCTTAACCGCTGTGCCACCCAGGCGCCCCTAAACCTTCATTCTTAAAGGCTCTGAGTACTAAGAAGTACTAAGATGCTTAGTGCTTTGGGTTCTAGAGAAAGACCTCCCTGCCCTCACTGTGAAGCACCAATCTGATCTCTCCTTAGAAATCCAGACCAATCTGTTCAACTAGTAGAGTAGCCCCTTTTTCTGCCTGTTGGGTTTTAATGTAATGGAAGCATTGTAGTGTGCCCTGGTGGAAGCATTATCTTCTTGGGAACTCAGTTTTTCAAAGCCGCAGAGCTCAAGGCTGCCAGCAGGGAAAGCAAACATTCTTTGAGTAGATTATTAGGATTAATTATGGGAGAAGCTATTCTCACTTCTATCCCTTGATTCCCAGACTTGTGTATTCTGGCTCTGGGGAGAGACTGCATCATATAAGGGTCTTTGATTCAAAGCATAAGCTGCATCCTATAAGACAGAAGCCCGTATTTCATGGTGTTATCTCTCAACTTGTGCCATAACTGAGTCTTTAGTAAGCCACTCCACTTTTTAAAATTAAAAAAATTTTTAAAAAAGACTTTTAAAATTTTTATTTGTCAGGAAGAGAGAGAGCACAAGCAGGGAGAGCAGTAGGCAGAGGCAGAGGGAGAAGCAGGCTCCCTGCTGAGCAACGAGCCTGATGCGGGACTTGATTCCAGGACCCTGGGATCATGACCTCAGCCAAAGGCAGACACTCAACTGACTGAGCCACCGAGGTGTCCCAGCCACTCCACTTTTTTTTTTAAAGGCTCCACGTCCAGTGTGGAGCCCAGTGTGGAGCCCAGTGTGGAGCCCAGTGTGGGGCCTGAACTCACGACCCTGAGATGGAGACCTGAGCCAAAATCAAGTTGGACACCTAACCTACTGAGCCACCCAGGCACCCCCAAGCCACTCCCCTTTTAAATAGGCCAGCCCCTTCTGGGTGATGGGGAATGAGTTAAGACTGGTTAAGTCCATGCTACACTTCTTTTGCCGTGGAATAATTTCTTTGATTAGACACTGCTGTGGGGGAATGCCATGACAGTAGTTAAGGCATCCCAAGAGTCCAGGGATGCTGTTACTGGAAGAAGGATTATAGGCGGGGAAGGCAAATCTATATCCAAATTTTGTGCCCCTTCCACGAGGGAAGAAGTGTAATGGTATCAACCTGCCACCAGGTGGCTAGCTGGTTCCCCAGGGAAAGATGCTATCATGGGGGCTCCGCGATGGTCTCTGCTCTTGACAAAGTAGCCACTAGGTGGCAGCAGTAGCCAAGTCAGCCTTGATAGACTATGTTGATGAGCTCATGCCCAGCCTCCAAGTCTGTCACCATGGCCCCTTTGTTCATAAGCCCATTGGGCAAAACACTGGGATGGCTGGGAATGAAGCTGACTGACATTGTAAAGTGTGCCATTTTGTCTACATGATTATCGAACTCTCCTCTGCAGAGAGCATTCTCATGTCACTTGGTGATATGGGATGGGACCACCTTCACATTCTGTCCACTCCAAGAGGCCTATCCCCATACCTCTTCTCACTTGTTCCTTGTCATTAGTTTTCAAATAGTGACCCTTGATCCTTCTGAGCCCCTGACTGTCTCAGTCTGCTTGGGTTGCTATAACATAGCAACTGTTTGGGTGGCTCAAACAGTAGACATTTATGTCCCACTGGTGGCTGGAAAGCCTGAGAGCAAGGTGCTGGCAGATTCAGTTCCTGGTGAGGACCCTCTTTCTGGCTTGCAGACACCTGCCTTCTCACTGTGTGCTCACATGGCCTGTCCTTGGTATGTGCCTGTGTGTGTGCAGGGAAGGAAAGAGAGAGAGAGAGAGATAAGCTCTCTCTTCCTCTCCTTATAATCCCATCACAAGGGGCCCCTCATGACTTCACCGAAATCAAACTCCTAAAGACCTACCTCCAAATATTATCATATTGGTGGTTAGGCCTTTAACATATGAATCTGGGGGTGGACACAAACATTTAGCCCAAAACACAGACCATCTAACCAAACCACTAGTAACTCCTGTGAATCGCTGTGGGTCCATATTTCTTGCTATCTCTCAATCCAGCCCAAGTAGACCTGAGATGTACCTCTCAGTCTTCGGTTCCTGGGAAAGCTGTCCTTCACTGCTATCTTTCAGGGTCACCCCTGAATGGGGTTGTAATGCTGCAGCTGGCCACTTTCAGTTGGTACCAGCATATGGTGCTGACCCATCAAAAAACCAGGCTCAAGACCTTCTCCTTCCTTGGATGTGTCATGTGCTGGGGTGAAGTCCTGCTCTGCTGGAGCTATTTTGCCATCACGAGGGAAGTCAGCCAATGTGGGAACAAGGACAGAGCTGGGAGAATCCTAGAGGAACAGGGCCAGGACCTCTGGGTTCAGGCAGCCCTAAGTGTCCCATGTCTGGAATCCCAGTTACGTGAGCCAATAATTCTTTCCTTGTTTGAGACCACTTTTTGGTGTGCTCCACAGGATCACTGACTGACACCACCTATAACAGAGGTCTGCACACATGATCTGGAAGCATGGAGAGCTGCCCAGTAATTCTGCCCCAGCCTCAAATATTGCAGGGAAAAGGCCAAGAAGTTCCATCATACGAAGGCAACTAAAGTGTTGGAAATGTAAGGAGCCCAGACATTACTCTTGTACAATGTTAATGCTTGGTACACATTTCACAAATGAATGTTGCACGAAGAAAGTTATTTAAAGAAGTGCTTCCATTTCCAGGAATGGTGGACTAGGTAATAACTCAAAATAACTGATGGGACGCCTGGGTGGCTCAGTTGTTAAGTGTCTGCCTTCAGCTCAGGGCGTGATCCCGGCATTCTGGGATTGAGCCCCACATCAGGCTCCTCCACTGGGAGCCTGCTTCTTCCTCTCCCACTCCCCCTTCTTGTGTTCCCTCTCTCGTTGGCTGTCTCTCTCTCTGTCAAATAAAGAAATAAAACCTTTTTAAAAAAAGAAATAACTGAAATAACTTGAAGAAGATAGCAGATTGGAAGACTTAAATGACTTGTCCTAATGGATTTATTTATAGGACATGAATCCAAAATTACAGTATGTATATTCCCTGCAAGCAGGAAAGAGACATTGACCAAAACTGACCACATACTGGGTCATAAAGCAAGCCTAAACAAATTTTAAATGACTGAAATCATTCAGCATATGTTCTCTAAGCAAAATACTAGAAATCAATGACAGGGAGGTAGTACATATCCTTATATGTTTGGATGCCTTTTATTTCTTTTTCTTGTCTGATTGCTTTACCTAGAACTTCCAGTACTATGTTGAATGAAAGTGATTTGCATGGACATCCTTGTCTTGTTCCTGATTTTAGGGGAAAAGCTCTGTTTTTCACCACTGAGTATGATGTTTAGACGTCCTCCTATGTTCGAAAATAAATAAATATGCTCCCTGTGGTTTAGAGAAGGACTCAAATTAGAAATAAGATAACATTTTGAACTGGATAATAATGAAATCCCTACATAAAAATCTTAAGGGATACAGCTAATGTAGTACACAGAGGGAAATGAATAACCTTAAAATGTATATTGAAATTTGATAGAAAATAAAAAGCCCGAAAATTAATGAGCCAAGCATATACTCTGCAAAGCTAGAAGAATAAAATAATCTCAAAGAAGAATAGAATGAAGGCAGCCAGAAAGGGAAGAGCAAATACTGAAGAAATAAATAATATCCAGTGGGTATGATGAAACAAGAGAGCAGAGAGCTGGTTGCTTTATAATATGACTGAAATTGAAAATGACCTGGTGAATTTATCAAGAACTACAGAAAGAAAACAAAAATTAACCAAATCAAGAACAAAAAAGGGGACATTTTTTCTGGTCATGGAACACCCCAAGTGGATAACGACAGTCTTATAACAGCATAATGCCAATCATTTGAGATGAAATGAGAACATTCCTAGAGAAATCTAATCCAACACGCATATTGACTCCAGGAGAAATAGAAAATCTCAGTTCTTCTAAAGTCATTGAATCAGTGGCCGAAAACTTTCCCACAATGAAAACTGGCTCAGAGAGCTTCACTGGTAAGCAATTCTAATCTTACACAAATTCTTCCAGAGAAGAAAACAATTCTTTTGCAGAATAAACATTGTCTCATTTTATAAAAAAACTAACACAACCTAGATTGTGAAGCCTGACAAGGGCAGCAAAAGAAGGATTACAGCTTTCTCTCACTCAGCAATATAGATGCAAACATTCTAAACAAAATATTATCACACTGAATTCCAGCTATAGTGTGGATACTACATAAAGGACAAGTCTGGTTCATGCATTCCAAGAAGGCAAGATTGGCTCGACACTAGAAATATCTATGCAAATTTGCAACATTAAAGAAAAAAAAAACACTGCATAATAAAACTCAGAAAAAGCATTTTTCTTTTGAATAAAATCCAACAATTGACTTTAATAGACCCATCATACAAGGACCATAACAGCACTTTGTTTTAAGATTTATTTATTCATTGGAGAGAGAGAGAAAGTTACATAGTGAGTGCGTGCATGAGTGGAGGAAAGGTCAGAGGGAATGAGCATCTCAAGCAGACTCCCCGCTGAGCTGAGTGCGGAGCCCCATGCAGGACTCAGGGCTCCCGGTTGATCTCATGACCCTGAGATCATGACCTGAGCTGGAAATCAAGAGTCTGATGCTCAACCAACTGAGCCATCCTGGTGCCCCCAGAACTTTCTTGATCTATGAGAGATATGCCAGGCATCATGTTTTATAATGAAATGTTTAAAAACATCCCTTTGTGGGGCGCCTGGGTGGTTCAGTCGTTAAGTGTCTGCCTTCGGCTCAGGGTGTGGTCCTGGAGACCCGGGATCGAGCCCCCACATCAGGCTCCTCCGCTGGGAGCCTGCTGCTTCCTCTCCCACTCCCCCTGCTTGTGTTCCCTCTCTCTGGTTCTCTCTCTCTGTGTCATAAATAAATAAAATCTTTAAAAACAAACAAACAAACGAAAAGCCCTTTTGTGACAAGGATGCCCACTAGTCTCCCCGACGTTGCACCTCTGTTACCGTACCAGCAGAGAGAATAAGCAAGGCAAAGAAATGAAATGTATATAATAATTGAGAAAACAGTAAGAAAATTGTTGTTATTCACAGATATTATGCTTAAGTATGTAGCAAGTCCCATAAAATGTACAGATAAATTACTAGAACCCATAAAAAAGTGTAGTAAATTTACCAGATCCAATTTCAGATATAGAAATGTATTGTATCTCTGTATATCAGCCAATGAATAGAAAATGACATTTAAGAAGGATACAATTTACAACTGCATTAAAAACGTCAGTTAAGTAGGGATTAATCTAAAGAGATGTCCAAGCCATCTGTTTATGGGAAAAAGTCTACATACAACTTCATTGAGCATTTTTCCCCCCACAGGCAGGTGAAACAATTTTATTTCACAGTTGCCTTTAAAACCACAAAGACACTATGTTCTTCATGTAAAAACATTAGTACAGATAACTGTACTTTCTAGAAAATGATTTTTTTAGACCCTCTCGAAGAAAAATGCATACCGTTTTATGGTTTCAGACAAGTTTCTTGGGAACAAACCCATCTGGACTGATTCCTAAAACATACCGTAAGACCACCTTGCATCTTTTGGTTCAAAGTATGCAGATAGTGTCATCAGTGTGTGCCCCTCCGTTCTCACAGACGTGATACCACACATATAGACAGGGTTGTGACTTAATGTTCCATTGGTTCATCAGCCTTTCCTGCAGCTCTGTCAGCAGGGGGAGCAGGCTGAGCCTGTCTCTGTGGTTTTTCTTCAGGACCTTCCAGGAGTGCAGATACGCCATCATCATCTTCATAAGCTGTAAACCCCAAGTCTTTAACAACAATTCCAACGGAAACATTCTTTGTAGTTACGTCCTGTCTTGCAGGAATATGTCTCTCATAAGGCACGCAGACCATGTTTAACCAGTTCATTCAAACTGTACTCCATAAACCCAGACATATGTCTTTCCAAGTAAGTATAAGCTGATTGAGAATGGGCTCCAATGGACAAGGCTCTACAGTCAAAATAGCTGACGGATGGACAGGTTTGGAAAATGTGAGGCACCACAGCATCACAACCAGCAATAAGCTGCCCAGCACCATATGGTCTCTGGCCATATTGTGTTGGCATCTGGGTCTTGCTTCCCATTAGAGATGCAAGACAAGACACAGAAAGAGGTCTGTCAAATACAAACCTGGAATCCAAACACTTCTGCCGGATAAAATTACAGAACAGTCTAGCAGTCACAGTAAGTCCCGCAATTGAGATACCAGTATGATTGTCAACATTGAGAATTTTTTTTCTGAAGAACTACAAGCTCCGAGTGTGCTCTCTTCAATGCAACCAACACTGCATGGGTTTTTGATTTCAGACCAACTGTGGCTGAACCTTGTTTGACAGCTTCCACTGCATACCCAATTTGATGAATCTTGCCCTGAGGATTCCCTCCAAACCATGACATCATTGTCATACTGGTTGCAAAATATGGTTCCGGCACAGGTCTGGCTGCCTTCCTTGAGAATTATTAAAACCTGTTAATGGAAGAAGGAGAAGATATTGATGGATTGAAAGATTCAATGTGGTAAGATGTCAATTTTTCCCAAATCGACTAGTAAATTCCCCTGAGGACTGGTTCAAGGTGCAAAATACCTGTACCTTTTTTTTGCGGGGGGGGGGGGGGTAGAAGCCGTGGAAGCTGACTTTAATTAAAAGAAGCTCAGATCCTCTTGCTTGAGATGAGTGCTCTTCTCCTTCCCCCTCATCTGGGCATCCTCAAGGTTACAATCAAGAAGGGCCTGGTTCCCTCCATTGCCCACTCAGAATTCTCCCTCTTTGTCCTTGGGGGCCCTAAAACCTGGGTCTTCCTTTCCCCAACCCAGGAGGTGACCTAGCGGGGTCCCTGCTATGGACACACCGCTGGCGCAGCTTCTGCGCGGAGTATGGGTCCCAGGGAGGTGCCCTCGGTGTGTGGGGGGGCTCCCTGTGCTTTCCCGGGGCCATCTCGCTCCAACCGGCTCTAGCCTCCATCAATCTGGCCCGGGCTCCCGGACCCGCCTCACCCTCCTCGGCCACCAGGGGTCTCTGTCCCCTCACTAGAAGAGCAGGGTGGGGCTCTGGCGCGCGCAGACCCAAACAAGCGGAGACCAGGACAGTGGTGGGGTGGGCTCAGGGACCTCCGAGTGACGCCAGGGGAAACTGAGGCTCCAGAGTCCAGGGTCGCACTAGGCAGGGCAGAATGGGGACCAGGGTGGCGGGGCTTAGTGACCGCCGAATGACGCCAGGGGGCTTTACCCGGGTTCTCAGTGCCTCCGGGGGGTGCGCACCGCCGGGGCAGCAAGCCTCAGTGTCAGCAACACAAGGAAGGGAGGGAACGTGAGGAACAGGGCCGTGGCCTGTCGCAGGGCTGCAAATGAGTCCGGCTGCTCGGGAAAGCCGGCTGCAGCTCAGAGTAAAAGTGACCATAGACGCCGCGTGTCCCCGCAGTCCCCGCAGAGTACAGACGCCCTGTGCTCCTGCTGTTCCAGGTCTGGTGTGCGCCCCCCAGAAGCGCTGGTGCGTGCACCAGGGGCGCACCCGGGTTCTCTGGGCCAGTGTTTGTGAAGAAGGAACCGGAACTGCCCCAATGTTCATCCATCTACCGGGATGGCCGGTACCTTGCTGTCTATTCACTCCGAGCCATCCAGCTCACTGGTTAGATCCCAGCCGTTATCCGTGTAGGAAGTTAGGATATGTGTAGGAGCACGATATGTCCGCGTGATTTTCGGGTACATTTGAAAACTTGGGACAAAACTCAAGGTGCTCAGCGTTTGCTGCAAGGCCCCAGGGACACGCAGCCTCCCTCTCCTGCCTCCCTGCCCTGAGCCACACTGGCCTTCTTGCTATTCCTGCAACTCGGCAGGGTACACCCAACCCCAGGGCCTCTGCACTTACTGTTCCTTCTCCAGGGAGCACTCTTCCCAAGCACCTTCCTGGGCTGGTCCTCTCACTTCCTTCAGGGGTGGCCTTTCCTGACCATCCACCGAAACCCGCAGTTGTCACTCTGTCCCCCTTAACCCCTTCCTTTCCCTAAGGAACTCATCACACCACATGTTCCAGCAGAACGTGTTGTTTGTTCTGGCCTCTGTCACCCACAGGAACTTTGCTCTGGGACTTGGTCTCTGAGGCCACAGCCATGTCCCCAGGTCCTACAGCAATGCCAGTCTTCAGAGCGGATCAGTTTCTAGCTGGGGAGTGAATGGTGCTCGTTTTCTTTCCAGGAAGTAGGGAGTACGTGGGACTTGGGGTGGAAACAAAAGGAGTCCAGCATGACCAGTCGGTTTTCTTCTCTTAGTAAACGGTGTGAGCTAGCTGACCACACGTTAGCATGTGTTGCCTCTACTTGGCAAGTCTGTATCTGTGTTCTTGGTATTTTTGTGTTTCTGTAAAGTGCAACCCCCTCCCCTCCCAACTCCGCCCCATCTAGCACAGAGGATACCGCTCTCAGGGACCTTCTGGTCTGGAAATTCCTCTTCCCCAAGGTACCTTCTTCCCTCATGGTGGGTCATGCACCTTGCGTGTGAGGGAGGTGGGAGTATGAGACCCTCAACTCCTCTGCCCCAGTCCCTCCCTGGGAGGGCTCTAGCAGGACCCTGGGAACTGGAATGAACTGGAATCTAAGTACCTAGGCCTTGGGGGAGGGGGCGAAAACCCTAGTCTGAGAGGGGCCAGGGCTCCATGTTACCTGCTGTGTAGTCACATCCGTCTCTGCGAAAGGACAGAATGATCTTCCCAGACTTGGGCATCTGGGATTTCTGATGAACATCCCTATGGTTATTACTGGTTTGACTGTGACCTTTTAGAGAAGTGACAACAGCAGCCACTAGAGGGTGCTGTCAATTCGAGCTTTGGTGCATGCACCTGAGTGACTGTGAATGTGTGAGCACTAGTGAGCGTGAGGGTCTGTGACTTGTGTGTGCATGTGTGAATGTGTGAGTGTGTGTGTGTGTTGCACTGTACAGGGACACTCAGGATATGTTGACTAGAAATGCAGCCAGGACATCTCCCTTATGGCCCATGGAAGACAGGGGAGGTGGTGACATCCCCTATGTGGGGCATCACCACTGTGCACCCACACTGCACCCGCCTGGCTGGGTTCCCAACCCCTTGGCCATCCTTCTCCTGGGGTCAGCTCCTGACAGGCCTGAGCTGCTCTCTGCAGGGACACACCTGAGGCCCTTTGGGCTGGGGGAGTGCTGGGCGGGGAGGGGCTGCCCTGTCAGAACGGACCTGAGTTGTGAGGTGTGAGGCCTGGAAGGAAGGCCTGTAGGAGGGGACTGCTTTTTCTCTCAGACACTGGGCATCCTTCATGTTCACAACACATAAGCACCAGACATCATTCCTGGGGCCCCCTTGTGTGCTGTCTGCTCCAGGTGGGACAGAGACCCGCTTACAGAAAGATCACACGGGGCTCCCTGTGGGCATTGGCCCTGAACCTGGGTCTCGGCTGGCAGGATCCTGAGTGAAAAGCTGAGAGACTGGGCTGTGATATTCAGTCTTGAATGTGCTTCAGCTCTGTAGGCCCAGAGGAAGGCAGGCAGGCAGGCACTGGGTTTGCATGAGCTAAGCCAGACCGGGGCCTGTTGACCAGAGAGGACCCTGAGGCTGGGAGGCCTGGAATGGGGAATGCTGACTTTCTGGACTTGAGTGCTGACCTTGAGGGATCTTCAGCTCAGAGTAGTTAATGCTGAGTCTCAGGGTACAGCTCACAGAGCTGGAGGCCAGGGGAGAGGGGGCCTCCTCAGGGCCAACGGCTTGTGAGTGCCATGTGGAAGAGAGCACTGACCTTGAGTCTGGTGGCCAGGCTTACAGTGTGACCTGAGCAAGTCCTTTGTTACCTGCAGGCCTCAGTTTCTCCTGTGAAAACCGAGTGGGTGGAGCCCAGTCTCTAAGGTCCCTGCTCTTCTCCAGTGACCCCCCTCAAACTCCCTTTGGCTCCTGGGACAACTGGACTGGGGAGCTGATGGGCCTGACAGCCCAGGCTCTGAGACCCTCCCTCCAGGGTGGAGGCACGAGGCCCTGCTGCTGGAGGTCTCCCGTCCAACCTCCACATCAAGGGCAGCCTTCCCATGAAGGCCAGTTGGGTCTCTGGCCTCAGAAATGGAGGGGCTATGTGTTATCTGGGGAAGAGGGGACCAAATCCCTTTCTTGGGCCCTGACTGTGGGGACCACCAGCAGGGCTTCTGGTGCCTTCCCAGAGCCCCACACATGCAGGTTCCACAGACCCAGGCCCACAGCCCCCCATTCCAGCACGCATACCCTCCCAACCCCCTCAGAGCAGCCAGAGGCCAAGCTCACAGCCCTGAGCCTTCTCCTCCCACCTGGGGCTTGGTGCTGCCAAGGAGACACAGAGTAATCACTGGGGAGAGGGGTCTGAGACCTCCTGAGGAGGGCCACCATGTGGTGGGTGCCTCAAGTTGCTGGGAAGAGGCCTCAAAGTCTCCCTCTGCCCCCTGCCTCAGAGCAGAGCTGAGGTCGGAGTGGGACCAGTGGGAAGGCAGTGCCCTTGGGTACCTCTCTGTCCATGCCCCGGCCGTGCCTTCCTTAGGATCCAGGCGGGACTTCCGGGCTCTGAGGGTTGGGGGGGTGGCGTGTGCTGCTTTCCTGGAGGTTGGTCTATAACATGCTTCCAAAGCTTTAGACAGGCATGACCTTTGATCCATGCGGTGATGGTCAACCTGAAGTCCGTGGTAGGACTTGCACACAGGGATGGAGACCAGAGCAGTGGCTCCGTCTTATATGGAACAGTGGTGCTGGTGGGACCTGGGACAGGCTGCCTGAGTGTCATTAGAACCTCAGGCTTACCGTGTGATGCACGCCCAGGTTTCCGCACCCCTGTGGCTGTGCTGTTTGCTGACAAGAGAAACCCCCCATCTAGCTCTTGTCTGTTGTCTATCATCTCTTGTCCGTCGTCTGTCTATCGTCCATCAGTCATCTCTCATCTCTCATCTGTCTCCCGTCTGCCATCTCTCATCTATTTGTCGTTTGTGTGGAATGCGACGTCAAGCCTGGAAGGACATACCAGATACGACCAGCACAATCTCCAGGCTGTGCTGGCAGCTTCTGTATGCTTTTCTTCTGTTTTCTTTTAAAAGAATCTTTGGATTTTGTTTTGTAATCAGGAAAAAACTAAGCTGTCTCTATTTTAAAAAGAGAACAAATGAAAACAACGTGCTGCACGGTGCCAGGGCCCCGGAAAAAGCCTCACTCCGGGCGGCAGGGGTGTCGGCTCCGGGGGCAGCCGTGCTGTGCCCAGTGTCCCCCAGGACCGGGAGCGGCCAGGTGGTGGCTCGTCCGTGCCAGGCGAACAAAGGAGCCTCTTCAGGTCAGCGGGGCCGGACGGCGCAGATGCCGGGTGGAGACGGAGAACACACGCGGTTCCACTGGATCTGTGGGAAGTTCCAAAGCAGGCAGAGCTGAGAAATACCGGTGCAAGGGCGCCCAGGGGCCATAAAACCAAGGGAAAGAGCGAAGGGACGGTTAAGCCGGGGGCCACTGAGGTCCTGGGCACGTTCCGAGCCCACAAGGCTAATTAATGAACAGTCCACATTATAGAGAGTTCACCGTTTCAAAGGAACAACTGGGTCACCTGGTACATTCACCATGTTGTACAGCTTCACCCCTGCTATTGTTACTTATTAAACTTACAGATGCATTTTATTTATTTTGTGGTTGTTACAGTTTACAATGAAAATAGGATTAAAATAGAAGGAGATCCATCAAAGTATCAGCAGTGCCTCTTCTGGGTGCAGTGCGAGGGGTGGTTTTTTCCCCTCTGGTTTGTTTTTCTGTACTTCTCATGTTGTTGACAGTGAGCACTTATTATTTTAAAACAAGCAAGACCAACAAACTCTATTTTCAGAGGACCTCTGAAAACAAACAAGGTGATTCTTCCCTAGGCTGAGCTGACACCTGTGTTCCTGTCTTGCGTCTACATCCTGTTGCCTCCACCTGGGCCTGGAGTTTGGACCCCCCCACCCACCCCCAGAGGTGCCCAAATCTGTCTGCTAGGATGGCCCTGAAATAGGAGAGAAATCTCTTCCAGGCTCAGCAATCCCCTTCTTGGATTCTCCGCTCCACATCCTCTGGCCGACTCCCCGTCACACTCCACACTCGTGTTTGAGAAACCCTTTATGTTTCACACTTTGGTTTTGTTGGTTTTTGTTAACAGGAGCTCATGAACTAGAACTGCAGGTCCCCTGGGGAGCGGGTGGAGTTGTTTTTCCACAAGCCGCTACCTCTTTCTCCCTCAACTTTACTTTGTTGTTCAAGCCCTCTTATAACAACTTTGAGAGACAAATTTAAAAAGGAAGTTGAAATTCTCCCACAATCTTATTGCTCCATCCAAATGGTGGCCCCTGCTGTTTCTATCCCCACTCTCCCTAGATCCGGAAGCCTCTGCCTGGTGTACGCTGCTTCCAGGTGGCAGTAATGCTATCTCAGGCCTGTGTTCCAAGGCAGGGGCCTGCTCCTGGGCAGGGAAGTTCTCACAGTGGACTGAATCCCTGTGTGCTTTGGTCCCCTGACCCACAAAGAACACTTGGGTGAGCCTCTGGTCTCAGTTTCCTAAATGAGGGTTGTAGATTAGATCAATGTGGTTAACTCTCAATGGGTCATGGTCTCTTTCTGCCCAAAGCCCTGAACCTTTCCCCACAATGCACATTTATACAGATACATTTCAGGTTTTTGTGAACTCCTGAGTTAGATACCTAGAATACCTCGGGCCTCCAGAGCATCCTATTGTGGGGAGAGAGCAGTTGGGCCTCTTTTTTGTGACTCCAGACAGCAGACCTCAGATCCATTATTTTACCCCTGCCAGGTGCTGTGCTGAGCACTTTCCAGAACTATCCCCCCGAATCCTTACACAGCACTGAGGGATGGCTGTCACTATCATCACCTGCACATCACAGAAGAGGACATGGAGAAGACAGTAACCTGCTCAAGGTCATGCACTTGGGAAGTGGTGGAGTCAGGACTAGAACCCAGGTCTGTCCAGGCTCCAAGCTCAGGCTCTTCCTGCAAGCTGTGATCCAGCTCTGGGGGGAGTCAGCTCAATGACCTGCAAGGTCCTTCCACACCTAGAGTGCACCTGGGAAGCCTTCTAGAGTTCTGAAAGCACCTTCATGCCTGTCTGTCCTTTCAGTTGACTTCCCAACAGCTGAGCTGGTGAGGTGGGCAGGGCAGGTACTGACCCACATCTCGGTTGCCTGTGAGGGGACAAGGCTTAGAGACATTGAGGTAATGACAGCCCCAAGGTCATACTCGAGTCAGCATCACCATCAGAACCCAAGTGTTGGGTTCAGTCGCTGCTTTGCACAGAGCTGCCAGGCACCAAGGGTCTGTGTTTCTCATGGTTAGAATCTACCCACCCACCCACCTGTCCATCTGTTCACACATCCAAATACCAACCTATCCATGACCCATCACTTTGCCTACTCATCTACCCATCCATCAATTATCCATCCACCCATCCACCCATTCATCAATCATTCACTCCGTACACACAACCATCTCTTCTTTCCTTCTTCCCTCATTCAAACTGTGTGTTGAGAACCTTGCGGTTCTGAGGCACTGAACTGGGATGAACAGTCTGCAGACCTAGGAAGGAGCCACATCTCTTGGGGACAGCATCTTTCCCCTTGTCAATGATGGTCCTGGAAGGGGCAGCTGAGGCAGGAGGCGGGCAGACTGGAGTGATGGCTGTTGAATTCCTGCTCTTTTGGACTCTCGGTCACAGCATCTGACTAAAATGGGGGCTAAAAACTTGTATTTTTCTGGGGGAGAAAGTGAGGAGTGAACAGCCAAGGCATGGTGGCTGTCCTCATTGTTACTTATAGAACAGATGGGTGGCAGTGACCTTAAGTGGAGAGGTTTTTAAAAATATATATATTTATTTATTTGAGAGAGAGAGATGAGAGAGAGAGAGAGAGAATGAACAGGAGGGGCAGAGAGAGAGGGAGAGAGAATTTCAAATAGACTCCGAGCTGAGTGAGGAGCCTGACATGGGGGCCAACCTCACGACCCTGAGATCATGACCCTGAGATCACAACCTGAGCTGAAACCAAGAGTCAGGTGCTCAACTGACTGAGCCACTCAGGTGCCCCTTAAGTGGAGGGTTTCTTTTGAGATTTTGAGAATGTAAGAAGAGAAATGACATCTATAGAACTTACTATATTACTAACATAAACAAGATCAGAATTAAACAACTATGGATACTGTAGAGTGAGACCCCAGTAACCATTTCTAACCTGTTTCACTGAACCAGGCTTTCTGGGAAGGGATTTGTGTACATTTTCTCATGCATTCCTCATAATGGACATAGGAGGTAGCGACTAATATGATTAATATCGACTAGATCAGAATATGGGGAGAGGGAGTAGTTGCCAATGCACATTGTCGTCTGTGTGGCAGAGAAGTTTGTCAACCTAGGTCTTCCCACCTGTGCATACCAAGCTCTGACCTGCCATATAATTCTTCCTGTCCAAAGAACTGATGAAAACTCTCGAAGTGTATCCAGGGAGTGCTTCTTTCCTTCACATCTGCCAATTCTGGACTCACCTTGTCCCACATTAATCGGCTTTATTTGTAGGAAGCTTTGTATTACTATTTGCAGAAATTGCTTAAGCTTTTGCTTTGCGATCGCTCATGCTTCTGTTTTCAGCTGCCTTTAAAAGGCGTGGCTTTTCTCCAAGCTTCCTTGCCAAATGCCTGCTGCTAATTCTTCACCACCTCCAAAATACCTTCTTTTATTATTTATTAACAACTTCCCTGCTGCTTCCTGTCTCTGTGTGGAGCTGGAGCTAGGACAGAGTTTCATAAATATGGGCAGGACCTGAGATTTAGGGGTAAGAATCCATGTTACTATTGAAATGGCCTCTTTCCATATACATTCTGCCCATTGTACCACTACCCAAGGGGGACAGCTCTCTGTCTCTCCATTAATCTCATCCCAAACCCTGCACCTGGCCTATCATGGGTGTAGCAGGTAAGCAGGAAATATTTGCTGGATGGGAAGTGGTTGGAATAAATATGATTATTTAAGTGGGAAAAGACTTGTTTTTCATAATTACACACTAAATGCATAGTCTTTGTAGAAAAGCCAGAAGAGTCCAATGGGCAAAATGGAAACCAAGCTTACCTGTAGTTCCAGCCACGGGCAGCTCAAGCTCAGAGATACCGAGATGGGAGTAATTATGGATATAGAGGCAGAGACACATGCTCACATGTGTCACATCTTGTCTTGCAACCTCTCTGCGATGCCTCTTTCAGATGCCGTTCAAGTCTTCCAAGTCACTGTTTTTAGAGGATCATTGATCTTAAATCAGTTTATTGTTTTGTTTTCTGATTATGAAGGTAACACATGTTCTTTGAGAAATCAGAAAATACAGAAAAGAATAAAAAGGAAAATAAAGTGAACATCTGATCTCACTACCAGAGAGGACTCCTGTTTGTATGTTGGTGTGTATGCTTGCTTCCAGACTTTTCTCCACATAGTCATGTCCTTTTCACAAGAATGGGTTCAGATGAGACCTTTTCTTGTCATATGCTTGTGTCCCACTGTCCTGCACTGTGGAAGTGTCCCACGGCACTTACCTGAGGCTGTTTGGAGCTGTGAACATTAGGCTGTCTGAACATATGGCTGTTAGAAACCCACCACAAGGTGCCACAGGGTGCACGGTCCTGGTGATGAATTTCTACCAGCAGGACTCCAGGATCAAAGGGAAATGCTTTAACAGGCCATGGACACGGGATGAATTTCCTCCAGAAAGGCTGGACTGTGTCTCCCCGAGTCCCCTTGGAATCGTGGGGTCTTGGGAAGTCAGAATGCTTGTGCTCACCCACTGGTCCACTCATCTGTTCATTCTGTTGCTGGGAGGACCTGGGGCTGGGGTTCCAGAGCCCAGGCCCTCCCTCCTGTGCTGATTCCCTCTGTGACCCTGGTCATCCCTTCCTTGGTGCCCTACTGGCAGTGGAGGACACCACTGGCTGCTTCTGAGATCCCTTGAGGCCTGGCCCTCCAGGATTCCAGGACTCAAGGTGGAGCTCGAGGAGGCAGCCAGGGGGCAGCACCAGGGCTAGGCCAGGGCTCAAAGGGGGCTGGGTTGGGGAGGGCTCTGCTACCCCCACCTGTGAGCTGCACAAACATCCGGTTACCACCCTGAAACTGCCCTTGTCCTAGTCCCCAGCCACACCTGGCCCTGTTTGTCACACGTCCCACGCCCTGCTGGCTGCAGGCTGGGTTTCTCTTCCCCTTGTTTCTCTCTTTTGGTTACCCTGAGTTCTGGTTTCAGCCAACGCGGGGTTAACTTTAGCTTGGGGGTTCCCAGGGGTGGCCAGCTGCAAGCAGGGCCACCACTCTGCTTCCCTTGCCTGAATCCCCTCCTCCACCCAGCTCCCACCCTGGGCCTCACTGCCCCTGCAGATCCAGGGCCTCCCTGAGCAGACCCTTCATCTAGGAATCCTAGTTTTCTCACAGTTTCTGGCCCTCGGGGCTTCTCACCCAGCTCTCCTTGAGCAGACAGGAAGGCTGGGGCCCAGAGAGGGGAAAGGAAATGCCCGGGGTCATACAGCATGTCAGAGGTGTCCCCTGGGCAAGAGCCCAGAAGATGACAGCAATAGCTGGTGGTTGCTGAGGGTCACCATGGGCCAGGCACGTCACAGGCTAGAATCCCCACACCCACCCTGTGGGGGAGAGATGAGTTATCTCCCCCTTGTACAGATGAGGAAACTGAGGCCCTCGGAGGGGGAGCAAATCACCCAAGGTCAAGGGTAGAGAATGGCTGCATGTGGGTGAAGACCCCTACCTGCCCGACCCTGGAATCTGGGCTCCCACCTCAGAGTCTCCCTGAGACCCTTTGCCTGCTGGCTTTCCCTCCTCTCAGCCTTGGGGTAGAGGGACTGTCACTGGTGTGTGCAGTCCTCGCTCAGCCTGATGTCCACTCTTGGGCCTCCTTTCTGCACCCCAGAAAGGAAGTTGGGGCCGCTGAATGGTAGAGGGAGCTCAGCCCACGTGAGCATGTCTGGTGCCTAGCAGAGGGCAGCTCTCCATACAGAGCAACCCTGTGTGAGCTCAGGTGGGCCCCATCCTCTGCTGGCCTCAGTCTCCCCATCCATCAGATGGGAGGCCCCAGGCTGGGAGTTGGGACAAGCAGGAGCTGCTCCAGCTCACTCTGGGATGTTAACCATTTTGAGCCTCAGCTTCCCTACCTGTGAAATGGGATGATGATCCTGGCTGTCAGCTCACAGAATCCTTGAGTGGCTCAGCTGAATACCATGTGTCCCCATGTTTTGTAAGTGCTACAGGGACAATAGGCCACTCACTAGGGTCGGGGATCAGCTGCTTTTGGAACCAAAGATCTAGTCAGTGCTGAGGACTTCAGGGCCCTGCCCTTGCCCCTCTGCTAGGCTCCAGGCTCTGGACACTCCAGTCTGCTGGCTGGGCTCAGCATGTGTGTTCATGCCCTTGCCCTGTCTATCCCCTGCCTGTGCCACTGACCACTCCTCTACCCCGGAGAACTCCTGCACGCCCCTGGGACCCTGCCCTGGCCTGCTTCCCAGCATCCTCGGCACGGCCCTTCTCTGTCCGGTGGTCACTGTCTACGTCTGATTCTCCTTCCTCCCAGGGCAGGACCCAGCCACGTGGCACAGAATCCAAGGACTTTCTGGGTGGTGCTGAACAGGATGGTGGGCCAGGCGGCACGGGAGACGAGTCTGGGGTCTTCAAGGTGGAGGGGTCAGGGGGCTTCAGTGGAGCTAGAGAGCACCAGCTGAGGGGTGCTACAGTCCCCCTCTATGCCCTTCCTCATACTGCGCCCCCCCAGGATGCCCTCCCTACCTCTGTCCTTCCAGCCCTGGGGGTCCAGCTCCCAGGCCCTATTTTGAGGTTACCAAAGTTGCTGCTGCTGCCAGACCACATTTGCCTACTGTGCAGGACCCCCAGAACCCCCCACTCCCTGTCTTCTCCACTAATGTTTGTAGGGGAGGAGGGTCTCATCTGCACTGTGAGGTTCAGGTTGGGCAGGGATGAGAGCCCACTCTCCTAGCTTCACCCCCAGGACCTGACCTGGGCCAGGCATGTATGTGTCTGCTGTGAGGGGTGATGTGAGTGAACAGTGGTTGATGAGCTGATTGACTGTGGCTGGGGTGAGGGCCACACTCCCCCGGGCTCATCAGCAGGGGCACTTGCCCCAAGCCTGCCCATGGGACACTTTATATCTCATGTGTCAGGTGTCTTGGTGTTATGGCCGAGGCCAGTAGGCCTGGCTCCTGGCTTGCCTGGGTTGGGGGAGTTATTGGTGGTGCCTCCAAAGAATGAGCTGGTGGAAGGGATTTGCCATCTTTGGGGGTAACTGTGCTGGGTACTGGGTTCCCACCCCCCACTCCCACCAATACCACAGAGCTCCGGAATGTCCTGGGAGCCTCTCTGATTGGAGAAGGATGGGGGATGGAGAAGAGAGTAGGGAGTTCAGTGTGGAGGATAGATCAAGAAGGCCTATAGTGGGGGGTGGAAGGGAGCTTGGGGGAGGGTCATCGGGCCTTACCGTGCTGGCCCACCTTTGCCCTTAGCATCTAGACCTAGCTCGCAGTACAGGGCCAGACTAGGTAGTGAATGGTAGCTGAAGCCCCTCTTCCAAAGGTGAAGCAAGTACATTCCAGGTCTCACTTTGACCTTGACTAGACCGGTCGCACCTTTTCTGGGGCATGGGCAGCTGAGAGCCCCTCCCAGGCCAGATCCCTAGAAAGCCTCAGGAAGTCTTCATGGATGGATGGGTGGATAGATGATGAATGGATGGGCAAACAGATGGAGGTATGGACAGATCAATGAGTGACTGACTGATCTGAGGTCCTGACTACTGAGGAAGGACCCCATGAGGCCTCTTGAGGGACAGCTGTGCTTCCAGGCTACCCAGACCCTGGGCTCACAGGGCAGTGATTGTGAGGGTCTTTGTCTCCCTACTCTCTGTACTTGGCCCAATCCCCAGAGTTCCAGGTCTGGGAGCAGCAGGTGAGGTGTGGCCCAGTGTCCCACATCCAGCCCTGACCAGCCATGCCCACTCAGGGCCCTTCTGAGCTGCAAGTGTTTGCCTGTGTCCCATGGTCAGAGGCACTCCATGCCTGGCACTTAGGAAGGTTCATGGGCATCCCAAGGAGGGGGCAGGCTCAACACGAACACAGTATTCTGCAACTGAATACAGCTCCTGACTGTTGACTGTGATCTCAAGCTCTGGCCGGCTCAGGTCTGGGCACAGGGAATTGGACGACGTTAGTGCTGGGATGCAGGCCCCTTCTCCAGCTGGGCTTGTGGAATCTTCTGGAGCTGGAACCCCTGCCTCCTCTGGGGAGGTAGAGGCACCTGCTACTGGGGCTGGGGCCAGTCTGGGTTTCCCCAGCTATTTCGGGCACTGGGGACTCTTGGTTTCACCAGGCCAGCTGCACTGGGGTGAGGGTGCCAGGCCTGTGGGGAACCCAGCCGTGGGCCAGGGTGCTGGCCTGAGGCCAGCTGGGGTTGGAACAGTGCAACCATAACGACAGCCACAATCAACCACAGAGACAAACTAAACATCCATTTTCTGTGATTGTTGCTCCCCTCCCTCCAGGGGTGAGGTTCCATTATTGTCAACCAGGCTGCACAGAAGGGAAACTGAGGCCCCAAGCAGCCAATTCCAGCTACGGGGACCGTGCCCCCAGTCAGGGCTCCTCCTGGCTCCTGGCCTCCTCCAGCTGCGTGGGTGGGAGACCCCGGCCGGTTGCCACCTGGCTCCTTCACCCCACTTTATTTCTCCAAGGCACAAACCCCGTCTCCTGTGCCACACCACCCACATTACTGTTAGACTTGTTTCCATCTCCCCCAAACGTGAGTGCTCTGAGCAGGGCCACGTCTGCCTTGCCCCCGCTGTGGGCCCACACATGGTAGGTGCTCAGGGAAGAGACACCGAGCAGGCGACTTTGCTCTGGGTCGTGTCTACACCGGCTCATCCATGCTGGGCCTCGGTCCACACTAGAACTGAGGTGGAGCCCCTGTCTGACTAGGGACCCCCGAGGATGGGGCTCCCCTGGCTGGTCTGGGGTCCCACCCTCTCCAGCCTGCTCTGTCCTGCAGCCCTGGGCCCAGCACCCCTTCCCTCAGAGAGCCGCGCTCTACCGCCTGGCCCATGGCAGCCTTTCTGTCCTCTGCTGGGAGTCAGGCAGTGGCTGGCCGCCCCTTTCTCTCTCCTCCCAGGGTGGTCAGGAGACCCCACATCTCCCTACAAAGGATGGGCACCTGGTGAGGGGACACGGCTGGTCCTGGCTCCGGACCACAAAGCACCGGGCACAGCGGATGCCCAGTGGACACTTGGTGGCCGTCAGCCCTGCCGTCAGATGTCCTTGGGCTGGACGCTGAAGATCAGGAAGGCCCTGGGGCTGAAGCAGGGTGTTCGTGTGGCCACAGGAAGAGGGTGTGACTACGGGGGGGGGGTGCCCTGGTGGGTCATGCTGACCATCAGCCACTCTGTCCCCAGAGTGGAC
This sequence comes from Ailuropoda melanoleuca, assembly GCF_002007445.2. NCBI lineage: Eukaryota > Metazoa > Chordata > Mammalia > Carnivora > Ursidae > Ailuropoda > Ailuropoda melanoleuca. The sequence continues at coordinate 42,688,569 of NC_048231.1, forward strand.
ACAGGGGCGTCTCATGACCCCGGCTCCGTGACACTGGCCACAGAAGTCACCCCGACCTGTCCCTGGTCCCTGTTCTGGTTCCCCAAGACATTCTCCCTGATTCCTGCTGGGTTCCCGGGGACAAGGGCTGCCGGAGCAGGGGTCTGGGTCCCCACACATGCTGTATTGTCAGGGTCACACCCTGGGGGCTGTGGCTGGGGCCCACGGAGACCAGGAACCCCATGGTGACCATGGGGTGTGGCCTCTGGTGAGGTCAGCCTGGCGCCTGCGGGTCCCATCGTGGTGCCTCTGTCGAGGCTGGCCCACAGAGCACCCAATGGTGCTGTGCTGCGGGTGTGTGGCGCGGCTGACCTCGGGGCTGGGGGCTGGCCTTGGCCCTCCACCCCCATTACAACTCGTTACATGGAGCACCATTCAGTCATTCAGCAAACAGTTATGAGCTCAGATGATTAAAATTTATCATCGAACTGTGACATTTCTGGGAGTGGAAGGGGTGCTATTAATAATTAACACCAGGACACAGGCCTGAACTGGGAATGTCCAGGAAAATCCAGGACACAGGTCCCCCGCACCCCCCTCAACCCGTGCTAGGCACAGGTGTTCTGTTCTTGGGATGACTGTCACTTATGGGGTTCTTGGGGGTGACTGTCACGTACGGGGTTCTTGGGGGTGGTGTCACTTATGGGGTTCTTGGAGTGACTGTCACTTATGGGGTTCTTGGGGGTGACTGTCACTTATGGGGTTCTTGGAGTGGCTGTCACTTATGGGGTTCTTGGAGTGACTGTCACTTATGGGGTTCTTGGAATGACTGTCACTTATGGGGTTCTTGAGTGACTGTCGTTTATGGGGTTCTTGGGGGTGACTGTCACTTATGATGTTCCTGGCCAAATAAGGTTTGCTGTAGTCCCAAATGATCAACTGGCTTTTTAGAAAAATGGGCCCTGCCCCAACCCCATTACCCTCCGTGGCATCTGCAGCCATCTGCAATTGCTCCAAGTTTCTGAATGGGAGCAGAGGTTCCCCTGGATCACCCTAGAGGGAGCGAGTCCTCACAAAGGGGTCCTGTGCGAGGTGCCTCTGGGGACGTCGCACAGCAGTGTGTCTGGGAAAGACCCGGCCAGCTCCGCTGATGCTGGTTTGAGCTGCTCCTGTGCATGTGGCCAGGGCCGCCTTGCCTCCTGCAGTTCCTGTCCAGGAGGTCGGCTGTAGGATCACACAGGAAGATGCAGATCCTGATGGGGGCCACAGAGGCCCTGGGGAAGACTGCTGTGTGGGAAGGGAGGGAGGGTGTAGAGGCGCCCACCCTGAGATGTGTACGGTCACTGTGCTATGTCCAGTGTCACTAAGCCAATGGGCATTCCAGTGGGTGACTGACTGTTGGATGCCCCTGAAAGCTGTATTTTCCAGGTGCCTGGAAACCTAGGTTTGAATGTTTGTTTCTTAATCGCCATAAGACACAGGCTGGGGTCAGACCCCATTCCCACCGCTGCTGGGCTCAGTGAATTAGCCGGGGGTGAAGGAAGAGTGTGTCCTCCTGGCCAGGCTTGGCTGGGCAGCAGTGTCTTGTGCCTGTGCAGCCTCAGAGGGGGGCTGGGCAGATGGGAGACTCACTTAGCTCAGCTCAGTAGGAGCCCTGGGCTTCCCCCATACTCTGAGCAGTCACCTCTCCTCCTCCCTCCCCACCTCCAGGGCGCTCAGCAGTCACTTCCCTCTCCTACCCTCCCCCAGGGCCCAGAGCTGACACCTCTCCTTCTCCTCCCTCCCCTCCCCCAGGGCGCTCAGCAGTCACCTCCCTCTCCTACCCTCCCCCAGGGCCCAGAGCTGACACTTCTCTTCCCCTCCCCCCATGTCCCTTTGCCCTCCCCTGCCTGAGGTTATTCTGGGCTCTGGCTTTTGGGCGGAGAAGGAAGCCACAGCCTCCCTCCCCCCAATCTGACTCAGTCACAGTCCTGTCCTTTAGCCCAGGCCTCCAGCAGGAAGGAGGCCCGGAAGAGAGGGGGGTGCCCAGGGTCCTACAGCTAAGGCAGGGCGGAGCCAGGTCAAGCCCCCCTCCTGGGACCGGTCACTCTTCTCCATCCTGCTGTGGACCTGCCCGCCTGGTGCCCTGGGGCCATCACTCCTTCTAGGGAGGGATGACTCTGCTCTGAGCTGGCCAGGGCAGCCTCAGTGCGACCCTCCTGGTCAGTGACCTTCAGTGAAATGGGCAATGACGGCCCTAACTGGGACGTCAAGGGTCCGTGAGGGACTGTGACTGCATCCTGCCGATGTTTCTGTTGGTTCGATCTTAAGTGAGCAGAATCTGCAAGCATCAGATGCTCCTTGCGCTGGGAGCTGATGTGGGGGCTCAGAAATGAGGGCGGAGGTCAGTGGCAGTTTCCCCAGCTGTTTCCTCACAGCATATGAGCTCTTCCTGGCCATGTGGTCCTTGTCCCTTGCTTCCAGCCCTGGCCCACAGCAGTTCTCGCTGAGGGACTGTTGAACGAAGGAGTGTGTGAATGAACGAATGACACTTCATGTTGGGCTGAGCTGCTGTGGAAAGAGCCTGGGGAGCGGGTCAGCAGCAATCAGCCATGTGACCCCGGTAGTGCCCCTGCCCATCCCACCGTCAGAGCCTCAATTCTCTCATCTGTGAAATGGGTACACAGCTCCTGCCCCTGCTTTGCTTTGTGGATTCAGAGAGTCCTCCTATGAGGCCCCTCCTGCCTGCCTCCTGCCCATCCTGAGTCAATATAGAACAAAAAACTCAGGTCCTACAAAGCCTTCAGGATGCCTCTGATTTCTGGAGGTTGTGGGGTTCTATATGTGGTCTAATCCAGGCATGGCCTCTTCACAAGGGGCAGTGGCTTCAGGTTGGGGATCCCTGAACACCAGCAGGACCCAGGCAGGCACAGCTTCCTGTCCGGCATGGGGGGAGGGGAGGCATGGTGACCTTGGGTCAGGAGGCCTGGGTATCTCCCATCTGTGTGACTCTGACAAGCTCTGGGAACCTGTCTCCTCCTCCTTAAGATGTGTGTGTGTGGGATATTACCTGCCTGTTGGGGTGGCCTGGGAAGCACACAGGTCAAGCGTGTGTCAGACATCAGCGCCAAGCTTCCCTAGAAGCAGTACTCAGCTAGGGGTCACCGTCCATATGGCCGGTGGGATAACACCTTAGCGGAGCGGGGGACAGTCTCACCACAGGGCAGCAGTCATGGAGGGTCCCGTGATGTTAGCCCAGCACCGGGTCAAGCACCAGTGGGATGAAGGGTGGTGCGGCCCCACCTCAGGACGGCTGTCCTGTGTCAAGCTGACTCAGGTTGGTGGGCTCTGCTGGAGCAGGGCATCACCTTTCCTGAGTGAGGTCAGCTGCCTGGTTGGGTTGTTGAGCCCAAGGCCAGGCTGGGAGATTGGGTCAGCAAAAAAAAAAAAAAAAGATCTTTTTAGATCCAGTTTATGACTTACAAAGAGAAAGAAAAAATAGCCAAAGGGGTCAGCTCCTTATGGCCCTGATGGGTGACAGCAGAACAAAGAGGGTGGTAGAGGATGGAGGATAGAAAAGAGGACACAGGAGATGGGCCTTGGGGGCCAGAGGAGTTCAAGACGGGGAGGATGGTGTGCGGTGCTCAAGTCAGCCCAGAGGTCAGCAGAGAGGAAGACAGTAAGGAGAAGTTGGATTGGGGCACTTGAGGGCCATTGGTGCCCTGGCAAATGCAGGGGACAGGTGGGGGTGATAGGAGACCACCTAGTTTGAGACAGGGTAAAGGGGGACATGGAGCCCTGGAGTACAGGGCAGGGGAGAGGTAGGTAGCAACAGGAGAGAAGGTGGCATACAAGACGAGTTCTGGGAGTGGGAGAAAGAGTAGGTTTATGGCCAGAGGGACAGGAGAAGGTGACTGGCAGGTGGATTGGCCTGGATGTGCCATCCTGGAGGGTCAGAGCATGCATCGGGGAGGGGTGCCTGGAGGGGCAGACTGGGGTGCCAGATGGTCTACTCTGGAATGACCGAATGCCTTGGAAGCCACTGGGGATGCCCAATAACTGAGGGAGGTTAGAGGTCAGAGGCCTTGATGGAGTGCCCGGTGACCTAGCTTTAGGGGAGCTTTCGCACACAATCTGTTAGAGGATATTTTCACACATAGATGCCCCATTATTTTCTGATTGGGAAATAGAATCCTCAAGAGTCTGTTGGGTCATAGATGGGCCATCTCCAGGCATTTCATTACTTCCGGATTACTTTTCACCCCCGGGATCATGTCTGTGGTCCTCTCATGGCCATCGGAAGGGAGAGTGGCTCCTCACGTGGAGATGTGGAGGCCTGAAAGCTGGTGCTGGACCAAAGAGACTGTCCTCTGATGGAGATGGAGGGCCCCGAAGCTGGCCATTACTGCTGCAGCCAGACCAGGCACGGCCAGGGGAAGGGGATTGGAGGGGCATGCAATTGCAGTGACTCCAGGGAAATGGGTGTTACTAACATTCATTTGGGAGGTGGGTCCCAGAGGACAAAGCACCACGCTCCCCTCCCCCTACCCCAGGCCCCGTACTTCCTCACAGAGTGTCTGTCCATCCTGGGCCCGAGGGTTCCAGAAGTCCCATCTCTTCTGCTGGATGCCCTTTTGCAGCTTCCCCTGGAGCTTTGGTGACATCTCAGGGCAGCAGACATGATCCTGGAGGAAATGGGCGCTCCGGAAGGTCCTCGGCAGGAAATGGCAGGGGTGGAAGTGGACTGGGGGTTGTGGTGGGGGTCAAGAGCAGAGTGGAAGAGCAGCCCCGTGTCCTCACCTGTCAGGGTGTGCTGTCCTGGAGATCATCCCCCTGACTGAAGATGTTACAGAGTGTACCCCTACATCCTGAGGGGGAGCAGATGGGACAAGGGAGTTGGGAGACTGAGCTGGAGAAGACAACTGCCAAGGATGGACTCCCTTGGTGCTGGGCAACCAAGGGTGAGCCTGCTATGACCCCCACGTCCCAGGACTGAGACTGAGGTGGGGGTCTCCAGGAGGAAGGGACCCTCTCTTGGCCCCTCCCCTGAGTGCCCTGACCCTGATTTTTGAACCAGAGGAAGGTAAAAGGACATGAGGAATCCAGACATTCTGACTCTAGGCTCTGTTCCCCTTGGTCCCTTGTTGGTCCCCACAACTCTATCCCCTTAGGCCGTAGGTCCTGGGAACCTGAGTTCAAGGGGGCTCAGAGCTCTCCAGGGAGGTAGCTGGACAAATAGGGAGGGCCTGGCTGGGGTGGGCAGGGCGCTGACGGTGGCCTGGGACCTGGGTTCAGGAGCTGAGATCTGGAGTAGGTGGTGATGGGGTGTCCAGGTTCACTCCCTGCTGTGACTTTGGGCAAGTCACTCAGGGTCTCTGGGCCTTGGTGTCTCCGTCCATAGGACAAGGATCATAATAAGATCTTCCTCCAAGGGCAGAAGACAGTGATAGTTAAGGCCTAGAGAGCATTTAGCTGGGGACCACCTGGAAAAAATGCCCCAAAGCCGTAGCTAAAATCAAAGTCCCTTTCCTGTGACCCCAGGAGGAGAAGGGGCTGAAAGAGGCCAGGGAAAAAGGGGGTGAGCCTGGGCTGAGGAGCCCCAGGAGTGGCCCAGATTGGACAGGATGCAGGGAGGGAGAGGGACATAGGAGGAAGTTCACAGACCCCCAGGAAATAGGGCAATGGAGTTGTGGTTAGCCAAATAAGGCCCCCAAAGGTGTCCACGCCTTAACCCCCAGAACCTGTTCTTTTACCTGGCAACAGAGATTTTGCAGATGTGATGGAATTAAGGATCTTGAGGTGGGGAGGTGATCCTGAATTATGTGGGTGGCCCCAGGTAGAGTCTTTCCAAGGGAAGAGGGAGGCGGGGACTCAGAGAGAGAGAGAGAGAGAGAGAGAGAGAGAGAGAGGAGTTGTGGTGGTGGAAGCAGAGGTCAGAGAGAAAGGGAGAGACTTGAAGATGCCACTGCGGCTTTGACAAGAGAGAAGGAGGTGTCATAAGCGCAGGAATGTGGGCACGGATTCTCCCCTGGAACCCCCAAAAGGAGTGGCCCTGTGATGCCTTGGTTTCCGCCTTCGGGACCTATTTCAGACTTCTGACCTCCAGATCTACAAGAGAATAAGTGTGTGTTGTTTTCAGGAGCTAAGTTTGCGGTGATCTGTGACACAGCCACAGGGAACGAACTCAAGGAGCCAAGGGAGCAACTTATCCAGGACACTCGGTGTGGCTACCACTGAGTGGTGACACTCCTGGTCCATCCCCCTGTAGCCCCCCAGAGTGCAGGGAAGGAGCGGGGAGCCCAGGGGCCCAGCACAAAGGCTGAGGGTGTTGGGGTCAGGCCCACTCCCAACCCCTCATGTCAGAGAGCAGCTGGAACCCCAGATCCCCGGAACCCCACAGCGCCACCCAGAAAATCCCCTGATGGACCCTGATTTCCCCAGTGACTTCCAGGGTTGAATGGAGAGAATTCAGAATAAACATGCGTCCCCCTCCCCCAGAAGATGGCAGGTGACTTTCTGAGCCACACACCTGAGACAGTACCCCATCTTTCTTTGGCAGAGCTGGGACATGAGTGGGGGAGAGGCCCATAGGCCCCGGAATACCCAAGGGGCCATCAGACCGACTGGGCGTGAGCTGGACGTGCAGTGGGTGCAGGGCTCTGGGACTTGGTGCCAAGGGTCCATTCTGGATCCAGGGTCAGGAGCCTGCCTGCCTGGGCCACACCGGGCCAGATCAGGGGACTATAACTGGGTAACCATCCCCCCCGTCCCACCAGGCCATGGTGACCAGGTGGTAACGGAGACAGGAACATGGGGGGCTTCCCATGCAGAAGGAGTCGTAGCATCCTCATGGTCATTGCCGTAGCCTGAGGCTGCCCGCTGATTATCTGTGTGCGGGTCAGAGCCCGATTCCCATCAATGGGGAGGCATTGGGTAAAACACATCCCCACTTTGTACTACGGTACAAGATGCCTGGCCTCAGCACTGAGACACCAGTTTCCCCCTGGCAGGGTGTCCTTCTCAGAGAAATCGTGAGGCACCTATTTCCCTCCTTGCACTGGTTCCTGGGGAGCTCAGAGCTTATTTTGCTGGTGCCCAAACCTCCCGGCAGGCCTTGTGTGCCACAGTTTCCTTCCTGGCTTCCTCCTATCCCTCTCACATCTCTGAACCTGCCTTCTGGTGACGAATCAAAGTGACCCCCAGATTTAAGAGCCTGTGAAGCCAAGCTACTGGGGTGTCCTGGCCCCCATGGTTGGTCCAGCCTGAGGGAGCAACAGGGCAGGGGGTAAACATGGGCAGAAGCTGAGCTTGGTGGGGAGGAGGGGAAGGGGGCATAAGGGGGCGAGGGCCAGGAGCAGACGGGGTCCAGGCCAGAGCAGGGTTTCCAGGCTGAGGAAAGAGAGGACACCAGAGTGTAGAGGGTCCCCACAAGGTCAGGTAGGCAGGGCTTATCTGCAGGTCACCAACCATGGCGGCTCCGACCAGAGAGACAGCAGGGAGTGGGCATGGTTCTGTGCTGAAGGAGGAATGGTGGAAGGAGAGGACAGAAGGACTGAGGTTCTAGTGACCAGACTCCTCATGTCCCGGCCACTTTCCTGGGAAATGCCCCAGGGAGACTGTGAGCCTCTCCTCTTGGGCTACTTTCCCACTGGGTGCCTAGGATCCCATGCATCTCACCTTGAGAATCCTGGAGAGGCTGCAAATTAAATACGAGACCCCCCAAAATTAGCGGAGAGCATGAATTCTGATGGACAAAAGGACATTTTATTGAGAGCTGATTGAGTGCTGGGAGCAGGGCTGGGCATGACAGGCGTGAGCCCTGGTAAGAGCCCCCCAGGTCTGTCGGGAACATCCCAGTGCCCCAATCAGGGGAGACCTGGCACCCGTTCTTCGGTCTCAGTCCCTTTGCAGGTTTACCTATCCTCATAACTTGCCATCCCACCCCTGAGCAGTCCTGTTCCTGGCTGGCATCAGCCTTGAGACCTTAGACCTTCTTGAGAAATCCATCTGTCCTCCAGCATCAGTCTGTCTGAGATCTCCCCCAGGTAACTCTCCCTAGTAACTTTGTATAGGACTTGTCTGTTTGGCTTGGTGTCTGTCTTTCAGGCTCTCCTCCCTTCCAAGGAGAGGCTTCTTTCCTCACAGTCCCAGCCACTGAGACCCCAGGATTCCAGGGTGGACCTTAGCCATTAAACCAGGAGGCCATGGGGAACCATGGGCAGTGGGCCCCAAGACTGCTGGGGGTGGACATGGTCCACACAAGAATGGTAAATGTAGGGAAGGAGCAGAGGGGGGGGGCTGTCCTGTCCTGCTGCCCTATCTTTTATATTCTGGAATATTCTCTGGGCTATTCTGGGTAAGAATGAAACTACCCCATAAGGAAACCTAAGATTCCTCCTATCCCAGAGGCCAGAGGAGATGGTCAGCTGGAGAAACAGCTCTGAGTTACAGCAAGGAGGGGCAGGAGGGGGTCACTGGAACTGGCCCATCCTGCCCCACCAGGTGCTTCAGAGCAGGAATAGGCTACAAGTGGTGAGTGGGCCAGACAAAAAAGGTGAAGTTTCCAGAATGCCAGGACAATTCAACCCCAGGCATGGTCAGACATAAAGGAGAGAAAAATGCCCCCAAATATCACTCTGATCCCAGAAGAGAGAAAGCACGGTCACCTGAGTCCCTCTACTGAACACATAACAACACAGTGACACAGCCTCCAACACAACCCTCTGTCATCCCTGAAACCCCACACCCCCGACCCAGGGCCACACACAACTGCTTTGGAGGTTCAAAGTCCAGCCTCCTCTTTGTGGGGGCTGGTCTGGCCCATGGAGGCTTGAGAGGGGGCCCCCCTCCCCACCTGCATCTTCAGTTCCTTGGGGGGTGAGCCTCCCCCCATCCCCAGCCATGGAGGGGTAGGAGGGAATGTCTGAGCGACATATCTCACCCCAGGTAACTTCCCGGAAGGAGCTCTGTCTATGGCTCCGCTTGCTTGGGGAACACCACCTGGAAGAACGGACAGTCCTGTTTCCAACACAGACATGTTGGGGCCTGTGCCCTCTGCTGAGTTGAGGTCCATGGAGGGTTCTGGATGCCACCACACATCCTAGATCCATGCCCCACATGGCCATGTTTGCAGTAGTAAGTGTGTGAGTGTGTACGAGTGCCTGCATGTGGGTTTACGATGTGTGTGTGAGTGTGCAGGCTGTCTGTCTGGGTTAAGAGGTAAGACCCTACATCCTGAGCTAGCTCCTGGCACAGCAGTTTACCTGGTTCTCAGGGCCCATTCCCAACACCGAAGAGGGTGAGTCAGTCTCCCAGATTTGTCCAGGGCACAATCCAGAATCTGATCTTGACATTGAACTCATGGCCTCAGTAACTACCCATGGAAACTTTGGTTTAGTGCTTGTGATTGCGTGAATGGTGGATTGGACTCTACAGGGTCCCTGCCTCCCAGGGACCTTGAATACAGCTGGGACCCCCATGACACATGTGGGAGGAGGAGCCCTCAGTGGGAATGTGGGATTGAGCGACTAGGGTCCAGGGACTGAGGGTCCTTTAGTGAGTATGACAGAGATGTCTGTGGGAGGGGCACAGGACAGTGTCACTGGGGAGGCTGGAGCAGGGGGACTGCTAAGAAAGGAGGGATGCTCTAGGCTATTGACGATAGGGAAAGTTCGTATGGGGTAGGAAACCAGAGAAAACATGGCGTCGAGTGGGTGAGTGGGGGCCTACAAGGAAAGGAGAGTGGGACAGCTCAGGAGGGAGCTAGACCCTGATGGTGAGGCCCCAGGTTCAAGGAGGAGCTCAGGCATTATCCAGGAGTACACAGGGAAACAAGAGCAGTGGGCTTTGGTACTGTTGGTGACCTATGTGGTCCATGCAATAAGAGCAAGCATAGAGACATGGTGGAGGATGGCCCATCTTGGTTCTGCTGTTGGTATCTCCTGTTCTGGAATAATCTCTGGCAATTCTGGGTGAGAGTAAAACTACCCCTCACAAAAACATGACGATGCCTTCTGCTGACTCCTTTCTCACGGGGTGAAAAGAATCGTGTTCACATTTGAGGATGATAGAGTTCAGGACACAAAGTGTTAAATGCTATGAACAGAGAGCCACAATTTCCGACTGAATAAAGAACATTTTATTGAGTGTTGACTGGGTGCAGGGAGAAGGCCTGGGATGACCCAGGTGGGAGGGCAAACCCTCCTGGAGGTCCTGTGGCTCCAGGCCCCCATGGGTGGGGGAGGGTCTCAGGGACCTAGGGGCACTCTGCGGGGACCACCTTCTTCTCCACGGTGCTCCCCTCGTGCGTGACCAGGCAGCTGAAGCTGCTGTGAGATTTCCACTTCTCCGGCGACAGGTTCAGGTAGCTGCTGGCCACGTACTTGTTGTTGATCTGTTTGGAGGGCTTGGTGGTCTCCACGCCCTGGGTGATGGGGCTGCCGTCTGCCTTCCAGGCCACCTTCAAGCTGCCAGGGTAGAAGTCACTGATGAGACACACCAGGGTGGCCTTGTTGGCGCCCAGCTCCTCAGAGAATGGCAAGAAGAGCGTGACCGAGGGCGCAGACTTGGGCTGACCTGTGTGGACAAAGAAGAGGGTGAGAGATGCGGGGACAATCCAGGTGTTGGGCAGCCCTTCCCTCATCTACAGCCTCTGTGACTGTTCCCATGATGGGCATGCTTGTTCACCCAAGGGACTCTCTTTTCCACTCCAGCTCTGGACAGCAGGCAGCCCCCCATGCTCCCAGCAGCTCTTCCATGTCACCTCTTCCAGATGTGAAAGGTGCATTTGCAGCCTCGGTTTCCTCCACAGCCCAGCATCTGGTCCCCATATCACATCATTCTTCTGGATCTAGGTGCTTCCCCTGTGAACTGGAGTCCCCTACCCAGCCAGTTAGGACAACTGTGACGGTGTGCATGCAGGTCACAAGCCCTGCACCAGGTGGGACACGGAGCCCCCGTCTCCCTCAGGAATGGCTCTGTTCCTGCCTCCTGGGAAGGCTGGGTACTCCAAGGCTCTGCTATCTCCCTCATCCCTCCTGCCCTGACCACAGGACCCTTCACTTCTGCTGCCTTCTTGGGGCTACTCCTCGCAGACGACAGGCAGTGTGGTCCCATGGCCACCCAAGCACCTCTGATGACTCCTGACTTTAAGGGGCAGCTGTGTAGCTCTGAGCCCCCACTCACTCCCCACTTTGTCATCTCTTAAGTCTAAAGTACCTTTTGAGGAAGGCAGGAGACCATCCCTTGGACAGTTGAGACACCTGAGGATTATGGGGCTCCAGGGACAGGTAAGGCTCTGCCCCATGGGACCTGCTCCTTTCTGACCAACATCCTGGGAGGGCTGTGTTTCTGGACACTTTGTCCTACATCACTCATGTCTCTGTCCCTGTGTCCTCACGGCCTAGCAGAGACCCTCAGCACTTCAGCCTAGAGCAAACCAGACTGTTCTGTTCCCCTCCCACGGGTCTCCCCTCGGGCTGCTCCTTGTGTGCCCAGAGGCTGGGCTCACAGCCCCAGCCATGTCCCCAGCCTCCTGTGTGGCCCTCCTAGCCTGGATGGACATCAAGCCCTCAGCCAAGACCCCAAGGGACTCTCTCTAAGGCTGCCCCAGTACCCCTACTCAGAACCAGCCTTGGATCCCACACAGGTGCCCCCCCTGGAGGAAGGGAAGGAGTCCCCATTTTTTGATCACCACCCCCCAAGCCTAGGGCCCTGGAATCTGGACACATTCAACAGTCAGATTCTGAAGGTAAATGCTTGTACTATTGGGGTCCTTATTGCTGGTTTCCCTGAGACCAATCCATTTCCCCCAGATCCCACAGATCTGCTAGAGGGTCAGTCCTTAAGGCTGGAAGGGCAGACAGGAAGCAACCCCCAAAGAAAAATAACTTTCCCAAGACAACAGAGGGGTGGGACAGGTTGGGAAGTGTGGTGAGAGCCACTTACCTAGGACGGTGAGCTGGGTTCCTTCACTGAAAACAAACCAGGGTGACTGAGATTCGGACCAAAACCCACCGGGCCAACACCTGGGGCCTGCCCCCTGGGGGCCAGGCCAGAACAGGAACCTGTGATGGGCATAAGGCTGTAGCAGGTGGGGCTGGGCAGCCAGCCTCCTAGAGGCTGTGGCACACCTGGATGAGCCCACAGCCCAGAGGTGTCCCTGTGCCCAGACCCCTGATTGAGGCAGACTCCACCCATGTCTTGTATATGTCCCCCCTTTCCAAGGCTGTCCTGGTCATCTCCTAATCCTGTGCTGACCGTGAAACTGCATGGAGTAGGTGGACAGTAAATCCCTGAGTGCCTCGTCCTCTCATGTGGTGTGGAGAGCAAGTCCTGAACTGGCTCAGACTTGCCTGATGTCCCCTGGCCTCATTTAGAGCTTCTGAGGGTTCCTCTCCTACAATTTCCCATAGTCCAGCCAGGTGGCTTCCTCCCTGGACCTATTGGTTGGTCTGGGACTGGGCCATTCCTGAATCATAGTACTCCATGTGAAGACCCCCCACTTTTTCTCTACACATCAAGACACAATGCAGTCCCACCTCTTCAATGAAGCTCTCTCTGATCTCTCAGACCACTGTTTTTCTGTCCACCTGTCTGTCCATCTGTCCGTGTGTTCATCCATCCATCATCCATCATCCATCCATCCATCCACCACCTATCCATCCAACAGTAGCTCCAGGCACCGTTTCATATGCTGGGACATAGAGGGTCTCCCTGGCTTTCATCTCCATCTCTCCTTGAAAGCTCTCAGGTCAGGACCAACAAAGCCCTCTTCCTGGGCATTTCCCCAGTTCCTGTTGTACATTATGTCTTTACAGGATGCAACATAGAGTCAGCCTCTCTTTTCAGTAACTCTTTTCCTGTTGGCACCTGAGATCTCCCATCCTCCTCCCCTGACTTCCCTTTCACCCCTGCCTGTGCATGGCAACTGACTCCCAGACCGGCACCCTGGGTTCTCTTTCTTTGCCATCTTCCTACATTATGGATTCCTATTACTGCCCATTGGGTGAGGCTCGAGTCTATTCCAGCTCCAAACCCTCTCCTTGACTCCCCCTAAATTGCCTATTGACCATCTCCAGCTGGATGTTCAACAGGAATCTCAAACTCACCATAACCAAATGAGACTGTCCACGTTTCCCCCAAACCAGCTCTTTTTGTGTCCTCATCTTGTCACACGTGACCATGAGTGCTCTCACTACCCAACCCTCAGGCCAGATCTATAGCTTTAATGCAATCCCAATCAAATTCCCAGCAAATTATTTTGCCGATGTTGGCAAACTGATTCTAAAGTTTATAGAGGGGGCAAAGGACTCAGGTTACCTAACACAATATCAAAAGGAAAGCACAAAGTTGGAGAAATGACACCACAGGGCTTCAAGACTTTCTATAAAGCTATAATAATCAAGGCAGTGTGGTATTGACATATATACAGACCAATGAGATAGAACAGAGCACCCAGAAATAAACTCTCACACATACAATCAAATGATTTTTGATAAGGGTGCCAAGACCATTCAATGGGGGAAAGGACAGTCTTTTCAACAAATGGTGCTGGGAAGCATAGATATTCACATGCAGAAGAATGAAGTTGCACTCTTATCTAACATCATATACAAAAATTAACTCAAATGGATGCAAGACATAAATATAAGAGCTAAAACAATGAAACTCTGAGAAGAAAACATAGTACAAATGCTTTACAATATTTGATTGGCAATGATTTCTTGGATATGACACTAAAGGCACAGACAACAAAAGAAAAACTAGACAAGTTGGATTTAATGAAAATTTCAAAATTTTGTATATCAAGTGATCCTATCCACAGGGTAGAAAAGCAAGCCATAGAATGAGAGAAGATATTTTCAAATCATATATGTAATAAAAGGTTAATATCCAGAATAATAGGAAATTCCTAAAACCCAACAAGAAAAAAATAAACAATGCAATTCAAAAGTGGGCAAAGGACTGGAACAGGCATTTTTCCAAAGAAGATAGACAAATACCAGTAAGCACATGAAAGATGCTCAATATTACTAATCATTAGGTAAATGCAAATTAAGACTGCAATGAGATACCACTTCACACTCATTGGGATGGCTACTATTAAAAACAATGTAGGAAATAAGTGTTGGTAAGGATGTGGAGAAATAGGAAACCTTGTGTAATGTTGATGCACAAATACCGCATGATTCCACTTACGTGAGGTGTTTAGAGTAGTCAAAATCATAAACAACACAGTCTTAAGTTATCAATGGGTCAAAGAAGAAACTACAAGTGAAATTAAGAGATACTTTGAGATGAATGAAAGAAAACCCAACACACTAAAACCTATGGGTTTCAGTGACAGTGGTGCTCTAAGGAAAATTTATAGTTATAAAAATGCCTCTATTAAAAAGAGGAAAGATTTCAAACCAGTAATATAAGTTTATCTTAAGGAAATAGAAAAAAGAAGAGCAAGTTAATTCCAAAGCTAGCAGAAGGAAGGAAATAATAATGATTAAGGTAGAAATAAATTATTAGAGAATAAAAAACAATAGGGAGAACCAGTAAAACTAAAAGCTGGTTCTTTGAAGTCTAGCAGCTTTGAGAAACGTTTACCAGACTGACAAATAGAAAACAGAGAGGAGATTCCAATTATTAAAGTCAGAACTGAAAGTTGGGACATTACTTCACACCATGCAAAAATGAAAAGGATTATAAGGAAATAGTATGAACAATGGCATACCAAAAAATCAGATAACCTGGTTGAAATGAACAAATTCCTAGAAAGACACAAACAACCCAGANTATCAGCGTGAGTGGGATTGGGGTGGGGGTGCCAGTGTCTAGGCAGGGGGTCCTGGCTTGAGTGTGACAGGGAGAATCTGTGCGAGGGGCCACAAACGGTGTCCCTGGGGAGTAAGGGGAGTGGTCCCCTATGGACAGGAGGATGTTGTAGGGTGTGATGGTGGGGAAGGTCTGCCAAGCGTAGGAAGCCAGGGGAATCATGTCGCCGAGAGGCGGGCCGCTAGGGAAAGGAGAGTGGACATTTCATGGGGGGCTGGCTCCAGAGTCCGAGAGCCCAGGCTCAGGGAGGCACTCAGAAATCCTTCCCAAAACATGGGGAGCAAGGTCTGTGAGGACAGCTCTGACTCACTGGGGGCATGGTCCACAGAAGAAAAGAAAACACAGAACCACGGTGGAGGGCCTTCCATGTCGCTTATGCTGCTGGTATTTGCTGTTCTGCGATGTTCTCTGGCCCCTCTAGGTAGAGGAAAACTACCCATCCACAAACCACAAGGATGCCTCCTGCAGACTCCTTTCCCCCAAACACAAAAGACTCATCTTCACCCCTAAGTGTGGTTGAGCTCGGGGACACAAAGGGTTTGAAACGCAATGAGGAGAGAGCATGGTTTCTGATTGAAGAAAGGACGTTTTATTGAGTCTTGACTGGGTGCAGGGAGAAGGGCTGGGATGACCCTGGTGGGAGGGCAAACCCTCCTGGAGGTCCTGTGGCTCCAGGCCCCCGTGTGTGGGGGAGGGTGTCGGGGACCTAGGAGCACTCTGCGGGGACCACCTTCTTCTCCACGGTGCTCCCCTCGTGCGTGACCAGGCAGCTGAAGCTGCTGTGAGATTTCCACTTGTCAGGCGACAGGCTCAGGTAGCTGCTGGCCGCGTACTTGTTGTTGCTCTGTTTGGAGGGCTTGGTGGTCTCCACGCCCTGGGTGATGGTGCTGCCGTCTGCCTTCCAGGCCACCGTCACGGCGCCGGGGTAGAAGTCACTGACGAGGCACACCAGGGTGGCCTTGTTGGCACCCAGCTCCTCAGACGAGGGCGGGAAGAGCGTGACCGAGGGTGCGGACTTGGGCTGACCTGTGGGGATGGAGGGGCCGCAGGTCAAGGTCAGAGGTTTATTCTGCCAGCTCCTACCTCAGTCCTGATGTCGGGGTACAGCTGTGTCGTGTCCCTGGCTTGGGCCTCAGGCCGCCCTTGCCCGCCTGAGGTCAGGGCATCCACGGGCTGGCTCCCTCACCTTCTGTGGGGAAGAATCTGAGTGCCAGACCCTCTAGTTTCTCGGCCCTTCCCTGACCTCAGGCTCTCTCCTGCTCCCAGAGTCTTCGAATCCACCCAGACCACCCCCGGAACTGGCTCTGCCGGCGCAGAGACGCTGGTTGCCTTCTGGATGTGTCTGTCCTTGGTCCACGTTCCCAGTGTGACATCCCCAGGGGCTTCCCCGCGATTTCCTAGAGCTGGACTGTCCCTTGTCGTGGGGCTCTGTTACCATGTGACAAGGAGGTGTCCTGCCCCCAGACCGCCTCACACCTTCACAGCAGTCTGGCGCACATCCCCACAGACACCCCCAAACCCATTGCCCAGGGATGCTGAGTGGGGAAGGGCCGTGTGTCCCTGGTGCCGGATTCCAGGGTGGGCAGCAGATGGAGGGTTTGCGTGCGGGATGAGTTTTCAGTTCTGAGGCTGGGGCTGTGTCTGCTGTGAGGGGTCTCCCTGGTCTGTGAAGTTCTGCCAGGGGGTCTGTCTGTCCTAGGATTTCTGAGTGCCTGGCAGACGCTGTCTCCTCACCTGTCCCTATCAGGGACCCCGGACCCAAATATCTGCTCAGGGGGCTCTCCAGCCGTGGTGGGCCGGGAAGGGATGGACCTCTGCTGCCCCAGTGTCCTGAGACCTGTCCTGTTCCTGGTGTCTGACTGCCCCCAGAACCTGGGCCCTCTCCTCTTTTGAAGTCCTTGCTTCATTCTGGACCCCTTGGCCTGCTTCTTGATTCTTGTCTCCAGGCCCGGAGACCAAGGCTCTTCTCACTGTGCTCCTGGCAGCCCTCTGGACGGCACCCCGCAGAGATAGAAGCTAGCACCTGAGCGGTCCCCAGCAACCTTCCCTCAGCCTATGGCCTGCTGACAGCCTGAGCCCCCCTCGTCCTCATCCTTCACCCCTCATTTCCCCCC
>NC_048231.1:42705775-42736902 GCF_002007445.2 Ailuropoda melanoleuca
GAGAGCCCAGGCTCAGGGAGGCACTCAGAAATCCTTCCCAAAACATGGGGAGCAAGGTCTGTGAGGACAGCTCTGACTCACTGGGGGCATGGTCCACAGAAGAAAAGAAAACACAGAACCACGGTGGAGGGCCTTCCATGTCGCTTATGCTGCTGGTATTTGCTGTTCTGCGATGTTCTCTGGCCCCTCTAGGTAGAGGAAAACTACCCATCCACAAACCACAAGGATGCCTCCTGCAGACTCCTTTCCCCCAAACACAAAAGACTCATCTTCACCCCTAAGTGTGGTTGAGCTCGGGGACACAAAGGGTTTGAAACGCAATGAGGAGAGAGCATGGTTTCTGATTGAAGAAAGGACGTTTTATTGAGTCTTGACTGGGTGCAGGGAGAAGGGCTGGGATGACCCTGGTGGGAGGGCAAACCCTCCTGGAGGTCCTGTGGCTCCAGGCCCCCGTGTGTGGGGGAGGGTGTCGGGGACCTAGGAGCACTCTGCGGGGGCCACCTTCTTCTCCACGGTGCTCCCCTCGTGCGTGACCAGGCAGCTGAAGCTGCTGTGAGATTTCCACTTGTCAGGCGACAGGCTCAGGTAGCTGCTGGCCGCGTACTTGTTGTTGCTCTGTTTGGAGGGCTTGGTGGTCTCCACCCTGGGTGATGGTGCTGCCGTCTGCCTTCCAGGCCACCGTCACGGCGCCGGGGTAGAAGTCACTGACGAGGCACACCAGGGTGGCCTTGTTGGCGCCCAGTTCCTCAGACGAGGGCGGGAAGAGCGTGACCGAGGGTGCGGACTTGGGCTGACCTGTGAATCGGAGGCAGGATGCAGGTCAGAAGGATAGGATGTCTTCCACCATGGGTTCCCTTTTTCTCTATATGTGGATTACAATTTTCTGAGCATCCAGTCAGTGTCCCCATTGGTAACTGCATGTGTGCAGGTATATGTCAGGGAGTGTGGGTTACATTATCCTCAAATAACCGCCCACCCTTACTGGGAACTTTGACTTGGACACCTGCCATCAAACAGCCTGGGATTCTCCTGGAAGATTTTGTCCCACACCGTTGTCCGACTCACTTCTGTTCCTACCTCCTCTGTCTTTCTGACAGTGTCTGTCTTAGGCCCTATTTCTGTCTCTCTGTCACCCAGTTGATGATATGAGCACTTTTGCTTCCTGACTAATCCTGAGGATATTTTTGGGCTGACACTTCTGAGCTCAGTGTGTTAGGGTCTTTGCTCCCAGGGGTCTGTTTTTACCTGGATCTGTCTCTCCTGGCTTGTCTGGATGGGGTGGGAGCTTTGGTGATCGTACAGAGTCTGTCTGTCTGTCCTAATGTCTCTGTCATTCCAAAGTCTTTTTGAAGCCTCACCCTCCATCTCCTCCAAATTGGTCACTTCACTAGAGCCTTCATGTCATAGATTCTGACTTTCTTGGGTGCAGAATGTACATCTTTCAGAGACTCAGGAGTCTACCTCATTTTCACATCCTGCCATTGCAGGATACTTTCTTTCGCACCTCCTCTTCCCTGCCCCATCCTCCCCCTTGTAGGTTTCCCTGAATCCTCACTCCAGCTAAGCGCTCTGCACTGTAGCCCTAGGAGGCCTAGTGAGGCCCTCAATAGCTGTAACATTCCTGGCCATTGATCCTGCGTCCCCTAGCTCTGGGGACATTCTTAGAACCTCTGACCTGTGTAGCCTCAGCCTTGGACCTGATGGTGCTGGATCTCTCTAAATGTGCCACATGGTCATCTCCCTAATGTTCCCTGTTCCCTCTTCCCTTTCTGACAGGGACTCTAGTGCCTCCCAGAGATAAGGGTGGAACGATAGGAGGCCAGACAGGAGAGGACAGAACAGAGCACATCTAGGACCAAACATGACCCTGGCAGACAGATAGAGGAGTTTTTGGGTCATCCCAACCATTGCCTGCCTCTCAGGTCGTAGGTGAGGGGCTGGTGGTGACCAAAGAAGGAAGCAGGAAAGTTTGCACAGGGAGGGGAGGAGGTCAGGGTCCCAGAGGCTGGGATCCTGGGTGAAAGCATGACCAAGGCTGAGACAAGACACCAAGAGAAAAAAGCACAGCAGAAAATTGCCCAAACCTCTGGGAGAGCAGGGAAGGAGGGAGAAGATGAGACTCACCTAGGACGGTCAGCTGGGTCCCTCCGCCGAACACCCAACACTGTGATACAGGCTTGTACAAAAACCTGTCCCTCGGAGGCCCTGCCCCACCCACTAGCCCCCCACCTGCAGCTGTGATGGAGGAAGTGGGGGCAATGCTCCGGGCTGGTGTGTGCTCAGCGGTGGGGATTGGGGGGGCACACGTCCTCCACCTCTAGCAGATGACACACCAATGACCCCATGTGTTCTGCAACAGGATCCTTGGAAGCAATTCTTCCAAAGGAAGTTGGTGTCTGATCTGCTCTATCTCCCGGGATTTGGAATGAGTTGGTGGAGGGCCTGTGTGTCATTGTAAGTTAGGTTCCATGGAAATGAAGAACACATCCCTTCTCTGCATTTTCAAACAATCCCAATTCCTTGGTGATTCCATGAGGTGTGGGCGGAGGGTGTCCCCTCCCTTCCAAACCTTCCTTTTCAGGGAAAAGCAAGTTGGTCTGGGTTTATGGGCCATTGGAGACTTCCTATGTTCCCAACCATCACTCCAGAGGGCGAGGGCTCAGCTTTATCTTCCTGGGAATGTCCTAGTTAGGGACTGTCCTAAGTAAAGCCTGAGCTAGAGTATGTTGTCAGTCAGCAAGCAGGAGCTTAGAGATCTCCTGGGGTCATGTGCGTGTCCCGAGGAGCCACCTGAAGAGGCTCCCACTGGACTGATGTCCCTATGTGCAGCCACACTGCCATCATGCATAGAGGACAACCCTGGTGTGATCCCCTTCCCTGATCCATTCGATCCCAGAGTTTACCCGGTCACCACACAGTGATGACTCAGCATGGGAAGATGGAGGGAGCAGACCATCATTGTATAAAGTGGTCAACAATAGGGAAGCGTTTACATTTCTTCTTTTCCCTAGATATGAAAGGTGCCATGGGGAGAATAAAGAGCAGACGAAGGCACTCCCCTCGTGGGCACGTGCTGCCCTGCCCTCACAGGAGAAGGAAGACAGAAGAAATACTGCCATGATGCCCCCTTCCCATCAGATGGATGAAGTCATTGAACATCCAGGTAGTCAATGCTACCCAAGAAGGTCCACTTGACCTGGGTGCCAAGTCCAAGCTGGACCACCTGAAGGTCCTGATGCCAGAAGCACTTTGCAGGAGCAGGAAGCAGATTGAAGGGCTCTGGGAGGCTGTGGCTTCATATCCACATGGGAGAGTCTCAGCCCCCATACCCACTCCCTTTTAAGTTAAAGTAGGGTGATTTGGGCTATCTTACTGACTCAAGTGACCTGAAGACACATCTACCAATGACAATGTCAAATCTTATTCCATAGTCATTAAAGGAAAAGGAATACCACTAAATAATATTTAGAACATATTCATTTAACCGTGGATTAATATCCAAATATATGAAGAGTTTCCATTGATCCATAAGAAAATATAAGAAACCGAATGGAAAAATAGGCAAAATTATACTGGTAAATTCACAGGAGAAATAAAATCAGTCAAAAAATATGAAGGGAAAAAATGCTCACTAGTGATCAAATAAATGATTAAACAACAAACATATCGTCATTAATACTCATCAGGTATGAACAAATAAAAAAAAAGATCAACAGTATCATAGTATTGCAAGGATGTAGAGGAAAGGGCACCATCATTCACTGCAGTGAATATAAGCTGGGACAGACTTTCAGAAGGACATTTGGGTACCATATAAGAACATTCCAAAAGCACATTCTCTCTGGTCCAGCAAGTCCAGTTTTAGCCATTAATCCAAAGTACATACTTTGGGTTCATGCACTTTAAGGACACGTATATATAACACATGCACACATATGTGGGTTTTTCATGGCGGCATCACTTGTAATTAATCTTTATAAATGGAAACCACCTAATGTCCATTAATAAGGGAATGATTACATACAGTCTGGTTCATCCAAATTTTGAATTCTTACAAAGCCATTATAAGAACATGGGAGATCCATACAGGTTGATATAGAAAATGTCAGTAACAGACTGTTTAAGAAGCTGGTTATAGGATAATATGCAGAGTATGATTCTATTATTTGAAAAGTAAAACCCCCCAAACCAACTAGATGTGTGTGTGTGTGTGTGTGTGTGTGTGTGTGTGTTTTCAGGGACATACACACATGGGAGAAGGATTGGAAGCATATAGACCAACCTGATAGTGGTCGTCTCTGGAGAATGGGTTTTAGGGTAAGATGTGTGGGGATGGTAAGCAGAAACATTGGATTTTTTTTCTTTAATATGTGTCGTTGCTTAATCTTTTTTTAAATTTTACAATAAGTACATGTTACTCTTATATTAAAAATTATTTTAGAGGATAAAAACCAAATATATCTTCCTGTAAACATTTTCAAATGTATAGAAAATTAGAAGGCAAAAGTTTACATGAGGTGAAGTCCCATCAGCCAGAGACACACCATTGATATTTTTCTATATTTTTGGACAGGCTTTTGAAATAGCACACATACTTTAAAAACCTAATTTCAGACCCAGTTTTGGAGGCTTGTTAAGATTCCTTATGATGGGTGTCCCATACTGTATTTGGTCACACCCTTTCTGCGGGATATTTAAATTATCTCCAGTTTTCTCCCACCATTAATAATGTTGAGCTAGCCATTCTTGTTTGTAATCCTTTGGTTACATCTTTGATTATCCTCCCCCCTTGAATTCCTAGAAGTGGTATTGCACAATTTAAATAAATATACTTTTTAAAAATGACTTGCTGCATATTATTAAAATGGTTACACATTTTAGACTTCTATAGATAGTCCATGAGAGTGCCTATTCCTCCCTGGTCAAACTCTGGTACTTGCTAGTTTTATAGATCTTGGTACTTGGTCCTTCCTCCCCATCCCCAAGGCACAAGCTTTGGCTGTTACCAGTCCTTGATGCTCTAATCTGGCCTCACACCAGTCTCCTATCCGAAAATGGTTTTCCAAACACGAATCCGACCCTGACAATCTGCTACTTAAATCACTCAACAACTCCTCTGGATCCCAAGATCAAGGACGCAGCGCGTAAAACACAACGCACAGCACAGTGCGGCACGCACGCTTTCTCCAGACTCCGGTCAGGGAGCTCCCTGGGGCGCCTGCGCGCCTGCGCACTTTTCTCCTCTCAGCCCAGGCGGCTCCCGTTGCCTGGAGTGCCCGCCTCATGCGTCATTGTCCCCGCATCTGTCAGATCAGTTTGATCTGTCCCGGTGCCTGAACATGACCCCCTTGGTTCAGGCCCGTCCTCTTTGGGTCCCCAGGCCTGGCCCCTGTAACTATTTATGAATAAGTTGCAGAGTGGACATCTTTGGGGGAGACTCAGCCAAGCCCTTGCTCCCCTCTCTAACTGCCTTGCAGACCACCTCTTCTGTTGCACCATTTTGTTTCAACACAGGACACGCTGATGGGATCACAGCGTTCAGGCCTCAGACTTCTTACAGTCCTGAGACCGTGCCTGTGTGTTGTAGGACCTTGGGGAGGTCAACTTACCTCTCTGGACCTCTATCTTCTACTGCAAGATGGGAACAGCAGGATCTGACTTGTGGGGCTACAGAGAGAGACGTCTGCCCCTGAAACTGCCCCTGTGGGCACATCCTGTTCCTGCGTCCCTGTTTCTGCCCCACCAGAGGACAAGGGTGAGGCAAGGGTGGCGCTAGTGCAAAATTTAAGGGGTGCCAAAAATTCAGTCATCAAGATAAATCATATTTTCATACAATATTAGAAGCTAAAAATCAAAGCAAAAAAATCTACATAGGACAAATATCAACACTTTAAATACAGCCAGCGTCTGCCCAGGCCCCTTCTCTCTGGCTGCTTCTTCCTTCACCTCCTTCTTCCCCTCACTGCTGCTCTCCTCCTTGGATGCCCACTCCTGGCTTCCACCTCAGGGAGCTCCACATACTCCCACCATGGCTCTTTTGGCTCCTTACCTGTCTCATAGGCTTCGAAAGCTGGACAGGCTCCTTCCTGCTAGGGCTCTGCTCGGTGGTGCTGCACTGGGGACAGCGGGCCATGGGTGCTTGTATCCAGGCTTAGCAGCAGTAGGGGCCAGCGCAGCCTGGGGGCGAGGCTCTATCCCCCCAGGGGCCTCACAGTGCACTTAGCCTGTCTGGGGCTCATTTGCCCTCAGGGTGGAAGCTTGGCTTGAACTTCCTGGGGGGGGGGCTCCCAGTCCCTCTTGCTGGCAGCAGCTGTCCCAGTGAGCCTGGCCCACATGGCCCTGTCTTCTGCCCAGGCCTTCTCTGGTCCCTGCACCCAGTGCCCAGCCCTCTCCAGGGCCCGTGGCTGTTACCCCTGGGGATCTCCCTCAGAGTGACATCTGCCAACTGCCCTGAGCTCCACCTCCTCCCACTGAAGTCCGCCCACAGTCCCTGCCCCTGGGGTCCTGGGTGGGGCATACCTGACCTGCTTTATTTTCCTATTCCCCAAGGGTGTCCCAGATCTGTGGAGCATCTCCCTGGGGCTTGAAGGGGCCACAGGGAGCAGCTGAGTGCCCACTGAATCAGGAATCACCAAGGCCTGATTCCTTGGGGTGGGGCTGGAACTAGGGCTTCTCTTCTGACCAGTCCCTCAGGTCGGGTCGCTGTACACTCCACTTCCTTGGTGGGTTTGGCCAAGACTGGCTGTTTCCCCTGTGGTCATCTCAGCTTCTCAGCCAGGCAAGGGCCCTGCAGGGAGTGATTCTTGAAACCTTCCAGACCTAGGTCACTTCTGGGCCTCAGTTTCCTCATCTGTAAAATGGACACAGTTCCTCTGCAGCAGGGCGGTCATGAAGATGAATGAGATCATGTGAGTGCTAAGCCCTGTCTGTGGCAGGTGTTGACTGATTGCCCCTCGGACTTTGGGCTTTAGAACAACTGTTGGCATGTCCTGGGGGGCACGTGTGCCCGCTTTACAGGTGAAAAAACTAAAGTCCAGGGAAAATGAATGCAGGGGCCAAGGTCGTTCTGGGAGTGGGCTGCAGGGTGAGCAAGAATCAAGAGTGAGCTTGTCCCCTGCATTGCAGCCCTCTGTCCACCTGGAAGGCTCATGCTTTGCCTGCAAGGGAGCCGAGGTTTGGGTTCTGTTGGGCAGGGGTGCAGGAGGGATGGGCTGCACAGGTGCTTTGAGTTGGGGTCCATTGAAAAGCCCAGGAATATAATACATGAGACTGAGGCGGGCAATGGGGCTGGCTGCCGGCTGGGCTGAGATTGTCTTGTGCATTTGAGGATAAGGAAGTTGATGTTCAAGCAGATTCTATGCAGAGGCCTGGCCCTGGCACAGCTCCAGAACATGCTTTGTTGATGACGACCCCACTCTCTGGGCCAGGTGAAGTCACAATGCTCAGTATAGCGCAGGTGGCAGGATCCCTCCTGTTACCCAGCGCCTTGCCTCTTGCCTTCCAGTTACCTTTTCTGCTGCAAGGTCTTTCACACACCTGCTCAAGTCTGGGTTTGCAGCGACACAGGGCTTCTCATTTGTGTCAGCAGGTCCAAAAGAGGCCTTCCAGGGCCTGCCAGAGTGACTTTCCTAAGGAGGTCCCTTTAACAGTTGTCTGGCCCATGTTTTGAGTCAGGCACTCCTTAACTTTCCTGCTACATTTGGTGAAGATTGTCCTTTCCATGGGATGAAGCCCATGCCTGCCTCTGACCTTGGGTTCTTGGCACCATACGGGCTGGGGCAGGATGGGCCTCAGGGGTCCAGGCTGAAGCTGTTCCCTCTCAGCATCCCTGTGTGGGTGTGACACTCACCTGCTACCTAAGACCCAGAAGCTGTGGTTCTGCGGGGGACAGCCCCAGGTCTTGGGAAGAAGAAGGGGCTCTCCCTAAAGGCAGCATCCCAGCTGTGCCTCCTTTCCCACTCCTGCACCTGCCACAGCCTCTGGGCAGCCACCGTCACAGACCACATCCTCTTGAGGTGGCTGCGGTCAGAAATCTGGGCCTGGGCTATTTCCTGGGGACCCTTGGGGTGGGCTAGGTCTTCCCAGCTGGTGCAGCTGCAGCTCTGGCCCACTCAGGCCTGCTCCTCACCTCCTCCCTGGATCGAGATGTACCAAGGGCTGGATTCAGGCTGGGCCAGAGGAGTCCAGGTGCAGCTGTCTCGGTGGGCCCCCTGCTGAGGGTCTCTGGCTCCTCTGTGCCCTGCCCCAGCCCTTCTCTCATGGACTGGAAGGGGTGTTCCCCTGTCCAGTCACTTCAGCCCTGCTTCCCACGTCAGAGGGTGCCCCCTGCCTCCTGCTGATCGGTCTCCTGCCCACGCTCTATTCCACAGACCTCAGAGACTGCCTGCATCCATATGTCCTCAGCTCCTTGCTCTTCTCCACCCCAAACTCAAGCTGGCTGGGCCTTTTCATCTCACTGTTGTGCCGTGTGTGTGTGTGTGTGTGTGTGTGTGTGTGTGTGTGTGTGTCACAAAGTATCGGTCTGGGGGATATGACAAAGGTTCTGGAATCTCTCAGAATCCTCAGAGTCAGGGTCTGGCTCTGCAGCTTCTGAGCCCCCCTCTGAGGGGTCCCCAGGAGCCCTGAAGACCCCCACTCCTCTGGTGATCCTGGTACTGCAGCCCCCCGCCCCAGCTCTCCTCCAGCAAATGGAAAGGGAATTCTATTCCTTCCGTAGTTGTCAGACTCACCACGCTGGTGGGGACCTTCTAGCTGAGGAAGAAACTGAAGCACACAGAGGGAGTCTTTCCCAAGACACACAGCAATTTGGCGTAAAGACTGTGTTCTGGGACTTAACCAGTACCAGTCAGAGACCTGGGAGGACCAGCCTTTTCTCGCATAGGAGGTGGGACCTGCCTGGAACTGACGGGTGGGGGTGCTTCCGAACAATTCAGTGCTTTAACCTCTAAGGCTCCCAATCCAGCCGCCTGGGGTGCAGCCCCAAGAGGGCGGTCCAATAGGGGGCAGCAGAGACTAGCAGTAGAAGGAGGCTAAACCCCAGAAAGGGCTGGTGCTCTGGAGGGGTTGGCGGGAGGCCAGGGAAAGGCTGCTGCGGTGCGGGGAGGTGGGAGGATGCAGAGGCTGGACTCTGGTTCTGCATCTTCCCTGGCGCCCGCCTCATCCCTGGAACCACCACCTGGGCCGCGGGTGGTCCGGTGGGGGGGAGGTGAGTGAACCCAGTGTAGGGTGGGATCCTGACCTGACTTACAGTTTTGATGTTCTAGTCATCATGGAATTTTTCTGCATCCATTGTGATTTCAAAAAATATTGCATTAGATATTATTTATCTTGATTACTGAGTTTTGGGGTCCTCCCCTAAATTTCACACGCAACGATGGTATCTTTCTTGGCTCACACTAGTCCTGGCTGTGTCTGGAACTCCTGCAAACCTGTTGAGGGTGTGGGGGTTAAGCGAGGGGCGGGGTTCTGGAGTGGGCATGGCCAGCGCCCGAGGTTCCAACCTCATCTGACCAGGTGGGTTGGTATTTGTACAGTGGAGCCCTGGTTTCCAGGCCCTTTCCAAAGTCTGATTGATACCTGGGAACATCGTGAGGACCTGCATGGCAGGTGGTGGCTTTGTAGCAGCCACAGCTTTTTCTGCTGTTCCATCAGCAACAATCATCCTGGCAGGTCTGCATCCGGACAACTCACGTCCTTAGAGGGTGGTACAATCTCCTTTATTACATTCATAGAAAGCGCTCCATCCAGATGGCCACCAATACTAACATGATTTATATCTGATTCTGACTTCATTATTCCCCAAAGCCCACACTCCTTCACATTAATTTATAACTCTTCGTGGCGTAACATAGTAGCTATTGCATTGTATGTTGCAAATTAAATTGACAAATAGCCTAGCGACCTACCTTGTTTATAAAAAGTTATTATGAAATAGATAAGCACATAATATCAACGTCATTTTATTGCTTGACCATCTCTCCAGACACATCCTTTGATTTTCAGTGATTTTATAATATTCCCCCAAATACCCACCCAGATGTTTACTTGTGTTGACAAATAGAGCCAGCCAGTTACTAACAGAAGCACATCTGAATAGTATCTTTGACAGTGAGGACTGGCTTTGCCAATTAGATTACACAGTGGGACTTCTCCCTGCATTGAATGGTTCAAATGGGCAGCACTGAGTTTTGGAGAAAAAATATACCTGAAGCACAGGAGAAGATGAAGGCATGTTTCTCAAAAAATTATTGTATTTGCAAAGATGCACAGTGATCACAGATATTTCAGTTTTTTTCCCCCAATCTCTTAAATTCTATCACACACAAAGGGTCTCTTAGTAACTTCTGGTCAAGTTCCTTGGTGCATATTCCTGATACGAACCTGGGAAGGTGGACAATGACAAATGGCTTGGTGACACCCCGTGCAGGTGGTTTCTCACCCCATCCCCACAAAGCTGATTCTGGGATGATGCCAGACTGCAGGAGGTTTACAGGGAGCGTGTTTGGGACCAACCTATGTGCCAGGGATGGGTGGGAAGCAGGGTGGGCAGAGGGAGGAATCGGCTATAAGGAGCTTTGCTGTTGGGATGGTCCTTCTCAGCTTCCCTAAATGGGCTGAGAGCCTGGGTCTTCAGACCCTCACATTGATCAGCTTTCAGAGGCCAGCTGCCCAGGGCGGGACCATGGCTCGGCTCCTGGTGGCTCTCTTCATCAAGGGAGCTGACAGATGAGGGCAGGGCTGTCTGTGGGTGCCTTTCCCAGCAGATGGCGCAATAAGGCTTTCATTCCAGAAAGGGCCTGGTGGTGCATCAAACTGTCTGCCAGTTCAAATCCTCTCAAAGGCAGGTGGTTTCCAATTCTTTGCTTTTAGCAAAATTAAAAGGATATGAAACAGAGCTGTCAGCTGATAGATCACTGAAAAAAATAATTTTGACCATCAACCACTAATGATTTTTGGCACATAAGTAGGAAGAAGCTCAGATCTGTGAGCGAAATTCTATTACAAAACTTCTGTTTATGAGGTCAAGATTTCTTTGAGTTTCATACAAAAATGAAAGCCAGAAGAGAACAGAGGCAGGACCCTGCTTCATTCTGCCAGGACACCGCATTCATCAATGGATCCACAAATCAACACTATTTAATGATTATCTATGTAAATTTTAATATGTCTATGTTGTTTCGATCACATACTGTTATGAATAATTAAGATGCCCACTCAGTGTGGCAGAAAATAATGTAATGCTCAAGGTCACAGGCTGTGAAACTAAATTTTTTTAAAAGATTTTATTTATTTATGCGACAGAGAGACAGCCAGCGAGAGAGGGAACACAAGCAGGGGGAGTGGGAGAGGAAGAAGCAGGCTCACAGTGGGAGGAGCCTGATGTGGGGCTCGATCCCGTAACGCCGGGATCACGCCCTGAGCCGAAGGCAGACGCTCAACCGCTGTGCCACCCAGGCGCCCCTAAAATTTATTTTTTTTTAAGATTTTATTTATTTATTTGATGGAAAGAGAGACAGCCTGTGGGAGAGGGAACACAGGCAGGGGGAGTGAGAGGAAGAAGCAGGCTCCCAGCGGAAGAGCCTGATGTGGGGCTCGATCCCACAACGCCGGGATCACGCCCTGAGCCGAAGGCAGCCGCCCAACCGCTGTGCCACCCAGGCGCCCCTGAAACTAAATTTTAAAATGTAAACTTCATGCATATTTTTAGGACAGAGATGTACAGCAGGATCATGAATAAAAGACTCGGGTATAAAAACGTATGAGCAGATCAAATTCAATGAGGGGTGTGGAGGGAAAGCAAAGTTCAAGATGAGGGAAGAAAGATGGAAAATTTCCAAATGTTAAGAGAAGAATTTTTAAAAACAGTGGGCATCCAATTGTGATGATATTCACTTCCATTCTCTCTATATAGAAGAGCATTGAGAACGTTTTACAAACTTCTGGTGAAAAATTTACATGTTTACTTACAAAGCAGCAGGGAGCATAACTCTGGTTCTTTTGGAGGGTGGGTGGGCCCTGGTGCCCAGGGCTCGGCTACAGGCCCTGCCACCCTCCCCCAAGGAGGCTCTTGTCTAATGCATAAAGGTCTTGTCTAATGCAGTGTGATCGTGTAAACTAACAAGCAGAAGGACCTCCATGACTTGGGGGACAGCTCAGAGCTGTGCCCTTTCCTCTAGTATCTTGACTCCTCCAATCATGCCTGAGAGAAGTGAGTGAGGAGCTAAGCCTTGAGAGGGTACAAGGAAGTCCCAGGGCTCAGCTGGTAGGGGGACCTCTGGACCCACAGGACGCTGACGACAGCTTCTGTGACTCAAAACAGACCCCCACCTGCCATTTCTCAGCAGGGTAAACAGAGGCGCTAAGAGGGCAAAGAACCTGCTGGAGTCTCCCAACCCTGGAGGGTTGGAGCCGGGACCAGAGAGGATGCCTGGCCCCCAGGCCTACGGTTGCTCAGACGGCTGGTGAGAGTGTCAGGCCAGGGTAGGAGGGTTTGTGTTTCACTTCCCCATCTGTCTGTGTCACTGTAAGTGATTGAAGACTGCTCCCACTGCCGTGGTAGATGGCACAGTAATAGTCGACCTCGTCCTCGGCCCGGGCCCCGCTGATGGTCAGGGTGGCTGTGTTCCCCAAGTTGGTGCCTGAGAACTGGTCAGGGATCCCTGAAGGCTGGTTGCTATCACAATAGATAATCAGCACTGGGTCCAGGCCAGGCTTCTGCTGTACCAGTGAGAATATTTATTTCCGATGTTGTCTCCCCCACACGTGATCCTAGCGGTCTGTTCCAGGTTCACCGACACTGAGATGGGCTGAATCAGCTCGTAAGTGGCTGTGGAACCTGCAAGAGAGGACATGAGAGGTGGGTTTCTAGCTGAGGCGACTCTGCCTTTCTGGCCTGGACTGAGCTCCAGGGGTTCTCTTGGCCCCCAGAGTTGTCCTTTCCCAGGGATTTCAGCCCAAGGGACCCATGGGCCTGCATAGAGCCTGTGAACCATTTCTCCGGGCAGGTGCAGTCCCTTAGAGCTCACATGCAGCCAGTGAGCACAATAGGGGTTTTAGCCCTCTAGGCCCTCATCCTGCAGCAAGGTGAAGAGATCTGTCCCCCACTGGGTCCCGATGAACCTGGGCCCA
This sequence comes from Ailuropoda melanoleuca, assembly GCF_002007445.2. Taxonomy (NCBI): domain Eukaryota; kingdom Metazoa; phylum Chordata; class Mammalia; order Carnivora; family Ursidae; genus Ailuropoda; species Ailuropoda melanoleuca. Next base: position 42,718,904 of record NC_048231.1, read on the forward strand.
GCCCCTGTGCAGTGAGCGAGGAGGCCGAGGAGGAGGGGGGTCCAGACCATGGTGGAGGCACCCTGATTCTGCTCCCAAGTCCCGACGCTGGGCAAAGTTCCTCCCAGGCCTCTCTTACCCCTTGCTGGACAGGCCTGCTGGTTATGCAAATCAGCCAGAGCCCGGAGGCAGCTGCTGAGGGGCCTTGTGGGTTCAGGGAAGAAAGGGCTCAGACCCAAGGGACACAGAGAGGGGAGAAGTGTCCCTTGGAGTCCTCACCCTCAGCCCAGGGGATCTTTCTCCTGGTGGTCTCATAGTCTGGGGCTACAACTCCAGTTTTAGGCTGTGCCTTGGCCTAGCTCCAGGGCTATTCTGGCCACTGAGAAGCAGAGTCTGTCCGTTTTCCAGGGAATCTAAGTTCTGCTCACGGAATCCTCCTGGGTCCTGTCATGAAGGTGGCCGGAGTCACAGTGGTAATGCTGAGATTGTTCTGGGCCCCCAGGTCTTTCCTCTATTCCATTCTGGCTCAGGAGGGAGAGGGTTAATGTCATCCAGGACTCTTTTTTTTTTTTTTTAAAGATTTTACTTATTAATTTGACAGAGAAAAACAGCCAGCGAGAGAGGGAACACAAGCAGGGGAGTGGGAGAGGAAGAAGCAGGCTCCCAGCAAAGGAGCCTGATGTGGGGCTCGATTCCGTAACACCGGGATCACGCCCTGAGCCAAAGGCAGTTGCTTAACCATTGCGCTACCCAGGTGCCCCAATGTCATCCAGGACTCTTAAGTGTCTCATCCTTCCTTGTGTTGTGGTGGAGGCTGCATGCTGGTCCGCTCCCAGCCCCACCTTCAGAACTTTCCATGCTGTATCTCCTCTGACACTCCCAGGCCCCAGTGCAGTGGCCCTCGTCATTCGTGCTCCAGGGACACCCTGCGTGCTTAGACAGGGGCAACGTCCTACCACAGATCACAGTTGGTGAGGTGTGAACACCAGAGTCTGAGTAAAATGCCTCCCTTGCTAGGTGCACATGGGGTTAGTAAAGGTCCTGGAGGTGCTGTAAGTGTCTGCCCTTGACCATGAGCTCCTGGACAGGGAGTAGGTACCATTTCTCAGTATCTCCAATGTGTGGCTGGGGCAGGGAGACATCATGTGCTCAAAGATATGATTTGAGTATAAGAGAATAAAATTTGCTTGTGAATTATAAGACTGCCTCATTTGAAATTAAAATTATATTTTTAATTTCAGTTGCTAGCAACAATGTGTTAAGTAATAAAAATTATTAATATAAGTTATGAGGTTGAGTAATGGTTATTGAATAACTGCTGTGTCCTTGGAGTGGAAAAAAGATACGGAAAAAAAATTGGCACCGGCCCCCTGGAGAGAGAGGGGGAAAGGAGGAACTCCTTGTGGTGGGACAGGAAGCTCTCAGAGCAAAGTGGGGGGGGTGTGCTCTCAGAGGGAGCGGGGTTTGTAGACTTTCGAGAGCTTTAGCACCACTGGGGTGTGTAAGAAATCCAAGTCCCAAATATGTGCCAGAGAAATGGGTAATTACTGCAAGATCTGGATCAGAATAAGAAGGAGCCAGAAGATTTTGTACATTAGCATCAAACATGATACTTAAGAAGGGAGATAACTTTCCCTTCAGATCTCAGGTCATGGTAACTAAACCCTCTGCATGTTAGGACCCCTGGTGCCAGGCCCACTCCATCACCAGGTGGCTAGCCAGGTGATCTCTGCTGCCCGCTGGGCCATGACAATAGCAGAGGGGTTCACGTCATGTCCTCTGGGATGCTGTATATGCTTTCAGCATCGTATGTTAGACATATGTGGTATTGCCTCTCCCCTGGTCAGGATTCACAGGTCTAGGAATCAGGGTGGAAATGGGAGTGGCAGCACTTACTCTTATCTCCAATGAGCCACCAGCAAAATGTTCCCTTCACATCCCTGGAATTTTGTGCTCTGTTTGACTGCACCGTTCTGCTGGCTGAGAGTGCGCCGTGGCCTTTCCTGGCTCCTTCTTGCAGCGAGGCACCAGGAAAAGTAGGGGACACTGGCTGCTGTGATTCATGGTGACTATCATGGGGGACTTGGGTATCTACTACCCAATTGGGGTGATCAGGTGTGTGTATGGATTCATGAGATCCTCTGATACTCCCAGGGACTGTGATAACAGTCATAAACTCACCACAATCCAATGCAGCAGGTCTGATAATGGACAAATCTTCCAGAATGATGGTTTGGTCGTCCCAACTGGTGGTGACTTGCTGAGGGAAGGCGAATATGGGGTGGACAGTGAAGAAGGTAATTATGGGCACCACACTAATCACAGGTAGTGAAAACATGAGGAGGATACAAGGACAAGTGTTTCTTCCTTATATTGACATGAATCTGTTTGGAAATATATTAATCATATGCTTCTGTTTTATTCTCCTGTCTCATCCCATTATTGCCTAACATCAGATGTGTTAATAGGTAAGTTTATATCTCAATGTAGAAGTTATAGATAACAAATCAGCTGGGACAAAAACAACTATCACCACAGACAACAGTGTATTTGGATACCTCTTGCGGGGAAAGGGTAAGCATGTTTGAAATTTTTCATTGGATAGTTTCATCATATTAGGTGGAAGCAAGGTTACCAATATTCTCTTCATTTAGAGACTGGTTAGCCTGGATTGGGTGGATTTCATGTGGACGAGGGGTGGACTGTGGTGGCTTATTAAGTGTCAATGTTGACAAGCTGACTGTATCCACAGAATTGTTGTCTGTCCATATTTCTAGGTAGGGTGAGTGTAAAGAGAGATTATTGTGCAGGATGTGGGGGGTAGAAGTGAGGCAGCACCCATCGTGTGTCTCACTCCCATGGTTGTGTGTCTCTGGCCACTCTGTAGGAAGAGGCAACTCTCCCAATGTCCCTTATTCACCCTCAGGATGGATGGAACTCCCCAACTGTCTGTCAGAACCCAGAGCACCTAGTGTGTTGGCAACTTTTTCATTGTTTAAAAGCACAAGGAATGAACTGATCTGTTGGGGATTTTGACACATATAATAGGGTTTGGGAGGACAAACCAGAGTTTTGTGTGTATACAGTAGCCTCCTCAGGTCCCTCAGGACCCTGTCGGGGATGCCAGCCTTCCTGGATTGGGTTCCTGGAAGCAGACTCTGAGATGGAGAAGGGCATGTGCAGGAAATCTGGAAGGAGTTGGGGGAGGTCAGACTGGGCAGAAGGAGAAGGGACCCACAGTGAGACATCAGGTGAGGTCTCTTTCCTGCAGGGAACTCTAAAGCTGGGACCTTTCAGGACCTCTGAACTTGTGGCAGGGTCTTGGGACCATGGACTCAGGCCATCATTCAAGGGAATCTCTCTGTGAAGGGTCGGAAACCTGGGGGAAGCAATTTTCTGAACCAAGAGCACTTCCCAGCAAGGAACTCCCCTGTGAGCTGCCAGGGGTTTCAGACAAAATGAATGCGTGTGTGTGCCCAGAAGAGGGGTGTTCACAGTGGGTAATGCACTGGTCTGCTCCACTCAGAATCCCCAGCTGCCATGCTGACATAGCTTCAGGACCTCTACTGAGCTGGAAAATTCTGGACTCTGATCCTAGTCAGTGAAGAAGTGGCCCATGACCACTGTATGGAAATGCAGGGACAATGACCAGTGTATGGATGTTTCTTTCTGTTTGTCCTTCCATCCAGGCCCTCTGTTTCCAAACATACTCAGGCTGTGACAATCTTGGAGCCCCAAATCAACCCTGATACACCCTCTGCAGGTACTGCCTGAAGGGTGGGTGGCCAGGGAGGTCTGGGGACCTTGGATCTGGGGACCTGGGTCAGACCTGCTCATGCTCTGTGCACAGGCCTCCTGGGGCTGGAGGAGAGCGTGACACAGACGGGGAACGGGTTTGTGTCTCACTTCCCCATCTGCCTGTGTCAGTTGAGCAGTACCACTGCTGTCTACTGACTCACAGTAATAGTCAGCCTCGTCCTTGGCCCGGGCCCCGCTGATGGTCAGGGTGTGTGTGTTCCCGGAACCGGAGCCAGAGAATCGCTCGAGGATCCCAGAGGGCCGCTCAGTGTCCTTATAAATGACCGTCACAGGGGCTCGGCCTGCCTTCTGCTGGAGCCATTGTGTATATTCTTTACTCAGTATCTCTCCAGAGCAGGTGATGGTAGCCGTCTGTCCCAGGGACACTGACACCGAGGGAGACTGAGTCAGCCCACTGGAGGCCACAGAGCCTGAAAAGACAGAAGAGGAGAGGTTGGTGTGCATTTCAGGGGCTCAGCCCAGGGACCCAATACCCAGTCTGTACTGGTCTGAGCTCAGGGTTCACTTGAGACCCAGCTCAATCCTGTGGGGGCTGGGCGTGGGGGCAACCTTGGGCAGGGGACGGCACCTGTGCAGAAAGCGAGGATGGGGAACAGCAGAGGAGTCCAGGCCATGGTGGATGTGCCCAGAGCTCTGCCTCCTGAGACCCACAGCACTGCTGGGCTCCACCCCAGCCTCTCTTATTCCCTTCCAGGCCCCTTGGGACTGTGATTGGTAATACTTATGCAAATTTCCTCCATTCCTGGGGCTCCTACTTAATAAACCAGTATTGAGATCAGAACATGTGACTGAGGAGGAAGAGGGGAGCCCCCAGCTCCCTCCAACCAGCTTTGAGGTCGGACACCAGCCTTTGTCTGCAAGGTCTAGGATCACAGGCGCCTTCTGGGGATCAGACCACATGACAACCCTTTGCGACCACCTTGCTTGCAGTCTGTCCTTGACTCCCTCTGCATCTTTCAGGAGCCTGACTATGCAGCTGGACTGGGCCCTCTGAGAGTTACAGTCAACACTTGATACAGGGAGTACGGCCTGTGGCCTCATTCCCTCCTCCTCCTGCACCATGTCCCGTCTGCATCCCCGAGGCACTGTGGTCCCATGCTTCCCATGTCAATTAGATTGTGGAACTTTCTCATTAGAATGTTCTTGCATGATTTGGTCTGTGGGAGTCCACTTGTGAAACCACCACCTGCTGTTGGAGATGCATCACAACTTCTAGTCTATTCACACATGGTGCTTTTGTCTCCCCCTAATCTGCAACATCGGAGCAATTGGCATTGTCAACAATTTTGTTTTAGGTTTTCCTCAATATTAGATGCAATCATGCAAATTTCATGAGAAACCATCCCTGAATTAACAAACCACCATCAAGCTCCATGTCTTGTCAGGGTCCCCAGGGTCAGGTCTTCCCATATGGGGTGAGTTTGGTGTCCAGAGCCAGGGTCCCTGCAGGAGCTGGATCCTGTCACTGACCCAAGGACAGCTCAGGGAGCAGAGCTGTGGCCTCCGGTAGTGAGACCCCACTTCACTCTGGAGACAGTCTCACAGGGAGGCTGTGGACCCCTCATTCCAGGCACCAGGGCCTCTGAGGGCTCCGNCAATATTAGATGCAATCATGCAAATTTCATGAGAAACCATCCCTGAATTAACAAACCACCATCAAGCTCCATGTCTTGTCAGGGTCCCCAGGGTCAGGTCTTCCCATATGGGGTGAGCTTGGTGTCCAGAGCCAGGGTCCCTGCAGGAGCTGGATCCTGTCACTGACCCAAGGACAGCTCAGGGAGCAGAGCTGTGGCTTCCGGTAGTGAGACCCCATTTTACTCTGGAGACAGTCTCACAGGGAGGCTGTGGACCCCTCATTCCAGGCACCAGGGCCTCTGCGGGCTCCACCTAAACCCTCTGACACACTCCTGAGCAAAACCTGCAGCCCAGGGCTGACTCCGCCTGGAGGTGGGAACAGAGGCAGGAGGTGAATGGTCAGGGTGTTCCCGACATGTCCAGCTCGGACGAGTCAGCTTCCGGAACACTGGTGCCCAGTGCAGGGAGCTGCAGTTCCCATGTGAGGCATTCACTGTGTCATCCCGTCAGTGTCATGGGGGTCAGTGTGGGTCTGACCCTCAGAATAAGGTCCCTTCAGCTGCTGGTGATAGGGGTGACCATTCCAGCTTCCTCCTGAGAACTGAACCCTGGAGCCCTGCTGACCCCCAGGCCTAGGAGTCCCTGTGAGGCTCCCCCTGGGCAGTCCCAGCCTCTGTCCTGTGGCTCCTGCTGCAGCTCTGCTGCCCCCTGCTGGTGGAGGAGGACTCAGACCCTGAGCTTCCCTCCTGCAGGTCACCCTGCAGCACCTGTCACCTGAGGAAGGGTGTGGACCAGAATTTCCCGCCTCCCACAGGCAGCTTCCCCCACACCCTGCCCAGCCCAGCACAGAAGGTCGCATACATGGTGCAGGAGGCAGGACAGGTGGGATTCCTGTACTTGTCCCGGGGTTGAAATGCCCTTGGCCAGGCCCCTTGTGTTCATACAGCAGGGAGAGTACAGGGGACAGTGTAGTGCATCTGAAAAGGGTCAGGGTGCAGACAAACCTGTGTGATGTCCCACAGCCAGCAGATTCCTGCGTATTTAGGAATCAGGACCGATGCTTCCTGCATCCCCATCTGTGTATGGGTCATCAGAGCAACAGGTGATGCTTCTGGAGCTAAGTTCAGTTGAGGAGGCAAACGTTTACTTAACTCTTATTACTGCTATCTCTACTACTATTATTTTTATTACAAGTCACCTCTCCTGGTTTTCGGTGTGGGAGGATTTTGAACGACCTGTCTGTGGTTTGGTGAATTGGGAATCTGCTCACTCAGACGTGGATACAATTGCACATAATGGTCACAGAGTAGCTAAAAACCTTTCCTTGTGAACCCACAGAGTCAGACAGGTGCCGCCAACACCAAGGTTAACTCACTGAGACCCCACTGCATCCACCGAATTGATTAAACTCTTCAATATTTTGTATCATTTAATTTGAAAACAAGCGTTTCTCACTGCAATATAAGCTTCCCCATTTCAGAGCAGGCACAGTGAGTCCCCAGAGAGGCTCGCTTCCCAGGAAAGCAGAGAAGAGTGGGGCGAGTCCAGGAGTGGAGCTCCGGTGTGCTGGGTTCAGATCCTGGGGCCTTTGGGGGCAGAGGTTGACCAGCTTGGGCGGGAAGGAGTATGACTGCCCTGCTCTTGTTGTGGGGAGTGTGCCATGGCTCCTTCTGACTCCTCCTGGCAGGAATTCAAAGTAGGGGGCACTGCCTGGGGTGCTTCATAATGACTATCATAGGGCAATTGGGTGTGTCTGCAACACAACTGGGGTGAGCACGAATGTAGGGATTCAGGAGATCCCCTAAGATACCTGGGACTGTGATTGAGTCATCAGTTCACCACAGTCCAGTGCAGCAGGTCTGATAATGGACACAACTTCCCGAATGAAGGTTTGGTTGTCCCAACTGGAGGGATCATGACTAGCTCAGGTATTTGCTGAGGGAAGGGGAATATGGAGTGAGCAGCGAGGAAGGTGTTATAGACACCACACGGACCACAGGGTAGTGGCAGAAATGAGCAGGATAAAAGTAGCAAGTGTTTATTCCTTAGGTTGACATGAGTATGTTTGGATATATATTAATGTTCCTGTTTTGTTCTCCTGTCTAACATTCTCATCTAACATCAGATGTGTTAACAGTAGCTAACATTTTGGGGCGCCTGGGTGGCACAGCAGTTGGGCGTCTGCCTTCGGCTCAGGGCGTGATCCTGGGGTTATGGGATCGAGCCCCACGTCAGGCTCCTCCGCTATGAACCTGCTTCTTCCTCTCCCACTCCCCCTGCTTGTGTTCCCTCTCTCACTGGCTGTGTCTATCTCGGTCAAATAAATAAATAAAATCTTTAAAAAAAAAGTAGCTAACATTTTATCTCAATTAAGCTGGGGGAAAAATAAAGATCACTAGCAGACAAACATGTATTGTATATCCTCTTGTGGGGAAAGGGTGACCATGTTTGTAATTGTTCACAGGACAGTTTTATCATATTAGGTGGAAGCATGGCTGCCAGCATTCTCTTTATTGCAGGTTTAGGTTAGTGGGGCTCTTCTTAGATTTCATGTGGACGAGGGGGAACTGTAGTGTCTTATTAAGTGTCGTTGTTGACAGGCTGACCTGTGTTTCACAGAATTGTTATCTGACCATGTCTCTGGGTAGGTTGGGAGTGAAGAGAGATTCTTGCAGATTTGGGGGGTAGAAGTGAGGAAGGACCCATTGTGTGTCTCACTCCTGTGGTTGCATTTCTTGTGGCCACTGTGCCGGTGGCGGCAACTACCCCATCGTCTCCCATTCAGCATCAAGATGGACGTGACTCTCCAACTGCCTTTTAAAATCCAGAGCACCTAGTGTGTCTGGATCGTTATCTACTGTATAAAAATACAAGGAACAGTCTGAGCTGTCTAGGGATTGGACAAGCACATTGATGACCTGGGGGAGAAACCCCAGCTTTGTGGGTATGCAGTGGCCCCCTCAGGTCCCCGGGGATGCTGGCCATCCTGCATTGGGTTCCTGGAAGCAGATTCTGAGATGGAGAAGGGCATGTGCAGGAAATCTGGAAGGAGTTGTGGAGGTCAGACCGGGCAGAAGGAGAAGGGACCCACAGTGAGACATCAGGTGAGGTCTCTTTCCTGCCGGGAACTCTAAAGCTGGGACCTTTCAGGACATCTGAACCCAGGCAGGCCCTTGGGATGTTGGACTGAGGCCATCATTCAACTGAACCTCTCCGAATAGGGGCAGAAACCTGGGGAGGCAGAGTTTTGAAGCACAGTGCTTCCCTGTGAGGAGCTCCCCTGTGAGCCATCAGGGCCTCCCGCAGGGGTGGGTGGGTGAGAGGTCTCAGAAGAGGGGATGAAGGATACCCCAGTGTCCCTGCACTGCTCTGCTCCACTCAGAATCCCACAGCTAGGGACCAGGGTTTCAGGAGCTCAGCTGAGCTGGGAATTTCTGGGTCCAAATCTTGGGTTATTGGGTGAAAATATTTCCCAATGACCACAATATGGAAATGTAAGTCTCTCTGTCTTTCTATCTACCCAGGCCCTCTGACCCGGATTCATACCCCGGACAGACAAGCAGGGCAGCCAAGTCCTGTCAGCCTTCAATGCACTCATGAACCTCCCTGTACAGAGCCTGCCTGGAGGGTTGAGGGGAGAGGGACCCCTGGGGATCACACATGTGGGGACCTGGGTCAGACCTGCTCATGCTCTGTGCACAGGCCTCCTGGGGCTGGAGGAGAGTGTGACACAGACGGGGAACGGGTTTGTGTCTCACTTCCCCATCTGCCTGTGTCACTGTGAGCAGTACCAGTACTACCACTATTAGAAAGACAGTAATAGTCGGCCTCGTCCTCCGCCTGGACCCCGCTGATGGTCAGGGTGGCTGTGTTACCTGAGTTGGAGCCGGCAAACCGATCAGGGATCCCTGAGGGCCGGTTGCTATCGGTATAGATAATCGTCACGGGTGCCTGGCCAGGCTTCTGCTGGTGCCAGGAAACGTATGTACTTCCAATGTTGTCTCCCCCACAGGTGATGCTGGTCGTCTGTCCCAGGGTCACTGACACTGAGGGCGGCTGAGTCAGCGCATAGGAGGCCACGGAACCTGCCAGAGAGAAAAGGAGATGTGGGCTTTCAAACTCAGTTCTCGTTTTCAGGAAGCCCCCACCCACCTCACCCAGATTTGGACTCAGGGATACTCTGGGCACACAGGGCACCTTTCCCACCAGTCTCAGCCCCAGGGCCCCTGGACAGGCTGGTGGATGGAGCCTTTGAACAAATAAGAACCCTGACCCTCTTTCCCTGGCAGGTGCAGCCCCTCAGGGCTCACACAGTCCAGCAAGCACAGTGGGGGGAGTTCACCCCTCCAGCCCCTCATCTCGCAGCTGGGTCCTGAGCACCCTGCCCCCCACAGGCAGTGCCCTGCTGAGCTCCGAGTCAGGGCCAGCCTTGTGACAGTTCTGTGGGTCTGGGTGGGTGTGAGCCTGAGTTCAGCACCTGCACAGTGAGCCAGGAATCCGAGGAGGAGAGGGGTCCAGGCCATGGTGGAGGTGTGCCTTGATTCTGCTCCCTGAGGCCGTAGGCTGGGCACATTCCTTGCCAGGCCTCTCTTATCCCCTTGCTGGAAACACCTGCAGGTTATGCAAATCATTAGGGGCTCAGGCTCTCTGCTGAGGAGCTTTGTGGTTTCAGAGAAGGCTCAGCCCCAAGGGACACAGAGAGGGCGGGGCGGTCCCTGCAGACAGACTTCCCATCAGCCCAGGGGATTCTGCTTCACCCACTTGTCCCATAGTTGGTTCCGAATGTCTTCTCCAGATTTTGTCCTTTCCTTGCTCCTGAGTGACCATAAGAGGCTTAGGTCAGTGCAGTTTCTACCCAGATCCCTGTTTGTGACCATCAAACATGAAGAAAATTCTTCTCTTCCTCAGCACACACGGAGTTTTGCAGGAACCATTGAGGTACTATAGGTGATGTCCTCAGGGAAAGCCCCTAGGACAGGTCCCAGATTCTTGACTCAGTATCCCCAGTGTGCACTCAGTTCCTGGGATAGATGCTGTGCCTTACAAGGATTGACAGTGACTGGGTTTTAGCAGAAATGGGCTGGGCTGGAGAGGCATGACGTCCTGGACCTGTGCAAGAGACAGAGGCAAATTCTAGAAGAGAGAGATCTGAGCGACATGGAGTCAGAATTTTATGTCGGTGGGAAAGGTGACACTATAGACACTATAGAAAGCCTATGACTTTTCCCTCACGTCTCAGGTGGTAGTGATGAACCCTCCCTGGCTGTTAGAACCCCTGATGCCCAATCACACCCCATGACCAGGTGATCTCTGTTGCCCCCTGGAGGCCCCTCCACGTTGGTGGCTGGAAGTGCTGGGAAGACCTACCTCGAGGTGGAGATTCTGAATCCGCTGCTCAGATCCTGAGTCCCTGATCCACGGACTTTTGGCTCCATGTGAGAAATTGCTCTTTTCTAAGCAGTACCTGCCATACCCAAGATCATGAAGAGCATGTCAGATTACCCGTGAGAATATGAGCAGGCTCATGCAGAGGAGAAGGCAGGGCTCATCTGAAGTATGGGGTGGTGGGTGGTCATGCATGTGGTGTTGGAGCTTGGCACTAGGGAACACAGGACTCAGGGACTGCCTCTTTGGTGCCAGCGGCTGGTGCAGGACCAAATTGGGGCAGAGGTGACTATTGCCTCAAAGTCAGAGACAGAACAGTCACTTAACAAACATTCATTCAGACCCACTTTGGTCTGGCAGACATTCCATCCTGGAAATTAGTGTGAACAGGACACAGTCCCGTTGTCAGAGTTTCCATCTTGGCTGGAGCAGCAGAGTGGACATACGTGCTTTGCTGACAGAGCATATAGACTCCAACCCCTTCTACCTGCATCTTGTCTTCTATATTCTTTTAGAAGCTACGCTGTGGCTATTCTCAGGTGCCACTTGGTCAGCATTGATCCCATCCATGGCCCAAAACTGGGCCATGGACATATCATGTGGCTGGAGATCTTTTTGGGGACTTTTGCTCTTGTGAAGGATGTAAACAAACTAGATTTATGCAGTGCTCTTTCTCTTGGACTCAGGTGTGAGAGCTGGAGCTGCAGCAGCCATCCCGAGTTCTGCTGCCAACAATAAGGCAAAGCAGAGCCTCCATAGTAGTGTTGGCGGGAGAGAAAGTGAGAAGATCTGGGACCTCACAGAACGGGTGAGTGCCTAGAGACCCACCATCTGACTCCTGACTTATTTCTGTGGGAGAAACATTAGTATCTGAATGTTCATGCCTCTCGTTGAGATGTGTATGTATTGCCTTAAAATCTTCCTGACCAGTTCGGATGACAATAAACACAAGGACTTGCTTCCTTTGACTAGAATGGTTCCTCCCAAACTATTCCCCTTGGACTTAGAGGATGCCTCACGCACTGTAGTATTTCAGGGAGGCTTCTGTCCAAGGTACGTATTTCACAGCAAATGAAGGGCTGCAATGTGCCCATGTGCACGGAATTCACTGGTTCTACCATCTACCCCACCCGCAATTCTGAAACAGCTGGCTTGAATGAATGGACTAATGGCCTCTTGAAGACTCAGTTACTTTACCAGGTTTGAGACAACACCTGTGGGGCTGGGGCAACATTTTTCGGGAGGTGATATTTGCACTGCATCTGTTTCCAATTTATGGTGCTCTTTCTCCCACAGCCAGCATTCATGGGCCCAGGAATCTAGAGCTGGAATTAGGAACATCTTCACTCACTAATATTCCTGGTAACCTGCTGCAAAATTATTGACTATCACCATGACCTTACATTCTGCTGGCATTGAGGTCTTAGTTCTAAAGGAGAACTGTTTCCACACAGAGACATAAAAATGATTCTATTCAACTGAGAGGTCAGACTTCCCCTTGTCCCTTTGAGGTTTTTCTATCTCCATTGATGTTTCTCTGTCGGTCCTCCCAGCCTGGTCTTCCAACCCCAAACAAACCGTAGCGAAGAAAACATGGCAGCCCCATCTTGCCTCCTGCACATGCACTCCTGATCCACACGGTGCAGAGGCTGCCTGGAGGGCTGGGCTGGGAGAGAGGCCTGGGAATCTCAGATCTGGGGCCCTGGGCCAGACTACTGTGCTTTGTCTGCAGTCCTCCTAGGCTGAGGGAGAGTGTGACTCAGGTGCAGAATGGGTGTGCGTCTCACATCCCTGTCTGTCTCTGCCACTGTGAGCATTACTACTGTCCCACACCTGACTGTAGTAGTGAGCTTTGTCCTTGGCCCTGGTCCTGCTGGTGTTTAGGGTGGGCCGTGTCTTCCAAGTTGGAGCTGGAGAATCAGACAGAATCCCTGAGGGACGCTTGCTATTGCCATATATGACCAGCCAGTGTCCTGACCTGGTTTCTGCTGGTACCACTGTACACCAGATTTCTATACTGTCTCCCTGACAGGGGATCATGGCCACCTGTCCCACGGTCACTGAGCACAGGCCAGCTGTGTTAGCACCTGGGAGACCTTTCAGGATCCTGGCCATGGGGCTGAGCTGGGCCCTCGCAGAGCTACAGACCACACCTGACTCAGGGAAAAGAGGTCCTGTGGCCTCATCTCCTACCCTTCCTACTTCATGTCTCCTCTGTCTCCCCGAGCTGCACTCTGGTCCCATCCTTGGCATGTCACCAGAATGGAAAACTCTCATTTTGACACTTGTTCAATATGGTGCATGTGGGAATTTACTTGTTATACAACCCCCTGCTCTTGGGGATTCATCACAACCTCTGGTCTATTTCCACACGGTGCTTCTGTCTCTATGACACCCCCATTCCTCACCAGACCAGAGACTGGCATTGTCAACACTCTGATTCCTTTCCCTTTTTTCATCCATGTTTCATGTAAATTTATGAAAAGTCCCAGAACCCACCCCTGACTGTGGGACTCACTTCAAGCTCTGTGTCTCTGTGAGGGTCCCCAGGATCACGACTTTGCACACAGAGTGACCTCTGGGACTGGAGAGTCAGGGGTCCCTCTGGGAACTGGGTTCTGTCACTGGAGCAAGGACAGCACAGGGACCAGAGATGGGACCTGAGGCCGTGGGAATCACTTCACTCTGGAGACAGTCTCACAAGGAGGCTGCAGACCCTCCTTCCAGGGACCAGGGGCTCTGAGTGCCCCACCTCCCATCCCCTGAGACACTGTGAGCACGGAAGCTGAAGCCCTGGGTCTGAGTCCACCTGGAGGTGGGGATGGAGAGGGAGATGATGAGGGGTCAGGGCTTCTCTGGACGCGCCCAGCACAGAAGGCTCAGCTCCCTGGGACCTTAGGTGGGGAGTGAGTACCTGGAATTTCCCAGGTGAACTATTCATTATGTCAGGACTCTTGTCAGTGTCCTGGGTGACACTGTAGGAGTCTGACCCTCAGGTCATGGCCCTGCAGCCTGAGGAGATAAGGATGGATCATCACTACTTTCTTCTGAGGACTGAACCCTGGACACCTGCTGACCCCCAAGCCTGGTGTCCCTGTGAAGGCTCCCCAGCCTCTGTCCTGCTGTTCCTTCTGGGCTCTGCTGCCCCCTGCTGGTGGAGGAGGACTCAGACCAGGAGCTTCCCTCCTGCAGGTCACACCCCACAGCACCTGTCACCTGAGGAAGGGGTGACCAGAGTTTCCAGCCTCCCACTGTCAGGTGCCCCCCCTGCACTGCCCAGCCCAGCATAGAAGGTCACATACACGGTGCAGGAGGCAGGACAGGTGGATTTCTGCCTCTTGTCCAGGGGCTGAAATGCCCTAGCCTGTCCCACTGGCTGTTGCAACAGGGTGGGTTCAGGGTAAAGTGTAGTGTGTTTTGAAAGGTCACAGTCAGGAAACCTTTGTGACATCCTATTGGCACCCCTTTCTCTCCATTTATGAATTGAGTCTGATGCTGCCTGCATTCCAGTGAGTGTCGTTGGGTCACAGTGGAACAGGTGACGCTTCTAGAACTAACGTTCACATGTGCACCTAATTCTTTATTAGTATTACTGCTGTCATCTCTGCCACTGCTGTTTCTATTACAACCCATAGCACCAGCAGTCTGGAGAAGGAGGATTTCTACACAAGCCTCTTGGGTGATTCGGGTGAAACTGGGAAGCTGGGAATTCAGAACTGGATGTGCAATTTCATATCATACACATCACACTTTTGCTGAGCCCCTTTCCTTGGAGTTCTGCAGAGGACAGACAGGAGACTCCCAGCCCAAAGCCCACTCACTGCAATCTCTGTTTCATTCATTAGATGCTGTCAATGTTTTTACATCATTGAATTTAGAAACAAAGTGCTCTCACATCAGTATAATCTTCCCCATTTCCAAGCATATAAAGTTGAGGTCCAGGAGGACTAGGTTCCCAGAAAAGCAGAGGAAAGAGGTGAGTCCAAGATGGAGCCCAGGGGTGCTGGATTCAGATCCCGGGTAGTCAGGGCAGAGCTTGAGCGGGACGGGAGGGAGGGAGGGTGAGGCCAGGCTGGGCAGCAGGCTTCTGTCCCTGGGCTCACTGCCATCTCTATCCTGGCTGGTCTATGAAGGAGCCCTCAGCCTGCACCTGGGGAGGGTCAGCAGGGTCGTGTCCCAGGTTAGAGCTGAATCTGTAGGGACAGTGGAGAGTGTTTGGCTGTGCAGGGATCTGACCTGGGTCTTGGTGGCTCTTCTCTGTATTATTGCTTGGTCTTCTCTGTCCTCCAAGTTCGAAGGACTAACAGGGGTCTCTGGCCACAGTACTGAGGTCAGATGAGTCTTGCAGCGGACACAAGCCCTACAGGTTCAGGACACCGTGGGGCCCATTCTCTGGGTCCCGCCCCCTGCAGCATCTCGGGGTGGACCTTAGGTTCCAGGTCATGCTCAGGGTCCTGGGGGGGCGCTGAGCCTGTGGGCAGGGGCTATGGTAGCACCTGGGCAGAGTGAGGAGGGGGAGCAGAGGAAGGTCCATCCATGGTTGGCACTCCAGATTCTGTCTCTTGAGCCCACAGCTGAGGCTGGCTGCACCAAGCCTCCTTCATGTTCTCACTGGTTCCTGTGAAAATGCTCCTTCTCAGGCTGGTGGGGAGAATCTCTGCTTCTGGGCAGGCTTCATGGATCTGGTTCACGCAGAGCTGTGTTCAACTCTGGGCTGCATAGGGGAGCTCTTGTCACTGTGTGTTTGAACATCTTAAAGGCTGAGGGTGAGGAGGGAGAGGTGAGGGCATTACTATTCTCATGAGATGTGCCCTGTCATCCTTTGCTCCCATTTTTGTGAGTGTTTCAAATTCACATGACATGAAATATTGCATCCTGAGCGTTTTTAAGAGTTCAGTTCATCTTCCTAGATGCTTTTTCTGTCCTGTGACTTTTTCATATCTGGAATTGTAGAACGGAATTGAGTGGTAATATTGTCCTGAAATTTGCTTACTGTCATTTTATTTACTGTAGGTTTCTAATACTTGTTTGTCGCTGATAAACTCAAGTTGACAAGTATTACCTTTTAATTGTGGTGTTTACACCATTTCCTGACTGTGGGTGGAGACATAGGTTATTAGATCCTCTATTGCCGTTTATTTTCTATATGTTCCATAAGTTCTCTGTCCTGTTTTCCATTTATCTCTTTCTTAATAGAGCATTTTGTTATGATCCATTTTATTTCTATGTTTTGGCTCATTAGTTGTAACTCCTTCCTGTCCCATCATCTGTGACTCATCTCAGGCTCCATTCAGGTGACGTCACACCAGCTGACAGCATCAGACATTGGAGCCCACTTCCCGCGCTCTCTTCTCAGTGCTGTGGTGGGAATGTCATACCCATCACTGTTCGCTACATGATAAATTCCAGCATGTGCTGTGATTAGATTTGCTGTAGACAGTGATTTACTTTTCAAAGGGAGTTAAGTCATCAAAAAAAATTCCCCGTATTTATCCCTGCAGTTATCATTTCTGACTCTTACAATCATTTTGTAGATGTGGATTCTTTCTGGCGTCACTCCGTCCTGCAAGAGGGAAGTCCAGTATTATTTCCTGTGTTATGGGTCTGCTGGTGATCAGTTCCGTCACTTTGGTAGAGCTGAAAAATTGTTTTATTTAGCCTTCATCATTGAAGGATAGTCTCCCTGGATAAAGAATTTAAGGGTTTTTTTTCCTTTGTTTTTCTCAGTCTTTGGAGGATGTTAATCCACTGCCCTCTGTGTGCATTTCTGCTCATGGGAAATCTGTCCGAATCCTTATCACTGTTCCCCTGAACCAAGTGTCTCTCCTCTCTGGTTGCTTTTCACACTGCCTCTTTTTCTCTGCCTTAAACAATGTGATATTGATGGGGGTTGGTGTTTTGGTCCCCCCCCCCGCATATATCATCGCTTGGTGTTTTTCAAGAATTTGGAATCTGTAGGTTTTGTACAATTTTTAAGATTTTATTTATTTATTTATTTATTTATTTATTTATTTAACAGAGATAGAGACAGCCAGCGAGAGAGGGAACACAAGCAGGGGGAGTGGGAGAGGAAGAAGCAGGCTCATAGCAGAGGAACCTGATGTGGGGCTCGATCCCATAACGCCGGGATCACGCCCTGAGCCGAAGGCAGACGCTTAACCGCTGTGCCACCCAGGCGCCCCTCTGTAGGTTTTGAATTTTCATGAAATTTAGAGCATTTTTGGTCAATACTTCCTCAAATATTTTCTTATCCTCCCCAGTCCCCCCTCACTCCCCAGGTTCACAGTGACATGTGCATGACATTGTTACTGTTGTCCTATGCTCAGTGCTGCTCTGCTCACTTTTAAAGTCTTTCTGTGCCTTTCACTCTGCCCTGTCTGTGCTGTGTCTTCACATTCCCTCACCTTCATTTTCTCCTGCCTGCTGCTGATCTCAGCCCTGTATTTGTGATTTGAGATATTATAGTTTTCATCTCTAACAGTTTGATTTGGATGCTTTAATTTTCTTCTTCTCTTAATGTGTTCAATCATTCAGACCAAATTTCACAGCTCTCTGTCCCGTCCTGCAGCTTCCACACCTGCCGCCCCAGGACTGTCTGAGCCTATTCTGAATGTGAGAGTCTCTCTCCCACTGTCTCTGTCTCTCTGTGCATCACAGACAAATACACACATACACACACATGACACCCATGTCCTGTTGGATTTGTACCCTCTGGACAATCCTAAGTCATGCACCTTAGTAGCGCTAATTCTTTGTGGTCAAAATGGTTTTATTTTAATTGTTTCTTCAGAGTTTACAGTTCTCACCTTCTTCCTTATCACAGTTCCTCCCCGTGACCCAGCATCACTCACATGCAAGATGAGGACGTCATAACAGGGTCTCATCTCCCTCATCATTTCTGCTCTCATCATCATGTGTATTATTTGTACCTCTATTATAAATCAAACACATTCTTTTATTTTTGCTTTAAGCAGTTGATTTTATAGACATTAATCTTTAGCATTGTTTTTATATTTATCCATGTACTTATGACTTCTGATGCTTTTTATGTCCTTGTGTAGACCTACATTTCACTCTGTCCCTCTTTCCGAGGGACTTCATCACTGTTGCTTGTGCTGAAGGTCTGCGGGTGATCCGTTCTGAGGTTTGCAGTCTGAGAATGGTTTATTTTGTCTTCACGTTTCAATGACATTCTCCCTGGGTAAAGACCAAAGTTGACAGTTATTTTCTTTTTTTTTTTT